>NW_024104649.1:201160-605971 GCF_003945595.2 Pipra filicauda | reverse complement strand
TTACTCAGTAAACCCCCTGTAGCAACAAATCAAATTACAGCAAGTGGATTGCACACTGTAAAGCACACTTCAATATTCTGAACAATATCTGACCACAACAAATTAAGGAATTTCCATTCTGTATGAATTTGCATATGCAAAAGTAAGAAATGCTATATCTGTAACAAAAAAGTATACCCTTTTCCTAGTTGTGTAATGTGTATGATACACAACATGCAATAAAAATGGTTAAAAACACACATTTGAAGCACTGAACGTTGTTCAGCACACTATTAGGAATGGTTACACAAATTGGTTTGTGACTGAGGCACAGACTTAGAAACAAAAAATGATGAAAACTTCCACCAGTTGAGGATGTTTGCATAAGGTTAATACAGCAGGATGCATTCCTGCACGAATACATGGCAAATGCATAAAAATAATTAATAAAATGAAGTAAACCCTTTGTTTTCTGAAACAGTAGCTCCTCACTCTCTATTGTAATATTTCTGTTATGCACAGCTCAAGGTAGCAATAACCTCCATTCTCCCTCTTAGAGAAATATTATCCAGGTTTTAGCATGATCTGACAGTCCTGGGGGTTTAGCTGGGAAAATGACAAGTGTAGTCTGGTCTGTGGTGTGAGGTAAGGAGGGCACCATCCCAGCAAAGAGCTGTCCCCAGGACTTCTGTGCTGTGAATAGCTCTGCACACATCCTTGGATGTGGATCCTTGGAGGGGTTTCTTCAGGTTGTTTTAACACACAGACTGAAGTTTGCAGTTGTTGGTAGTTGTAAGGAGGTTAAGCAGAGGTTTGGCCAACTCCATGTGGAGTCTACACAAGCAGAAGACACATCCCAAAGAAAAGGCCTGTAGATACAGAGTGGACCATAGTGATTAGTTTTGGCTATTTTTATTACCTGCACTGTATCTGATTCACATTCCCACTCGTGGTGAGGAGTGCAAGGAGATCATCCAACCCCTAAACTAGGCACTAACAAGGTTAGGTATCCTGAATACACTATTCTTCTCCCCAGATCACCTGAATTCCATTCTTCACTGTCTCTGCTTAGGATGCTGTGCTGAACACGTACAACACCAGAGTGCTGTATTAAGAAAAAAAAAAAAAAAATTTCTGCCAGTGCATCCCAATTGGTGAAGACACCTCTGCAGACAGCTGAGCAACCTAGGGCACGGTTGTGTTTCATATCAGGAGCTGGGAACACGGGAATTTTTGTTTTACTGCTGAGACCAGCTTAGACGAGCAGGCCACCAGTGATGAATGGTGTCATCAGTGGTTGTGAAGGGCACATGCAACCTTTGCACAAAGGAGAAGCAGATTGTCTTTGCAACACAACCTCATTAAGAACAGGAGACAAAAGCACATGCTGTAAATACAGATCTTGTTTTGTGAAATAGGTAGAGCAATGCATTCACACTTGAGCAAGCACATGAAAGACATCAGCAGTGCACATTGTCTAAGTCCTCTGCACAGGAGTTTACCCAAAAAAGATAAATGTATTTCCATAAGCAGCTTTAATTTGAGGTGCTTTAATTGTTGGATGCGCTATTTCAGAGGCATGGGTACTGTTTCAGTTTCACAAGTTCTAAGCACATAACACCCCCACACCCTCCATACTCCTTGTAATCAGTGGGGTTACAGTGGCATAGGAAAGATCAGAAATGCAGACAGAACATACTATTTTTTAAATCTCATTAAGTGAGAACAAATTCTAAAAGCAAAGAAGAACAGCATTGTCCAAAAACACAAGAAAAAAACGGAAAGAAATGGATGCAGTTTCAATCATGCATTTATAAATGCTAACAGCCTCACATTATCTTTATATCCAACTAAATGACGTGTCTTACACAGTAATAAGACTTATATTTTCTAGAGCAGGAAATCAGTAAAACAGTTTTCTGTCAGACATTACATCTGCTAGTGCCTCGGGACACTCAGACTGACTAATGCTGCTAAGGTTGATGTGTGACAATCAGAGGCAAATTACATTTTTTTCTGGCTGGTTTATTTTGCTTAAAATTGTGTTAAGCGCATAAATAAGTAGCTTAAATGTTTTCTATCCAAGCAAATGGAGAAGTTCTCCTTAAAAAAAAAAGACTGACAGTCATGGAGTTCTCTAACTGATGGGTGTATCTCCATGGAAGCTTGCATTTTAATTGCCACTGAGTGGTACAATTATGTCACTTGGCTATATATACATATATTCACCTATAGCTCTGAAAACTACTGAGAAATGTGGGCAAGACCTCTTTAACTAAATAAATTGAAAATCCTAAGAAGAAATATAATTGATTTGGGAAATTATTCCTAACCCTTCAATTTTAACCATTCTTGTTACTTTAATTAAGTGTAGTCTGGGAGAGTAGACGGCTCAAGAGAAGGGTAATCAGCTATTGCTTTACCTCTAGTCCAGGTCAAGGACTTAACAACTGGGATGCTGCATTATTGCCTCTCACTAAAATGTGATTTCCTAATCACATTTTCCAGCCTAAGTGCTTGGATTCTGAAGAATCCGAGTGATACCAGTCCTCTAGCAAGCCTGAGCGAGAAATCAGGCAACTGTTCAGCTCCTAGACCACTTTTAAGCTTAAATTAAGTGCCTGTCATACACTGTACTGTGGAAGCAGAGACCACAGATAACTTCACTCCAGTCTACAATCACTCTGGATCCACCACCTTGTCTTTTGAATGAATAAGATTTCAGCTCCCGCAAAAGAAGTGTAAAAAAGACCAAAAAGATAAGTTTAGAGACAGATTTGCTGTTAGGTGGAAGCTTGATGTAGTTTCATTTATCTTTTATCTGTGTCGTGAAAACATCAAACAGCTAGGTACAGTTTATCCAAGTATTTCAAATATTTTCGCTTTACAAGCAACCTGTGTACTTCATAAATACTAACATCATAATCCCTTCTTAATCTGGCAAGGGGTGGATGTTTTAATCTTTTGGTGTACTGAAAGGTAACATTATTGGAGAGTTATTTGCCCATTCCCTGGTGATGGAGTCTGCAGCATTCAGAATTTAAGTATGGAAGTGGAATTCTTACCTTTCAGGGTTTATTTACAGATTTTACCAGATGAACATGTAACCTGTGAACTATAATTAGGGATTTCCAGCTGTTACCAGAAAGCCTGGAATGCACAGCTTGCAAGCTTTGAACATATTTAAAAATCACTACTCATAATCCTAAAATATTATTAAAATACCAGGGATGGAATAACAAATATTTAAAGGTGTATTAACCCTTTAGGCACTAAAATTATAGCATATGTACATTATAGAATATACATGCAGACCCTTGGGTCTCTGTGGTGCATTTAAGCAGAGGTTAATTCAAGTACCACCTGCTCAATATTGCATTTCCCTGGTTTGACCACTATGCAAAAATGGCATCCCCTGTTTTTTGTTCAGATTGATTGAAAATAATTTTGTGGAGCCTGGGAGACATAGTCTTGTTCCTTTATTTAGAGATTAGCTAGAACCACCAGTTCATAGAGTAGTAAAAAATTCACACATTCCCCCTGTACTGCCATAATTATCTGTTTCCTAGAAAACTAATTCAGAATATTTCCTATACTACCCATTATAAGAGTTAATCCTCACAAGATTTAGTTTTAAATATAATTTAGATGGTTCAAATTTCTCCTAGATGATTTTCCTAAGAATACCTTAATATTTTGTTTGTTTTAAGACAAATTGTCTGTAAAAAAACCCAAACACACGCAACAAAAAAAACGTTTAGGTCAACTGGAAAAGTGAGTTCTGAATTATAAAACTTTTTGAGAAGAAACACACATTAGCAAATGGAAAAATGTTCTAATATTCTAGTTCATAACCAGCTCAAGCCCCATTTGACGTAAAACACACCAGCTATGCCTTTACCACTCCCCACACAAAAAACTAGTGAAGGGCCTATTTTTTTTTAACTATGGAGAAAATCCTAAATTCAGAGAGATTCAAGTTCCACACCTCAGTATTAACTAAGGGGGTTTTGTGTCTACAATTTCAGAGGTCACACAGCTTTTCAAAACTGTTCTGTCTAAGTGAAGACCTCAGCTGAGGAAAAGTATATCCTCAGAATAAATAAGAGGAAAACATGAACAGTTTCTGATTAAATAAGACAGAAAAGCCTAAACATTATCATTGTTAAGAAGCAGGTCTGAATAGTTTCCATCACATAAAATCATGATAGCTTCATTCCAAAATCCAGCCACAGTCCTGATTAACATTTATTCTGAGACCAGACACATATGTTCCCAATGTTGACCATTTAAGTTTGAGCCATCTAGTTTATTATTTTTTCTCATATGATTTCTAGTCAATATTTCCAAAGAGACATAAAACAAAAGCAATTGAGAGTTCTTTTTAAAAAATATAGACATGTGTAAGCTTCTATAAATTTTTTTTTCCCCTCAAGTTACTAAGTACAGTAATTCAAGCTTTGGCTGTCTGCCTAAAGCTACAGTTTCCTCAAGTTTTAATTCAAACTTTCATCTATAAAATTGATTGTGCCATTAAAATAAAAGTGACATAGTTACCAACTACTCCCTATAATTAGATACTGTTAGGTGCTTCCTGTTACTTGAAAAACATTCTTCGTTTAATATACAGAGAGAGGTAGTGTTGACTAATGAGCTGCTCCATTACTAACTTTTACCAGTTAGTAGTAAGAGTTTTGTCAGAGCTGAAAACACTTTTGAATAGCCAGCTCTTTGTTTTGAGAGCTGAGCTGAAATGCTCCAAATACACTAAAATTCTGGAGCCCACACACAATATGGATTCTTTGCTCGCCTCCTATACAGGCTGGAAGAGACAACTTAGACATAAATGGCTATTTGTTCTCATTACTGATCCCAAGGAATATTCTGAAAGAATGAAGAAATTAATCTAGGGATCCTAGCTCTGTCCCAGCTTTGATAAATATATCCTCTCTACCCTAAACACCCTTTATTTCTCTCCATTCTTTAATTCATTTTAATAAATTACTTATTTCCCCAGTAATAAAACATTCTTTAGTGCTGCTGCTGAGGAATGACTTCCATGCCCCTCTCTGAGGATGGCTACAGAACAAACCTTAGCTCCCCAGGGTCAGGCTGGATGGGGGACAGCATCCTGCTCACTTGAGTTTCTCCTCCATTAAAAATAAACACAAGATACGGGCCAAAGCTGGGAAGAGCAAATTTGAAACAATACATGGCACTTCTCTAGGTAGGGGAGCATCGCAGCCTAGGAGGGGAAAAGAGTTCACTGCCATATAAGAACACAAATTGTGTTTGCAGTTGTGGACCATATTCTCATCAGACTTTGAATGTCTTTAACTTGGGGCTGTGACTACAAGTTCTTTCTCAACTTCAGCTGTGTCAGCAGAAGAGGTCCCGTCACAGCTTCCCTCCACCCTCTGGCTACTGCTCCCTCAGACCTCCCAGCTAAGCTACTTGTCTGAGTGCTCGTTTCAGCCAAAGAAAATCTAATTAGCATAAACAGCTTAATAGCAGGTCTTTGCTAACACTAATCCAGTCCATGTTGACTGGAACCAGTTTAGGGAAAGCATCACAAGCAGATCAGTTGCTACATACTTAGAGGACAGTGTATTCCTTCAAGGTGACAGTCACCTGGAGTCAGGTCTCTTCTTACATCTTATCTGCAGCTCAAGAAGGATCTATGTCTGCAGTAATGCTTGTCTTTAGCCAAAAACATGCAAAGCAGGATGCTCTGGCATTAAACAGGAAAGATCCAATCTCTTGTCGTAAAGCAGTTTGTGTGATTGTATTTATACTGAGATAACCTAGCCACACATAAGGACACAGAAACAGTGAAGCATAGGTGAATAATATCAAAGTACTATTTGAAGAGATCTGACATATCAAACAGGCCTTTCAGAAACTCCCACCATATTCTGTTGGTCAAACTGAAGATTTTCTCTGCTGCCATATCCTATTAACACTATTAATAAGGAGGGAAGGGAAGTGTTTGCCAAAGGTGAACAGTGAAAAAAAACCAAATCCAAACTAAAGTCCAGTATACAGTAGGGATGCAGTGCAAGTAGATACCCAGTTTTCTCACATCTAGTCCACATTTTCAGAAAGTGAATTGTGTACCCGCACTCAAATCCTAATCAGTTTTCTGTACAAACCGAATAATCCTGGCTATGGAATCCTAGGAGAGTCACTGCTCCTGAGTGGGATTGAGAGGTGCAAGTGTTAACAGGGTGTGACAAACCAGAGAGGAAAAGAGTTGTCACTTTTCTGCTTTTCCTGGCTGAAGTGGGGCTGATATTTCCCTGCCTCTCCAGAATTTGGCAACCAGCACCAGGCTTCACAGTAATTTGGAGTAGCACTTTCAGCTTGTCAAGTGGCCAGTGTCTCAAATCCACTCAAATATTCCAAAAGCTCGCAACACGTAGTGTCATCACTCCAAGCAAGACAGCACTCTGGGTTTCTCAGAATGAAGTTAATTCAAGCATCAGTTCAGGGCTGGGAACAGTAAAAGCTTATCCTAGCAAAAGAAGGTTGAATACTGAAAGTGGATTGCAAATTTGGAAACAGGATTTCAAAATAAAAAGCCAAGCAGAGAACTTAAGAAGACTCACTGCTGAGTCCTTTCCCATTAAGCCCACATTTTCCCTTTCTTTCTTCAAAACAAACTCCCAAATTCAAAAGTCTTTAACCAGCAACATATCTAATAATTCATATTTGCCTCTGCCTTTTCCTCATGAGCCTGGCTTTTTTTTTCTTTGAGTACAAGTGAAACATTTGGTGACTGGTGCTGGAATCAATTCAAGGCAAATCAAACATTTAGGGCATCTCTGGAAGGGAAGACAGATAAAGGGGAAAGGGGAGTTAACTTTCTAGAGTATTGAAAAAAAACAACTTTATGAATCCAGTATCATAGGAAATGTTCACTGGATGCACATCCTGTCTCTGGCTCAGTTTAAGCTCTCTGCAGGGACCAAACACAGCACATTAATAATATAGATGACAGAACTGGCATGTACAGTCTTTGTCTGAACTATATTCCCTACTCCCTTCCTGTCAGCTTGGAGGCTTGCAACAAGTGGTTGCTTCATCCATCACCCTCTTTTATATGTCCACAGGGCCAGATTCAGCAAACAAAAAAAACGCTTCATATATTTCTCTTAAGCACGACAGCAATATCACAGTTTAAGTAAAGATGTTTCTAGTTTTCTTTTCTCTTTCTGTTTTATGTACTTCATCCTTGCACCAATTTTCTATTGCTTCAGTCGAAAGGAAACAACATTGATTTTTTTTTCTTATTTCTCTGTATTGCTTTATCCAGAGCACCCAGGCTTTGATTTGCAGTACCAGTGATCATCCCTAAACAGATATCTAATCCAGCCTGTAAACTAGGATAGCAGTCCAGTTGCTTTACCCTTTCTTACAGAAGACACTATCCATGCTATCACAGAAAGAAAATTCTCCCATGAAACCATAAAAGCCTGAAAGTTGCTTCCTGACTTTCTCCCCTCACTTTCCCCAAGAGCAGCTGACAGGTTCTGCCTATCTGGGCTGGTTGAGCACCCAACTACCCTTAACTGCAGTTAACCCTCACCACATTCTTGAGGGAAAGCAGTGGCATAACCTCTACTAACAGGAGGCACAAAGAGATGGATAACTTGCTCTAGACATTCACAAGATCTGTGGCAGAGGCAAGATTTCAGTGTTCCTTTTGTAAGACAGGACTTTTATCTCTTCCAAAACCACACAGCACAGAAGAAGGGGAACTTACTTGCTGCTCCCTCCCCATCACCCTCCTGCTTCTCCAATTTTGATGGATAGGAGGATCACGTATTGGGCATTTTTCTAGAAAGCCTTTATTTTGTGGGCAGGAGGAATAAATGGTTCTGTGTCACTATAAGAGATGTTGTTACCATTCAGCAGATCTGTGAATACAGTGATTTCCTGTAACCTGTCCCTCAACCCAGACAAAGTTTCCCAGAGCCACAGAAAGCCTAGAAATACAGATGAACACTTCAGCCTCCCTAGATACCTGTCATTGCCACCAGTTTCTCATTTCACAAAGAACTAGATCAAACATACAAGAACCTCATTTTGTATAAAATTTGCCAGCCTCAATACAGACTTATAAGGAAAGCTATGGGTTTTCAGGCATTCTGTAGCTATGGTAACTTACCTTTAAAAAGTAAGTGTCCTGCCACAACTGAGGCTGTTCATCATTGTACTGAAAAATGTTCTGTTGAACACTTGCATTTGTAGTGGGCTAAGCACTCCCATCAATAGCTCCATAAGCAGTTTTCACACTTGTACTATCCAATTTAGGTGGAAATGTTGGTTTCATCTCAATTATATCCTGTAATCCTCTGTTTAATCCTTCCTTTCAGGTTTTACTGTAATTTATTCTATTCAAATTCTACCTTTGCTGTTAAAGATAGTACTTTCCAGTATGTGCATTTGCACTGCACTGTTTTCTTATTAGATCACACCAGACCCTTTCTAGATTATAATTCCTTAGCAATTTTTTATATTTTTTCAACAAATGAAAGTAAAAAAGCTAAGAAAATTGTCCTGTGGGTACCACAGCTAAGTAAAGCAAGTTTCCTACCCATTTGTGTCCTCCATCTTTAGCAGCTCCTCCTCTCCTCCACACCCTTTCCATATCACTCCTGCCTCCTCTCTCAGTTCCTAGAGAAATTTTTAGCCAGAGTGTTTCGTAGCTGCTGCTGTCAAATGAAGTTGCATGCGATGACAGTCCAGCTGGCTGCTGCTTTCTGGAACAGCTACGAGGCCAAGTTACAATCATTCTGCTTGAAGGGAGTGGGGACATGCAGTAGCCTCTTCTGAGCCACCTAAATGCACTGCTTAACACCTGTGAAACTAATATTCCTCTATCAAATTAGGCCAAAGATGTCCAGTAAGTTCCAAAGCTACTAAGAACTGAAAGACGGACAGATTGACAGCACAGCTGCAAGCATCTGACTTGACAGCACATCACATCCCCCTATAACAATTCAGTCATTAGCTGTCTCTAAATTCAAGACAACGAGGCAGGTTCAATGACATTCCAATACTGTCAAAAGACACAAATTTTTAAGGTATATGGTCAATCAGTGATGATTATCCAGATTACAGTAAAGGCCAGTGGATCTGGTTACTACTCTGCCTGGGGGGTATCACTCACTTCTGTCAGAAGCACAAAGAGCTGGTGTCATGTGGAAGCTCCATGTTTAACTGATTTTGAACTTTAGAAAGTTGTCTCATCTCCCACTGTGTCTTCAAGACTGCAGTTCTTTCCCACAAGCACACTTTGCCACCCCCAGCTAACTACACTGACACATTCCAATTGTCATTACAATCCTGCTGGGGGGGAAGGGGGTGGGGCAAGATTTTTTTAAAGCAAATCCCTCTTTAAGCTTCACTTAAAAGGTTCAAAATTAGTTCTGAATTATCTTTTCACATCTCTTTTAATTTCTTTCATCTTCTGAAAAAAACTGCTTACAATTGACAGAGAGAAGCAAGCACTCCAAGGAAGGGAACTTGTCTTCAGAACTAACTACTAGAAACATTCCTAAAGCCTCAGTTACCTCTCATGTAAATAATAATGAATAAGAGTCAACCTTATCAAATCAAGGTCATTGTGTTAATGATGCATCCACTCCATCTGTATCTTGACAGCCACTACAATGAAGTCAGGCTGTTCAAGTAGGATATGATCTGATAGTAATCAAAAGTAGGCGCCTCCTAACCTTCCTACACATTTACTTTGTTTCCTTTGCCAATGCACATTCCAGTCACATGTACCTTAATAATGTTTTCTAGAGCAGAAATTGAAGTGTGGCAGCAAAGCACAGAGCAGTTTTCAGGTAAAGCACCAATGCCACCAGGACTGAGAGGCATCTTCTTGGAGAAACAGCCAACAGAGCAGTATAGCAATGGGAAGAGGACAAAAATGAGCACATGACTCTCCAAAAACAACATAAAAAAAATAGAAAGAATAAAAAAGAAGTTAGAACTCATGAAACAAGAAACTTAAGAAATTATTTCTTTTCTTCACAGGCAGAAAAGAGGAAGATGGAAGAAAGAGGTTGGGACACCAATAGGTCCAGTGAAGTTTTCTGGGATTTCCTTCTCTTGTAATTTCTGAATATCACTTTGAAAAATTTGCATTTAAAACTTTTCCTTTGTAAAACTGTGACAGAGAGTGAGGCACTCCCCAGACCAACGGGGATGTAAACTTCTCTGAGGTAATCAGGATTTTGTTGGGGCTTGCAATGCTGCCAATATGGAAGACTTATACAAAGAGACAGCTTACACTTTCTTAATTCCCCCGCTAAGCAGAACCTTAATGCTGTTGCCATGCACAACAGAGACAGGTACCTCTGTGCCTAATCCATTGGTTTTATTCTCCCAAAAGGAATTCTCTGCTCCTTGATAGAACACTAATCTTCCATAATCTTACAAGATCAGGTTACCTGTTTATGCCCAGAAACTGTCTCTATCCTTATCCTCGCTTTCTTTCATGTCTTCTCCCTTTCTGAACAAATGCATTGTTTTGTGTCTGAGCAGGGGCTTACAATGTATTTTCTCTTTTGAGTGGTATTGACCCAAAGGCACATTGTACACACTTCACTTAAAGTCTGAGGCACATTTAGCATCACTTAAAAAAGGATGGCAATAAAATCTGTCACCCACAGCCAAAAAAAAAAACAACAAAAAAAAAAAACAACAAAAAAAAAAAGCCAAAATAAGACAAACTCCAAATAAAATAAAATTACAAAGAGACAGGGATCAGCACATCTCCTTATATTTACCTGGAGGGGATTTTAAAAACCACAGCAAATTTTGCACTGAGTAAGAGGAATAGAGCAGAAAATGCAAAAGAAGAGTTCCTTGTAGTGTTAATTTTCCCCGTGCTTTGCTCATGTTTTGAGGAAGATACAGGGCAAAATCATTTCAAGATCACAGCATTTTGAGGCAATAATGTAGCTCATTTTGTCACCACTACAGATGGCAGGCTGTAATGAGCCCACGTTAATGACTACTATAGATATTCTATACACAGATACGTAATGGTGCGCTGCGAGATGTCAGCAATGAAAACAAATGCTGAGAGCCTCGGCCTCATTTCAGATTTTTCTACAAGCACAAAGCTCAGACCCGGTTTGCTCAAAGGTGGACATAAGATTAGCATGCTCAAGAGAATTCAATCCAATTTTAAAATAAAAACAAGGCTGAATAATAGTTTTGTACTAAATAATTTTCTCACAGATAAAACTGGTGAAACTCAGATTTTTCCTGAACTATCACACTCATATTCGGAAATTATCTGCTTGAAGACAAACCTTGAATCAAAAAGCTGAAACTCAGAAACACACCTTCCTGGATTAACTTTAAGCTGACAGAGATGCCCTTTCAACATCATTTAGACTTCCCACTCCAACCACAGCCCAGACCTGTTGCCTTACTTTCACTTGATGATGGCTGGACTGCTGCAATCACTCCTCTGCTCTTCTCCTTCAGCTCAAACCAGGACTGAATTCCAGTTCGAGCTCAAAAGGCTCCTTGATGCCCAACGGAGGGGTGGAGAGCTCAGGTGAAGCTGGTCAGGACAATTAAGGCTTATTGGTGCACTCAGGGCCCTGACATATGAAAAACCTGTTAGGAAAAAACTGGTTGGGAAAAAAAACAACCGACAAAACACCAAACCAACCAACCAAACAACAAACTGACAGTTATGACTTATAGTCTTTCCATAGAAGGTTTGTCAAATCACAACCTCTAGCCCAGGGAAGATAGAAAACTGCAGACAGACACTGTATGAGGACCACGAATTTACTCTTCCTTTTGAAAAAAGGTGATCATTTCCACCAACAGTCAGGTGAGACATGTTATCAAAATGCCTCTGAATCAGCAACAGTCAGGCAACTTGATAAATCCAAAGGATGTGCAACTATGCATTTCCATGCAAAGATGAAGTTATATTTTCAGCACACACTACCACTTCCTGAAGTAGAAGGTGTGTGAAGGCCATCCCATGTTGGCTAGAAATAGCATCGCTAAGAAATCTGTCACATAAAATATCGAATGAAATTTAGGTTGACAGACATGCTTTGTGGAATGGAGGTAATTCTGAAGGACAAGAATTTGCCACAGGAAGAACTGGCATTTGGGATTAGTAAATGAAGAGAGATCATTTGAATAAACTACCAGATGGGAAACACACTTGTCATGAAGGTTCTCCTTAATTGGCTCTAGCTTGAGGCTAATCTGAAAAAATGGGTTTGGACACAGCAGTAACCTATACAACAAGAATCAATAGCAGTGATTCAGATAACGGCCCAGGAAACAGCTAAATTAATGTGATGCAGGATTATAAGGGTGTCTGATGTCATAAAATTATAATGGAGAAATTATTGACCTTGTATAATTTCTGCCTGAAGTGGTCATAAAATTCTAATCATTTGTCACAGTCTCAGGAGGAAAATTAAAACAATATGAGAATACAACCTGTATGAGAAGATTGGTACCACTATGAAAATACATTGTTTTACTATTAAAGACATCTTCTACCACTCACTGTAAACAGTTTCCCAGAATCATATTATCCTTTATTGAGATATCAGCTAGGAATGATTCTCATCTCATTTCCAGTTTCCTTACAGTGATTTCAACCTTTTAATGTTAATGGAAATAGTTCTAATTCAATGCTTAATCAGAAGAAAATCTGATGCATTAACTTTTCAGGATATCTAAACATTTCTAGAATGAGCAACCAGGCAAGTTGTTTCCATCATTCCATGAGCAAACACTCAATGGTTTATGTTCTTCTTCCAGCTGCCACAATTTACTCCCAAAGAATATAAGACTAACAGACAAACTTCTTACACACTACCTGAAATCCTCTTGGGGGAACCACTTTTTTCAACTCTAGCATCACATCACTCTGTTTCAAAGAGTACATTGTTCATAAAGCACTCTTTTCTTGCTGCAAAAAAGAGCTCAAGGACCTTAAGGCCCAGCTTCTGCCTGAAATATTCCCCAAAATATTTATAGTCCCTCTTGAATAATAGGTTTTTCTATAAGAGGTCCATGTTATACACAAAAAACCCTACACTAATTGGGTTTTATTATCTTAATAATCTTAACATTTCCTCATCTAATAATGGTTAATTTAATGTGCTCCTGTAATGCACTCCTAAATTACTAGTTTATAAAACAAACAAGCAAAAAGAAACAGTGCTGATTTCAGGTTCCTACACATTGCATTAATTATCTGAAAATGTCTCCAAAACTTCCTAGAGCAGATTTTCACAATCTCCTTATTATCCCTGTACAGACATTTTAAACTTACTGTAGCTACTCCGAGTTCATCATCCTCGCAATTTACACAAACCTTGTAGTTGATATTTGTAAACACAGAAAATCTGGACGTGAAAAGAAATATTAGATGGCCTCCTGCTTTTAATTCAGAGCCTTCCACTTGAACAGATGTACTGAGAACTGGTGCTATAAAGAGATGCAGATCCCCTCTCCACTGAATCCAGGCAAAGTAACTAAGTTAGTAAGCCAAATCATTTTATTCCTTGAACACAGGTTACTTTCAGGTGTTTATTTGCTATTTGGGGAGATTTACTTGTGAGTCCAGCTGTATGCAGAAATGAAGAAAAAAAAATAAATAAAATGGGAGAGAAAACAATTAAAAAATACCTTCATATCAGAGTAGAAGAATTATTGTAGTCACTGGCAAGAGAGCCTGCAAATACACGGTGAACCACACACCAAAAGGTAAAACTAGATCATTCAGATATTACAAATGAGTTCTTTCCTCTCTGTCCCACCACTGGAGAGAGAGGCAGAAGCCTAATCCTGAATTTGCTAAATAAAACCACACACACAGTCGCACAGCTCAGTCTAGTCTGGACATGGATAATACCTACTAGGAAGCATAATATAACGGCAGGATAATTATCATATGCCACAGTGTAACATGGGTCTGAGGGTCTCTTCCACATTTCTCCAGTGGTACCAAAGTCCAATATTTTCTTACCAGGTTCTTTTTAGATATTCCATACTTAGAGGGTGTAAATTTTCATATCAAATTTACTTATTTAAAGAGAGCTGATGTTACAGAGGATTTCTTAACTAGCATAAGGATTAAAAAAAAGTATATTGAATAACAGTGCAAACTTAAGTTACACTTAGCAAAGCATTATCAGTTGTGACACACAGTTCAATCACAGTCCCAATGTGATTCCCATTACGAGTCTCCAAGATTTGCTCGTCATCACAGTTCTTGGCATTGCCAATTGCCAGGAGTGAATGTGTGGGTTGAAATCAGTTCAAACACTTTGCTCTCTTCAGTTTTTACACTATAAGTCAGGCTGAGCGACATGTTCACTACCCCTACGCTGGTCTGGCTAACTTAGGGAGGAACCCATACTCTTTTAATGAACTCAGGTCATTTATCTAAAACAAAGCCCACCCTCCAGACCCCTTTGTGCTTAAATAAACTCAGCTCATTGAAGCAACTGGGGTCAGTCATATTATTCCCAATATTCATATCACTCTGGTTCATCTCCTCTGAGCCTTCTTCCATCTTAGGGATGGTATCAGCAGTCACACAAGGTGCACAGTACCACTTTCTTCTGGGCAAGGCAAAATAAGGGAGGGAGGCTGGGCAGCTTCCACCCTCTCTCTCATGAAAGGAACTAAATTGAGTGAAAGACTACTTGTATCTGCTTCACCAAAGACAGATCCACAATTTTCAACACTTTAGAAAGTTTACTATGCATTACAGTGAACGGTTCACACAACCAAAACTTGGCAGACCTAGAAGGATGCTCCTGGACATCAGTCACATTGTGGCTTGGGTCAGAAACATTTTTTCACAGCCACAAAGAATCATCCTTTGTAAAATAACACTGTCAGGGCCATGAGTTTCAGACTTTTTAGGGTTAGCCTAGACTGTCACTAGCAAATACACCTTCCAGCACAAACCACTTTTGTGCAACAGCAGAAAACCGTAGGTTCTTTCTCCACCACATCTTTTCCACTGTCTTTCCTGCTCCCAGAAGCTGCTGACAGCCACTCACTCTGTCTCAAGGTGCAAACACACTGCTGACGGCAAATAAGGCTGCCAGATACCTCTGGCATTCCCATGGGCAAATGGGATTCATGGCCATGACAGTGGAAGTGCTTTTGAGTAGTCCTGCTGCAGACAATATGTCTACTGAAAAGAGTAAGTTACTCAGTTGCAAAATTCGACAAATATCTATTTAGACTTGAAAGTCAGTAACAGAACAATTAGGAGAAAGCTCTGCAGCCAATTTATTTTGTAACTCGAACTGTAGCACTCAGCAGTTTGGGTTTACCAGTGTCAGAGGCAGGGTCTGCCCTGTAGCGGCTCCAAGTCAGGTGGGAATGCTCTAATTGTCTTCACCCAGGCCCTGAGCAGTGCCAGGCATGGCTACGAAAGGCTTCTCTTTGTCATTAGCAGTCCCTTGGACTGTGACCCCAGAAAAATCCTGACAGAGCTTAAATTGTACCACTTACAAGGTATAATGCAAGATGCAGCTCCTTGTTTCCCCTAATTTTATTAGCTAGGATAGTGTCATATTCTCTTGGTTTGATGACCTCCCAGAACAAGCCTGATTTAGGAAGTTGTACTAGTCTGTATAAAGGAAGAGAGATTATATGTCTTCTTCCTTGAATACATGCATGAATCACAGGAAGGAAAAAGCAAAAAAGAAAAGAAAAAATACTTAAAGACAAACTAGATCCCTTTAGAGCAGAACAAATTATATGTATGCACATTAAGATGGCCTGAACAGAAATATTCTTGATCAGCAGCATATTAAACACTTGGGTAGAGGGATGCTACATTGATAAAAATAAATACTGAAATACAGTTCTTTGCTCATTTCTATATATAGTATGTTCTGATTCTCTTTGATCAAGCATACTGTTCAAGGGGCAGTTATGATGGTTTGAGGCTTTCCCCCCCCAAATCCAAGAAAAAGTAAACAAATCATTGAATCACAGGAGTCTTAGAAACCAGTAAATGCATACTGGTGAGGCTGTGCCAGCCAAAGCACATAAATCATAACAATTGTTCTTTTCCCACCCACTGGATGTTTTCCACATTATGGGTTTCCTCCTCATTTCCACCCTCCTTCATATTTCTTTATCCTATTGCTATTATTCTTTTAACTGTTGAGGACTTCGTCCAAATTCTTCGAAAATGTCACCTTTGTATCTCCTCCCTCTGTTCTGATCTCACTTTAATTGTCAACTCTTCCTATCTTTGTGACTTTCATGTACTTATTGGGTTTTTCCTCCTCTTTTTCAGAAAATTTGTTTCCACAATTGCCCTTTCTTTGGAAAAGCTTCCTAGAGTTTATCAGCCACAACATCGCACCAAACCAGTTATTTGTTAGACCACAGAGTTTAATAGGAGAAACTGAACTCTGCTTTTTATGTGGTTGGATTGTTTGGGTATAGTCCTGTTGTTTTGTTGAGTTTTTTTAATTGTAGACTCACAGGAACATAGTAGACTATTAAATGCCACAGAATGACCCAGCCTATTGAAACATTCACATTGTCTGCTACGTCATATAAAGCAGTTTATATCACCTTCTTTCCTATAATATCTGAGCATTTTGTAATCAATATTATGGCAGCATGGCATATAGCAAGTGAATACCACATTTTACAGCTAAAGAGATACAGCTCTTTATGCATAAAAGAGGATGCAGCTGCTGTTTAGCAATGCAGGGCAGGCTATTTGTCACTCTGGGGTTTGTGGCAGTGGAATCATGACCCTATTTGCCTGGCCTATGTCCCCAGTGCCATTCAGGCTCTTTTCTCATAGGGCTCCTAAGACACTATGATGGGCCACTGGAGAGCAGCATATAGGGAATGCTACCCACTGAATATAACTCAGTGATTGGCTTTTACCTGGTTTGCTCTGGGAAAAAGAGCTACAGGAACCTGCAGTCTCCCTTCTGTTCCCTGTTGTAACTTTTTTGACTGTCATCTCATTTCAACTAAAATTGTTATCACAGAAAGATATCTCAAAAGAGAATTTCCTGCAGATTTCAGCCAAGTTGAGAAAAGAAGGATCCCATGAGACCTGATTCTGAGATGGTCTATGTCACAGTCTCTCCTTATTAGACAACAGGGAGTGCACAGACACTTTACACAGTTCCCAGCTATGAGAATGATTCACGCTTCTCAGACACCAAAGGAAGACTAACATCAGATATTTGTACAGAAGAATGTAGAATCATATTCCATAAGGAATGAGGCTTTACTGCTGTCAGGACTCAAATTATTGCCTGATTGCAATTGCTGTCTGAACAAGTAAAAGTTTTAAACAATGTAATTCAGTACAACTCAAAATTAAAATTCTAGCTAATGAGGTTCTCACTAACTAAATAAAAATTCCATTCAAGATCAAAGAATTTTGTGTCAAGATGAAAATACACATTCTTTATTTTAAGGCATTGAATAGAACACACTTTCTTATGCACATCTAAATTCACAACAAAGGTGGCACCTCGAAATTGTACTTTCTTTTGTCTGAAACCATTTACCTATTTTGATCCTAACTCAGTCATTATTTTTGTTCTCCTTAAACTCCCTTCATCAGCAAAATCCCACTGGTCTTTATTTTCTGTACAGCTCTACTTCATAGCATTTGAAAAACATCAGTTCTGAAAAGAACTGTTCTCAGTACATTCACTAGTGCCTCACTGGTCATTTTATCCTATGGATTGAGAGAAAAAATATCCATGGAACAAAGTATGTGGGGGAAAAAAATTGCCAAGTTCGACCTTTGCAATTACCAAACAGGAAAAACAGAATGAGATCTCAGGATGAGCTTTTCAGTGTGAATTCTTCATCCAGTGCTACCAGTGCGGCTTTAGATCACACAGAGGCAAATGTTAAAGCCACTAAAATCTCTCGTCTTTATCTCCTGCCTTGTTTTTCTTCCCTCTGTTCACAATAGCAGCCTCCCCAGTGTGGGATAATTCCTCATAAAGATCTGTCTTGCTCTCTGTGTCCCGGGTTGTTTCTCTCTCTTTTGACACCACAAGCATCCCTTGAGTGGAATAATGCCCTGTAAAAGCTTAATAGTGCATGTGCTACACGTTGTCTATTTGTGTTTTAAATGCCTTCCCTGGTGTGGTATAATACCTAGTAAAAATCTGTCCTGTCTTTATGTTCTGCATTGTCGTTTTCTGAAACCAGTGAATTCAGCGTCTGAGCAGTGTCAGATCCTCGTAAATGGCAGTGTCATAAAAACAGGTACTAATGCCATGAAAACAAATTATATTCTGAAATGTTTCTCCTTAATTTCCAGAATAAACTATGCAGTAAGAATAGCTGGTATTCTGCATAAACCAGCACTAGTGGTAAGTACCTGAACTGTAGGAGACTGAGAGACAGGTGTACTAATACTTTGGAGACAAACATTGAAAGAGTGTAGGTATAACAAAGCTCACACCTACTTCCATCTCACTTTCTGAAAATAATAATAACCAAAAATTAAACGTACAGTTGTGCTTAGTCCACCCAGAGTGCAGGAGAGAAAAGGTTTGATCTGTGGTAGCTTTTTCTACTGCTATCTTCTCTGGCCTGCTGTTCAGGGAAGAGAAAAATTAAGTGGTAGGGCTGTACACAGATGGCTCTCCCTAATCCAGAGTAGCAGGAAGTCTGGAAACGGTAGATAATGCAAAAGCATGAACAATATAGGTGCTATATTCTGCAGAACATGGTACTGAGACCCCAGACAGGGTCCACCAAAGCTGCTTAGCTCCTGCTCAGCTGGTTCTCATATCATGTTCATTCCACTTTGCTTTTCCCCATTCTCTCTATCAGCACTGTGCATGCTTATTTTCTTTTTAGCTAAAAACCCTTCATCACCCACAAGTGTAAGAAACAAGTCCCAGCAATACTAGAGTTTGATGATCATTTTCAGTTACATGTTACTGCTTTATATATTTTCTGTGGCAAATCAGCATTTATTGAGAAGCAATTTTCTGTTCTAAACTAACAAGCAATGAGTGTGACAAATACTGCTGTTAGTGATTGTGCATTTTAAGGTAATTTTAGAGTGCATGATCTCTGTGGGAATTGCCAAGCACATTTTGCTTCTCACATATGTATAACTTCAAGTCTCAGTGATAAAGTCCCATTAAAGATATCCTACCCTCTTGACTGGGGTTTTTATCTTTGCTAATGTATTGCTAGTGGCTCTGATGCAATGTGAATGTCCTTGGACTGATTTAATTGGGCAGAAACCTTTGAAATATGCCACAGGCTAATTCACTTTGAGGGTTAAAACAATGAATCCCTGCAGAAAATAATGTATTAGTGGGTAAAAAGATGAATTAGTGGCAGTACTGGAATATCATCTCTACAGCAACCAGAACAGCTGAATTAATAACATACTGGGGTTTTATTATGGCTTGAGAATTACAGCTGTGATGACACTATGAGTAGCTCGACCTTCCTCTTTATTGGACCTTTGTAGGCACAGTAATCCTTTGGCCCCTAGAGAATTTGTTCTTTCATGGTGATCAAGCAAGGTTATTCCATTTACATGATCATCTCCTCCCTTAACCATTTCTTTCCCTCCTTCACACACAGGTCACACCCCAAAGGTATACCTGGACACATGCAAATCAGGAGCTTGGAATTGTAATGCCCTGCCTTCAAATCATAGTTTTCAAGAGAATAAATGAGTTCTCATTCTGCTTACAAAAATAAAAGAGTTTCTTGCAATAAGCATATGGGCATAAAAAAATTCTTTCTAAGAAATACTAAGAAATCACAAGGTGAACTCTCCTGTCATGTGCCTTGGTAAAAAGATGGAACGGCTCTTTGTTCAACCAGGTGAAGGATACCAGAATTACACTGGAATAACAGTGGGCAGACTGCACTATGTGTTTCTGGTTTTTTAATCTATTGACACTGTTCAACAAAGAGACCTCCTTGTGTGCGTCTGACAGTGGGATATTTATCTTAATGTACTTTTTTCCGCAGAAAGAATTTCAGGGGGAAAAATCCTTCAGCTACAGCATTATCTTCTGTTGTCTAAGTGCTTCCTTGATTGATACAAGTGCCATCTTATATCACAGAACAAGAGAAACATTCCTACCAATATGCCTAGTTCTTGAAAGTGCAGGATGAGGCTGTTGAATACTACAGACGTCTGCTAATGTTATCTATCACTTTGGTAAAGAACTTTAGATTGTTTGTTCTATGAATATTACTTCAAATGCAGCAAAAAAACCCAAACAAACCTCAAGAATCTTTAAAGGATTTGATAAAACTTGAGGTATTAAAGGGATAAAAGGTAATTTACTATACATTTTAAATCTCTTTTTTTCAGTCTGTTGGAGAAGACAAGGGTTTTGTGGGGCACTAAGAGGGCATGAAACTCTTAGCTAGTTTGGTTTGGAGGGTATTTTTCCAATTAGAAAAGGAAATTCTTAGTGTATTTAGGAATTTGTGCAACTACTTTTGACAAGCTCGTAATCATAACCTAAGCTGAATAGAAACCTGTAGGCAGAATCACCATTCAGCTTCCAGGTGCCTGGAAGAAGCTGACAAGAAAGGAGGAAAAAGATCTGTAAAAAGCAGCAGAGGCAATGGTGGATGGAAACGAAAGGAGAGGCAAGGAATTCAGTGTGGTACCTTCACCTTTAAAGCTAAAATTACTCTCTACCACACTTAAACACTTTTTACCACACACACAGTGATGACTTGGCCACATCTCTGGATATTTCTATTTCATACAGATTTCCTGTAAGTGGGGATTAGGCCATTTCAATCATAACCTGCTCACATCACAACTATTCAGCAAAAGAGCTATTAAAAATCAATGGGAGAGTTTGGACCATTTGGAGAATGCAGAATAAATTCTTGGTTTATGTTGTTGCATTTTTCTAAACTTACGTTGCTATGGGTACTGAAAGGATTCTTTTACTGTGCAGGGTTTCACAGGGGATAATCTCACCTGTAAAAGACTGCTATGTTAGGAACAGAGCAAAATGACTTGGGCAAAAGCAACACCTACAGCTCTCAGGGTGGGAACACAGAGTTTGGTTTGGCTGCGGGCATTTTCAGGTGTACTTGTGCTGTCACTAAACTCTCTGCAGCTGGATCCTCCCCTCCTTTACACTGGGTTTGCTTTCTGAGACTGGTACTTCTTCAGAGGGGAAGTGTTTGTCTACACTGCAAAGAGGTATGAGTGTGAAGCATGCAGAGATACACCTGAGGTAGCACCTACAGGGAAAAAACATCTAGTGTTAATCACAGTAGAAAAAGAGTCATAGAGAAATGCAACATTTGGAAATTAGAAATTCAGTTACTTCAGACTAGAATTAAATGCATATTTTTAAATAGAGGAGCTAATTAAGTCATTAGAAGATATTACCAGAGGCATGGTTTAGTTTCTCAGTCACTTAGGTCTTTGAACTCTTTACATTTGAATATGTTTCTAGGACTTTTCCCTACGTATAAATCTTTTCAGGTGTAGTATCACTCAAACTGAAGTGGTAATCTTAATGCCAAAATTCCTAATTCTGGTGTTCTGAACCACGCGTCACGTTGCCAGGTACACATTAAAGAAGGTTTCCTCTTACTTCAGAAACTAGGAATTTCCTATTTAATTCCTGAGTGAAGTTCCAGAGACTCAGTAAGAAAATATGCTACCAAAAAATGACCTGTTAACTTTGTCGATTGACAGTGCCTCACATTTTGTATAACTATTTGAATTCAGGGTGTTTACGCTGAACACCACCTTAGTAAACTTCCTCATCAATCACCTAAATCCATACAAGGAAATATCTCATTTAACTTTGCAAATGGATATATGCAAGATTGAAACTCACATTAGAATTGAGAGCAACAAGCTCGGCAGAGAGGGAATATGAGAATTGTCACTCATTTAAGATGGGGCAAAAACATCTTCCCCTGCTATTATAAATACTGCCTGTGTCAAAGCAATGAAATTATATACCTTGAGCAGAGATGTGTAGTTGTTATGAATCTGCCCCAGGCCAGTATGCTATGAACAGTGCATTGTCAGTGTTGTGAGTGTGCCAGGAGCCGGTAATCTTCAGAGATTACAGGTGAGGGGGCAGGCCTGCCATTTTAAACTAACAAAATGAGTGTTGTCCTTAGCTCACAGTTCTTCACAAACACTACCCCGCATTCATTTTCAAGCCATCATAAATTGGACCCTCAAAATCAGGTTTTCTTTGAGGTCTAAAAGTTGAGTTATTGGCGCTCCTCGGGGGAACAGGCTACGAAAACTTTTGCATCAGAGTAATCTGGAGTGTTTTGCATGCTGTTTTCAGATCAGCTAGTTTGTCTAATGAATGAGATGTGAAATGAGTTCCTAGGGCTCAGGAGAAAGCTGAGGGAGGATTTCTCCATCTCTCTGGAACTCAGAGCATTAGCCTTGCATACGCTATTGCACGCCAGTGTGTAACAAACACCTAGACAAACCAATCCATCACCAAACCGCCTGCAAAGCATTAGCAGCCAAAAGCAAGGGAAAGGGCAGGATGACTAGTTTTTGAATTCCAAGAATTTTTAAAGAAAATAAAGGCTAACACATTAAGCTTTTGCCAGCATAACAGTGTCTTCTAGGGTTCTAAGTGTCTGTGCTGAGAAAGCCCCATACAAACATAAGATATCCCCAGGGCTATCCCTCGTTTCGATCCCAGAACTACACACAAAGTAAACTGGTAAATGCACTTTTTTTGCTGGTATAAAGAGAGTCCAGACTATGTCTGTTTGCCTGTGCAGGCACGTCAGTATTGCTAAAAAACATTGAAGGTGCTTGAAACTATTTTCAAATACCACAGTGTGAACCTTTGCCACAGCTAGATCATTGCAGGAACTGAATGAGGACTCAGATTAAAGGAAAAAAAATGTTCTCAGTTGCAAACTGCAAATGCTTTGTCACTTATTTGCATACATAAATGTAGAGCAGAGCATGTGGGTGCCACCCTAATATAAATGTTTCTTATAAGCTATAATAACATCATGATTTCCATATGTAATGTCCCATACATAAGCACTGAAGAGTTTCCCCACAAATTCTCAGGCCTGTCCCTACCAGCCAAGCTGAGCTCTTGCTTTCTCATGCAAATAAATACTGTACAAAAAGGGTGTGAGCAGAGCAGGGAGCTGCAGTAGAAGGATTCCCCTGGCCAAAATGGAACTCCACTAACACCTGTGACAACCCTGGCTTTGTGCCTGTAAAGCCATCCTCTTTGCTATTCAGCTGGAGACACACACTGAGTAAGAAAATGCAGGACCTGCTCTTGGTTCTCTCTCTACAGCTATTACAATTGACAAGGATGAAGAGTTCAGAGAATTCATGGATAACTCAAATGAGGGAGGCCATCAGATGTGGGAAAAGGCTTATTTTTCTAGCAGAACAGAAAGGAAGCAGGCTTTAAAAAAATCAGAATGGTGTAAGCTTTTTGAAGAGAAGGGAGGGAGCCAAAGCAGGCATTACTGCTGCCTCAGGTATTATGCTTCTCTCTAATTACCAGAGAAATTGTTATAATCAAATGCCATCAGTCACATTTATGCATTAGATATTTCTAGATGAGTGAGATGCCCCCCTTTTCAGACAGTATAAAAATGAGATTGTATCTTCATGATAACATAAATGTCTAAGACGTTTCCCAAACGACAGATGGACAGCTAAAACCTAACAAAATCATTGATTTAAGCAAAGCTCCATCAAAAGCATAGGACTCAGAGCCAAGAGTGATCAGCACTTTGAAAAACCATAAGCAACAATGACTGCAGCTGCTCAGAAAGTTCCCAGTGTCTCAGATTCACTCAAGGTTCATACTAGAGATTTTACTGTGGCTAACAGTTTTAGGATTTAGCGAGCTGCATTCTGGTATGGAGCTCAAAAAGAAACAAATCACATCCCTTTGTTAGCAACTCTGAAACCAAATCCTTCGAGTATTGACCACCATTTGAACTCTCTCACCACATAGTTCTTCAGCAAATAGCCTTTGTTACCAAAGTCACAGTTAAATAGTGTTCCTATTTGTCATTTACACTTCATAGATATAGAAGAGTATAGATAAAAATCTTTTAGTACTGCATGGCACCCAACCACTATTCCCTGCCAGTAATTAAATCCTGCTGTAAAAGTGCTACAAATATTTCTCAAAAGCAGGAACAGATGTTTTTTTGCAACCAAGCAACAACGAAAATCTAACAAGCTCCATAAACCAAAGTTGTGGGCACTTCAGAGAAAACTTCTATGATTTTTCTGCCATGCTGTCTCAATTTGCCAGCAATATTACAGAGATAAAACATGACCACTTTCTAATATTATTACTCTTGTCTTCAGTAACACAATAAGTGTCAAGGGAACTGTGGAGTAAAAAAAATAATAATCGTAATAATGAGGCACAACGGTTACAAATTTACAGTTCTATTTCCAAACCATAATAAATTAGCACAATCACTGAGACTCAGTTACGATTCACAAATCACATCCTCATGTGGCTTTCATAAACTATGATAGTCTAATTAATATTGGTACTTACAAACATCTCCTGGTTATTCAGTACTTTTTTTTTTTTTGGTAGGTATTGAGATTCAATTACAGCACATGAGTTGTTCTAAGCGGTGCCCAAGCTGTGAGACAATGTATTTGAGATGGTGGAAGGGAGACATTTTGCATTCTCCTGGGTTAGGGCTGCTGCAAAGAGAACCTCAGCCTTTCCTTCAACACAAGTGACTAAGCCACCTTGAAGAATTGCTTTACAATAAAGTAAACCTCCTCTCCAGTTCCAGAGTGTGCATATTCACCATAGTTGTCATGAGAGCTTGTCAGTAGGGTGAGATGAAGAGAGCTATTTGATCTGCAAGGACTTAAATTGATGGCAGAGATACCATGTTCAATCTAGAGTCACGGTAGCAACTGGAAACCAGGATTCTCAATCAAGCTGGCTTTAATCCAGTGAAATGCAGTTTAAACAAAAAGGGAGAAGACAGAGACTGGATTTCCAAGAATGCTCAGCACCCCCAACTGGGGCAATATTTTCAAAGAAATGGCTCAGATCAGAGATAGGCACCTCAAAACAGAGGGTTCTTCTGCTTGGTGTCAAGAATTTATGAAAACTGGGCAGCTTGGACTAAATGTCTTAACAGCAGCTAAGCTGCCCACAAAACCTGACACATAAATTACCCAGAAAATATAATGCCTGCATAGGTTCTTTGCTGAAAAGCATGATGACACCAGCTACCACTTATTTAAACTAGTGCATTTCATTATGTCAGGGCAATTGCCACTCTGGTACATATCTTATTAGTGCTTATTTATTATCAATGTTAAGGAGGTTAACTGCACTGTTATTTCCTCTGCTCCTGGGCTTTATTGAATGTCTGAGGCACAGAGTTCTGACTAAGCTCAGGCAGCAAAGGAAATAACAGAGGCTGTGGCTTAAAAATAAATATCCTCTAAAAGACTATAGCAATCAGGTAGGGAAAAACAAAGCAAATTTCTTCTGAAGAGAAAAATTTCTTCCTCTAGAGAGGAAACCTAGAGTACCCACTCTGATGAGAGCTAGATGAATAACCTACAAAGGTCATTTATCTGAGTAACTGAATCTTTTTTTCTGTTGCAGAGTATCTGTACAGAGAGCAATCTTCACTTGCTTGGCAAATTCCCAGTATTCTTTGATTTAACATTATGGCTTGATTTCTATCAGTTGCTGTGGAAAGTCATTTCTCATTGTAGAAGCAACATTAATTAGTTGCTGCCTGGTCAGAAAAGTTACCTTGTACTACTGCTGATCTGTCATTGCATGACCTCAAAAGCAATTCCACTACTGGTACTCATAGTCAATTGGAACATTCACATGTTTAAAAGCTTTCCCATCACACCTTCGGACACTTGCCAATGTGATTACAAGGGAAAGTGATACCAATAGGAGTCCATCTCTCATCTCTCTTCTTCTCAGAAGAAAATTAGACAGAAAAAAAAGTGATGTACCAGTAGTACCATTTTTGTATATTCATCCACTTAACAGGAGCTCTGGTACAAGAAAGTAGTATAACAGTTAAATTACCTGCGCACAAGTAAAGATACATTAAATAGACCATAAACATTTGAAAAAGAAGAATAGCTATAACGTTAATCAAGCAGTAAACCAACAGCTTCAATTTCCTTTGCATTTCCAAACAGTTAATGGCAAATGCTGCATTTTACAATCCTTTACATATTGTTAAAATTCTATAAAATCACATAGATTTTTGCAAAAAATATAGTCCTGAACTGAAAAAAAAAAAAAAATGGACTCATCATTTCAAAACAAATCACTTGTTCATTACACAAAAAGATGCTTACCCTCTCTCACTCTCAAGTAATTTACCTGATCAGGCTCATCTGCACACACAAACAAACAGTACTCCTTCCCCAGACACTGGATGTCCCACAATATTCAAGACAGGAGTCAGACCTGACACTTCATAAGTGAGAGAAGAATCCTGGTTCTAAACAGGAAAAAGATTTTCAGCATGTTATGAGACAGACATCTTGCATATTTCTGTGTCTGCTGACACTTATGACACACAAACAGGGGACCAGAGTAGCCACCTTAGTTGCTGCACGTGGTTCCTGGCTAAACAGACATTTTCCTTTGCAATGGTAGTGGGAGCACTGAAGCCCAAAGCATATATCAACCAGCAGTTGACTGATATATGTTGACTGCATTACTTGTTGATTTTTGCCTAACAGAACATTCAGGAATATATTTGTTAGATTTAATGTTACGCAGCCAGAAAACACTTTTTATCTTCACTGCTCTCAGCTTGATTCCCTCACAGATATGCACACATATATCCATGGATACATTTTGTATGCACGCCTGTAAAATAGCTCTTCACTTTGGACAGTGCTCTCATCAAATCCTAGGAGGAATAAAAACAGGAGCAAGTTTTCCCAGCCTGAGGGAGAGGCACCCACAACTGGTAAAGACCCAGTGGAGGTAGCCCCTGGGGTGTATGGAGGTCCAGTGCTCCTCCACGGCAGCTCATGGACTCATTCCAAAAAATAACTGAAACAAGAGAAGGAAAGCATCCCTTTACCTTCAGGCAGCACCCAAGCACTTTGCTGAACAACATTTGCTCCCAGCCCTGCAGGTTGCTTTGCTATAGAGCTGCTGTGAGGTTTCCATGAGCTGGGTAGCCCCTCTTGCACTTTTCTTTCTCTTTCCTTGACGCACCTCTCAGTAGGGCCTTCTGCTCTTCCCCCTCCAGATGCCTCTTTTCTTTGCCCTTTTCCGTTTGGCATCTGCAGAGCTGGTGGACTCAATGTTTCACCAGCAGCCAGGTTACCACCTGTGCTGAAGACATCACTGTTGCTTTTCTCCTCCATCTGCATAAGCCAGAGGTGATAGAGACAAAAAAACGTTGCACAGATAGTTTGGGAAATCCCTTCAGGAGAGATAAGATTGCTGTAGATTTCAGGTTTATTGGCTCTTTAATTAATACCTATAGGATCAATTTTCAAGAATCCCCCACAGCCTCGCTTGGGATATTATTTAAAAAGCTAAAGGCAATTCAGAATATTTTTCCTAATATTCAAATTAGATTTTTCTCTTTATGTTCATTCTACTGCTCCTAATTATATCCTAGCTTATATGGTGTGACTGAAACCTTGTTTTTCTTATATATATCTATCAATTACATTATTTTGCATTATTTTGCTATTTGGCTGCTATCCTGCTAAGGATGTAATTTACCAGAATTCCTTATGTTTACCCCTATGCAGCAGTCCTTCCAGACCACTTGATTTCTCTGTTATCACTATTTTTCAGGTCACTGATATCTTTACAAGATATCCCAAACTCGAGTTCATGAGGATGCATGCAGAGCAATCAAAGCCCCAGAATACCACTATGAAAGCCTGGGAGCAGGTAATGTAGGGGAAAACCCATGGAATTAAAACCCTAAGGAGTTAAAGCAAGACCCAATCTATGGTTTATTTGCTCCAGGACACATTCCAATCAATGCAGCCCCAAACTGTGCTAGCCTTTCTTCCTGTTATACCACGTTGTAGATCAAAGCTAAATTTATGGAAGCAATCAATCTCGAGTCTTTTTACTACATCATTTCTTGCTATATCCCTCCTAGTTTGGAGCATGTTGTAGACAGGTTTGTTCTCATATATATAAGTTTTCATTTTTCCATAGTAAATTTCATTTTATTTTCGGCTCAAGAGTTACATCTACCTGTGGAAATAACAACTTTCACTTGATAAATTAGATTTTGACCATAGGCAAAAGTGGAGTGGGGTGAATAATGCAAAACCACTCAAGAAATAAAGAAAACTCATAAGAATATTCATTCAAATTTAAACACAAAGCTGCTCCAGTTATATTAGTATCTGTGATACCTTTGCTTTCTGCAATTACTATGAAAATTGAGTTTTATAAGACTTTCTCTGAATGCATGGTAAAGCAAATCTTAACTTTCTATACATGATCCCACAGGAATGTGATTAGGAGGATTAGGTTCATCTAGTTAAGAAGCAAAAACAATACTATACACTCTGTGGCAATCTGTGCCATAGACCCATGCAGAGCACATGGAAGTCAATTCCTTTGGCTGCAAGACTGAATATGAAGTGAATAAACAATCTAATAGAGATGGCTAGGTATGGAAAGTGTTAGCTAAAGTGCAAGTAAAATTCATGAAACATTTAATCAACTAATTTTAAAATATGAGTGAGATTTAATAACAATCAGAGGCTGTATTTAAACACCATGAAAAAAAATGGAAAGAACATTGGAAATATACTTTTCCTGGAGTTTTACGTATTTAATTTTGTGAGAGGTTAAACTGGGCTACACAGTGTTAATAACAATCAAGTGAGAAGATTTGTGAGGCATGAAAGGATAAGACTGGGGAATAATAATTTGATCTACTTGATTTGGATGAGAAGCGTGAGGTGAAATAGATGAGAGGAAAATCCTACTGAAAGTCTGGACAAGCAGTCCCACAGGGAGATTTCTAATCACAGGGGATGCCCAGCAAGGTGCCATCATGCCCAGGAGCACAGAGATGCTCAGCAGCTTGTTTCAGCTCACTGGCATTGCAGGGATCTTTCAAGTCTCTCCCTTTGACCTTGCTTCCTGCCTTGGACATACAAGCAGGGTTGAATCCTGCCCTGAGTGAAGAAAGCTCACACTTATCTCTGGATGCAGGGCCAAGATTTCCAATTTTTTTCCCTTCAGAGTGCCTGTTCTCTGCTTACCTCAACAAATTGGTGGACTTCACAGCTTGTTTGCTGCAGACAGCTGCTACACAGCAGCTGAAATCCTGTTTTAAAGCAACAGCTCTTTCTGGAATAATGCAATAGAAAACCAAATTTGGAAGCAAATTGTTCTGTTGGATTCAAGGGTTTTCTTTCAATAGAAGCAGCCCAGCTGTATCCCAAGTCCCAGGCTATGGATAGTGTGATCATGTTACCATAGTTTTCCTTCCTTGTTTAAAATGGACACTGGATACAGAGAATGTATCTCTCAAGCCATTATGGATACTGTATGCTGTAACAGAATACTACTATTCCTGTAAAATCTCAACAGAGACACAAGATATCACTTGCTTGCCATTCTTAGGTGACCACTGCTAAATAATGGGTGGGTTGCCACACAAGGGGGAAAATATCTTTTTCTATGACTTCCAGTTTTACCTCAGTGAAATGCTCACAGACTTTATCTCAGTGCTTTTGCAAGGTTCCTGAACCCTCCTATCTGAGAAAAGGATGCACCAGTTTCCTCTGGTGCCCTGAACTAGGGTAATATTGTCTTTAATGGACTTGTGCCTACGTTCAAGATGTACCCTGCAATTTTATGTCTTGCCAGCCTAACAGGAGTGCTTTGCATTGCCATACAGGTGATTCCAGGTCTGATTTTCATTTCCCCTTCCCCATGTCAGATGAAGGTGCCAAATCTGCTTGTAGATAATAATCAAAACCACATTCTCAGCTCATTCAGCCTTCAAAGACCAGTGCACCCCACCATGAGGTCAAATTGGCAGGGGCTGTAGGAAAAGGCCTGGCAGGATGAGAAACACCCTGCTCTTAACAATCCAGAATCTGCCAGTTGCTGTAGCAAAAAGAAAAGCCCAGGAAAACTGAAGCAGCTTTCTCTCATTTCATGACCGGCCTTGCTCTGTGCAACACGGAGCTGAGGAAATCATTGTTTGGGAGCCCAGCTGATAGCACACAGATTAATCACACGGGTATGCAAGAAAATAAGTAGGTGCATAAATGCTTTAGCTATGCTGTGCATTTCCCAATGCAGACTTCCTTCACTTTAATGCTGACAAGATGTTGATTTTTTTATTTTTAATTATGAACTGAAATCCCCTTTGTTATCAGTTATAAATGTAACAAACAGTGTGCTGTTTAACTTCAAACTCCATATCACTCATGGAAGTTGTAAGTTTAGTCAGCTTAGTATCTCTGAAATAAAATATGTGCCGGCAGGAAAATGAAAGGTTATCTCATATTAAATAAATAGATAGTGATATGACTTGTTAGTGAAAATTCCAGCCAGATGACTAGTGTTAATCTTGTAATACCATTAAACAAATCTACAGTTATGAAGGGTTTCTCAGCCCATTCCAAACAGCAAAAATGCAGGAGGAAAGATATCCTTGTCATTAAAGAACAGGTTTGTGATCCTAAAGATCTGACTTCTGTTCCTGGCTTTGTCACATGCTGTCTGGGTGACGTTTAATAAAATAACTACTTCTTAGTCACCCTCAATTCCTACTTTGTAAACTGGGGATAGCGAAACATTCCCTTTTTTCTAAATAAATGAGGGTTTCTTTGGTGGGGAATCTGTAGCTGACATGTTAAATAACACAAGGGGAGCCTCAAAGAAAGACTGAATTCTTCCAACATCTTAATAGAACTAACCTATAAAAATAATAAGAAAATTATCACTCTTTGCACCTGGGGCGTAGGGTTTGTTTACTGTGGAACTTAGTGAGCTGCTAAACAACCCTTTTTTTATTTGATGCATTCCCAAATGTCAGTGTCTCAGACAGACTGATCCATTCTGCTGCTGTGGTGTTTGCTTCAGCCTTCTCTGAGAACCAGCTCTCCTCCTCCTTTCCCTGCCTTCCCCTCAGGTCCTTTACCTCTTTCTCCCTTCATCTATTCTCAAGAATGTCAAGGCTACAAGAGGTTCATGTTTGAGAACCTCTGACATACTCTGAAGTCATAAAAAGAGGATGTCTGCCTTGTGCACAGAAGCAGATAATCTATCATTTTTCTTAGGACAACAGATTTATAAGAACTTGCTTTAACACACCTTGTCAGCTACTGGGATCAACAAATTTGTGAGAGGGAAATTCTATTACCAAAAATATCTTAGAGAATCTGACTGGGATACTTTTATTTTTCCTTTTAGATTTAGGAGGAGAAACAGAAAACCTAGCCAAACCCTTTGCTTACTTGAGAGACATGCTGAAGAAAAAAATGTCTCCAAAAATGAAGTTCTGTTGAAAGGCAGTGCAACACCTCACAACTACAGCGAGTGGTAATAGGCAGCATGCAGGAAAACAAGCTTGTCTTGAACTCATGAATTGACAAACTGGTTTCTTATAATAATTATGAATCATCATAAACTTTAAACTTCTAACTCATTATATATTATTAACTGCTAATTCAGCTCTTCTCTTTCTTGTCTTTTGTCTCTTGGGAGAAGTGGGAAGGCATTTCAGAGCTTGCTTGGAACCTTTGCCTGATGGTTGATTACTCCAGTGCTATTCCCAGGAGCATTTAGTTACCACCTCAAATGGGGCTATTACTTTAATTTAGAATAGTATTAACAATTCTCTTAATCCATCTATGCTGCAAAAAAATGTGTCCAGATACCAACTGCACACACTGATAAGGAAGTTTTTATAGCAGAAATATGCTTTCATATCTATTATTCTATTCTGAGCTTTCGAGGGCAGGGCAAACCATGGCTTTGTTATTGTCTTGAAATAGGAAATAAAATATTTACTAAGCAAAGGTAAGCCTTCCTGGGACTACACATTGTTAATCATCAAACCTCACCCCTATTACAGAGAACCAATGTCACAGAGTACTTTAGGTCCTGTTTCAGTGACAGCAAGGCATTGTCAGGGTCATGAGGCCTCCCAGAGCCTCAGCAATGCCTATGATCTGTAGCATCACCTAAGTGATGCTTAGTTTACTTACTTAGTATACTTACTTTACAGTAAGTAAAGTGAGTAAAGTGTACAAACATAAGTAAACAAAATCTATTATTTTTACTACAAGTGAATGAATTTTCTTAAGTGAATAACTACTTATAAGCTGAAGGTTAGGGAATAACTACTTATAAACTGAAGGTAGAGTCTGTAATTTTTGCATTTTAAAAAGCTTGTCACAACAGGCATGCTCACAAAAGAAAAACATTTCCTGCCAGTAAAGTCAAGCAGGTAAAGAATATTTCCCAGTAATTTCAGAGACTGGAAGCGAGTCCTAAGGCCCAGATGCTACATGAATTTAAGCATCTAACCCCAGAAAGGTTGAAATTCAAGTGAGTTTCCTAAAAAACTTAAAGGCACCCAACTGGAAAGGTTCACAGATCTAGAGAGACATGTCTCTGATGAGAGAAACCACCCAGGTTCTTTCACTACCAATATTGCCTTGTCATGCTTTGATAGCATTAATTTTTCTTGGAGCAAACCTGGTTGGAAATCCCTTGAAGGATATGGAAAGAAGTTCATTGACTTGATTTCTTCGTTATTAAACTTAATTACTAGTGTTTATCCTGTCCTTTTAAAATAAGCAGTAGCAGCAAGTGCTCAACCCACCAACTAAAAAAAACTAAATAAAAAAAAAACCACAAAACCTCTTTAGTTCCTGAAGGCCATTTTGCAGAGTAGCACATGAAAATGTAAATAATTATTTGGAGCAGAGAATATAAACTTTTAAATTACAATTGGGGCAATGTTATCTGGGCCAGTGGCATGAGCATGGTCATCTACTTACAGATCAAGGAATGAGAAGGTGTTCTACAGGCTCCTGGACAGGTAATTTCTTTTACATCAAGACAAATATCAGTCTCTGTCTTTCATATGGTATTCATTAGCCTGTTCAGACAGTCAATAATAAAGTTCAAACAGCAAAAATATTAGCTGCAAGAAAGCATTACTTGTTTAAAAGTGTTAGGACAATTAGTCAAACTTCTTCATTTCAAACCCTGTATATATTTATCTGAATCTAAATATAACCCTGAGACAACGCAGCCCCAGTGGAATGCAGTGATGTGCTGTGCTCTATGAAAGGTAGGTGGGAACAGAGAGGAAATGAAGCTCGTTTATCTCATTATCAGTGTGGGCTTCAACTGTATCAGGTCACAGCCTTGCCCACCTGTACCAACACTTCTGTAATTGATTCCTAAAAGTCCTCATGTGCTATGGCTTCCAGTTCCATTCAAATGCAGATGTGCACTAATGGAAGGGCTGCACATTTCTGAACCAAACTCAGGGAACATATTACTTGCCTATTCAGCAATCTGAATGCTTTTATTCTTTTCCTTAACAGCCTTTATTTTGTTGTGTGTATTTTTTTTTTAATTTAAACAACATGGGCTTTTTCCATGGTCTGTTAAAAGAGGAAGGGGGAAAAGAGCTAATTATATCTGAACTGAAGTGTAACCATGGCCCTATTAAAAAGGTAGCAGTTATGGGCTATTGATCGCAGTTCACAGGAAAAGCTTGTCATGTAGTGTCAAGAGGTTAATGTAATTACAAGAGTGGGCAGCAGGATCAGCTGTGTCCTCCAATAGGCGAATAACTAAAAGCTGCTTTAGAGACACATAATGTTGTCAAAGCATAAATAATTCATCCCAGCATTCGAGAAGAAATTACTGCTCTGTTCCAGCGTATTATTCAGCCATTAAAATCCTGCCCTTGTAAAGTCTTTTGATGTAGTCATATTTTCAGTTCTAAGAGCAGTTTTGGAGCATTCAGCTTTTATTAAGCCTTATATTGTGCAGTTTTCAAAGTAGTAAAAAGGATATGAAATAGACTTACAATTTGTTTAATAACTGCATTGCGATTCAGATAAGAGGGAGAGAGCTGTGTGGATTTATGGAGTGGCCGTGCAGCACGAAGAGGAAGCTGTGGCGAGATGCGATGGAATTTTTAACTCCCTTAAGCTGGACAGAATTAAATAGGCTTCAGCTATTTACTAGCATTGATAGCTGCAGCAGTCTTCACAGCATTTGGTGACCCATTTCTCGAGAGCCAGCTAAGCAGGAGCCACGAGAAGTATCGTTGTGCCAGGCTATTCTCCTGTTACAGCCTCTTGACTCCTGCTCTTTGCTTGTCCTCATTAAAGTCTGTGGCAATTTGACGTTGAATGGCTTCCACTCTGCATCTGCAGTGCAAACTGTCTTGCTGTTGCATTCAATGTCTACAGTTGTCCACATTTACTGTCGGGAGGATGGTGCTGATTTATGTTAAATTAAAAAACTACCCTAAGTAATTGCTGCTCTACAAGGTTCCAGCTAGCCCCCATGCACAGGGGTAGCTTGGTGGAACAAGAGCAGGGAGGAAGGACAGGATGTTACAAGGGACTGTTCTCTTCTCAACCCTCCTGTCTCCATACAAAGTTAATCTGATGCTTGGACAGTTCTGTTACACAGGCAAATCCCCCAAACTGCCCTTCACTAATAACTCCTAAATTAAATTCCCAGGTAAAATTTGCAAATAAAAGAGCTTTGGGGTCTCAGCCCACCTATTCACAAACTTAGGGTTGCTGTGACATTGACCATGCACATAAAGGAAAAAAAGAAGTGGAATCTGAATATATAATTCTGATGTCTCTGATTATTTTTTATTTTAATATTCAATCAGAAAAACAATTTCTTGTTTGATAACAGACCAAGCAACTAGGAGCTTTAAGGAGTAGGGATGTGGCTTAGCAGAGAAAACAGGCCATCATTTCAAGCTGACCAAAAGGAAAGTCACCCTCTACACACCCCCAACCAATCTTTCCCCACCATAAGTATTCACCCTTCTCTCCTCTTAGAGCCTAGTCCCTGTTCTTCCCCTGTCCACAAATGTGTCTAGAGCTGGAATGCAGCAGCTGGAGGCATGAGCCTTACCCTGCCCTCTGCTAACAACACTGCTGCAAGAATGTTGCCAATATTAGGAAGTCTATAGTGAGCTTTCAGATAATAATGGCTGTGGACCACTGTTCATTTTTCATCAAGTAAAACAGCAGCCTGTATTTGGTATACAATTACAGAAAACAATCATAGCATGAAATATTGCAGCTCTCAGACACTACAGGGATTGGCAGCAATCTGACAGAGAAAGGAATGAAAATCTAGTTACAAAGTCAGCACAGGAAAAAAGGGAAAATAAAACAGAAAATAAAGGTAATGCTGAGAAGACCACAACTGCATGAAGTAGGAGCCTCAAAGCAATTTCACAGGAGAGGTTTGCCAGAATAGGAAAAAATACAGAAAAAACATGAAGAGAACAAAAAAAAATACAGGTTCTTCATTATCTTTTGCCCTATGAAAGCCCTTAAAATACCACTATTTTGGCACAGCAGTTACTCTTCTGTCTAATTTTCAAGAAATAAAAACCAAGTGAAGTCCTGCTGAAAACTACTATTCTAATTTTAAATCTACTTTTAAACAGAATGTCCCCAAACATTAGATATTTTGTCAACAGCACCTAAAGAGACCATATTTCTATGACAAAGAAGAGTTAGTTTTTAACCAGGCATTTTGTTTCAGCAACAAAAAAAAAAAAGAAAAAAAATTCAGGAAAAAAGACTCAAAGCAAGCAAGTTAGTCCTCACCAGGAATATCCTCATCTTTGAACCATGTATACACTGGTTTTCTGTGCCTGTTTCCCGTGCGCTCGTGTACGGATGTGTGCTGTGTTCTGAGGGGAGTTTGTCTTGGCTTTGTGTGTGTCTGTGTGGCGTTGACAGTAGGATTTTGATGTTTCTTGCACTGTTTCAGTCAGAGCCTGAGGAACAGAGCAAAGTTTATTCCTAAGGAAAGCTGAATTTAGTACCTTAAGTTCACCATACATGAGTAAGATAATTAGGAATGTGTCGATATTCTGCATTCATAGTTAACTAGGAGGCTATGCTTGAAACTGCCAAACCAACTCTGAATAGCAATCTAAATAGCAATCTAAAACCAAATCTAAATGGTTCAATCATTACAGACCGTGAAAAAAAAACCACAAAATGTGCAAAATGGGGGCTTTGTGCTGTTTTTCTGCCCCTCAGGGTTTGTTTGGCCTGTGGCATCTCCAAAATCTCAGCAGTGTTGCATAGGGACAGCCAAAGGCCAGTCCCACGCTGAGTCCATCAGGCAGGGGCTTACTCCAGTCGAGGACTGTACTTTTTGTCGTTCCTGTCACTAAATTTCATCACCCCCATCACGTGGGGGTGTTTGGACTCCTTGAATTTATCCTCTGATAAGCAATTGCTTCCCAAGCATGCCACGTAGTAAAAATGAGATCTATGCATGTGCTCCTGTGTTTGATAACAGAAGCTCAGTTGTCTACCGTGGCTATGTGAAAACACAATATTCAGTGCCGTAGGTTGGACAGAGACCCAAACTCTTCTTAGGAAACAAGCCAAAAGCTGAAGTTCTCACCTGGCTTGGATTTGAAAATTTTGCAATTCAGCAGTTTTGAATAATATCTGTGAAAAAAAACGCCAACTCCTAAAATTAGACAAAGGCTTGTTTGGAAGGTTTTTGACGATTTTTCCAGAGAGCTAGTTTCACATTTCTAGTTCCTAAAGCAGTCTGACCCCCACCCCTCCACCAGGGGAGTGCTGGCTGAGCCCAGTTCTTTTGTTTTTAAGAGATTCACTAGCTGACTGAATAAAATAACACACAGGTTACAATCTTTCTTCTTTTCAAGACAATGATAAAACTCCCAGTGGGGCTGGGATTTAACTTGAGGATTACAACTGCTGTGAATCAATCATCTACCAACTTTAGAAGAGTTGGGCCAATTAACACCAGCCAAGGGCACAGCCCTTTCATTCTACCCAGAAAGCAATAATATCCATTATTGTTTTTCCCAGCCAGCACTCTGCCATTCTCCTTCGCCATAATTTCCCCTCTATTTCCCACCTTTTATTTCCCAGTTCTGACATTTGACTTGCAGAGCCCTCTGAACCCTTAAAAATATTTGTTCTCTAAAAAGCAATAGAAAGAAAAATGTTTGGATTTTTGCTTTGTAAAGAATCTGTTTTACTCATGTCCAGTTAAAACAAATATAAAAATAATCTCCTCCTCTTCAGTGAGGAAGGAGCTGGGGCTTTCAAAATATACAAATCAAATGAAATAACAGCACAGCCAGCCAGCCCCAGATCAGATGTGCATGGAGGGATGTATGCAATGTATTACAAACATCCACACTTCAGGCCACATCCAGGGATGTCTTGGATCCATTGTCCATGTTCTGAACTCTTTAACACACAAAAAACTCTGTGATCTTAGATTATTTTTTTGTTTAAATACTTAGTAAATATAGTCATGTGATTTTAATTCTTCAGAACAAAGTTAACACCGTTAATCTGTGATTTCACTTTTCATTGTGATAACTCTAAAAATGAGCAAATTCTCTGCTTTGAGAAACTTTGTAACATGCTTTTGTTCCACGTTTTTGTGTTAGAAGTTTTTCCTCTGCTCTTTTTCTCCTCCTATTTCTTGGCTTCCCTTTTGTTTCTCAGCCTGGCTGCAGCTCTGCCCCAGCTGTCTCCTACATTCAGACCAACTTTTCACAGCCTGGAGCCCAGACTGAAGCAGGGACAACCTCCTCACTCATCAGGGCTGCTCAGATTTATACCTGCTTACAGTGCTGGGACTGAAGTAAAGTGCTGTAAGACAAACTGTACTAACTGTGCTATTTCATGCCAGGAAAACTCCAGCTGGCTTCTTAAGCCATCTTTAAAGCTGCCTCACACACCTAGAAATCTGAGCCTTAGAATATGAACAGGGTTTTTCAGTTTTGTGTGTGTTTTTTTTTAAATTAGAGTTTCTTGCTGGGAAAGTTCGATTGATTCAGGTAACATAAAGAAAAAAAATCCCATGCAACTCAGTTGCTCAGTCACACACCGAATTTCAAATAGCAATGAATTAAAGAGGATAGTTCATGAGCTGAATGCTTGGCTGTGCTCTTCAGTAAATCCATCAAAACAATACCATTTATTTTACAAAATGATACACAAACAAAAAGAGCGACACCATCGATATTAGATATCTACAAATGAGAACACAGCTGAAATACAGCTGCTTTAGCTGGGTTACACTTGAACCAACGCCCCAGGACACAACACTGATGCCAAAGAAGACAGAAAAAGCCGCAAAATGAAACAAATGAAGCAAGGCAGCTCCAATCTCACCGGTCCAATATTGCCCTTGGTAAATACTCCGCTGGAAGTCACTGAATCTAAAGGGATGAATGTTACTTCATGCAGTTACATGTGGGAGAGGCATGGGGGGGGTTTTGCACAGACTCAGACTTTACAATGAACACAATTTGTTCACAACTGAGACCTTCAGTTGCTCAATTTAAGATTCCATATGCTGTTCCTGCTGGTAATGAGATATTCAAGATTATGAGATAAACCAACATGGCATTCTGATTAAAAAAGGTAAGCTTATAAGTCCATGGAAATCCCTTTTTAATACAAGCAGAAAGGACTTAGCATTAGTGTAAGTTTGTTCGACAGTCAATAAAATTAGACTCAATAAGGAAAAGGATGAATGAACAAAGAGATTTATATTCCAGCAAGAAAATAAGACTTAGTGTTACAAAAATCATCTGGTGACTTGTCTTGTGCTAGGGAGCTGTTTGGGTTATGTGAACACTTGGAAGTGCCTGGGCAGCCCTGTATCTGTTGACAATACCACATACAGCTCCTCAGTCACACATGGGGGGCAAATTCCTTCTCAGAACACGAAGCACACACAGAGGAATGCACGTGGTGTTTAATAAATGCTTTGTTTGAGAACAAAGGAAGGAAGGATTCCAGTGCCTGACAGCACATTGTCTTTATTTCCTCAGTAATTTAAGTAGAGCTGCTTTTCATTTTTTGCTGAAGTGTATTTATGTCTGCATTAGATATTGTAGTGATGTTCTCTGCGTGTGTCATCATGACAAGCACAAGACTCTCCAGTCCTGAAACTACGGTGGGGCTGCCAGGAAACCACAGTGCATTCAGGACTTGGGAAAATGGAAACTCCTCACCAGTGGCAATTTAAGAGTGAGGGATGAGAAAGGTTTAAAGATGGAAAAGAAAAAAAAAAAGCCAAACAAATATAAGCGGGAGTTGGAGAACAGGAAATACGATTAATTTGGGATGAAGATAAATATGAATAATTTGGGATGAACATAGGAAGGAAGCAATCCAAAAAAAACCAATAAACCAGGACTTCATCAGACAAAGCTTCACTTAAGGTTGTCTGCATCATGAATGAGTGGACTGAGGGACTGAAGACCCAAGTACAGGTGAAAAAAGTTAGTATTGGCACTGCTGATAACAGTGTGGGGAGTAATTATCAGGTAATGTAATGAAAACATGCAGGTTTCTTCAGAGAGGAGAATGTCAGGTAAAACCTGCCAAGTACACCGAATGATTCTGTTGACAGCCCAGACCAGGCCCTTGCTTTGTTTGTTGCTCTGTCTGGTTTCTTTGACCAATGCAATACAAACCTGAGCTCAGGCCGAGAACTGGTCGTGTGTGCTTTTAGAACACAAACAGATTCTGTTCAGCTTTTCTTCCTCCACTGTGAGTAACAAAAGCTTATTTCAGTTGGCTCAGTGTTTAACAACAATTAACTTTGGGTGGAGGGAACAAAGACCATGTAATTTTTCAACAAACTGCAAAACTACAGCCCAAGAAAAAATACACCCCACTTTCATTTAAAACACAAACTGTGCATGATTTTGCAGGTGTTTGTGATTTAAGTCAGACTTGTTTGTTGTTTGCTGCTTTTCCCAAGCAAATGCCAAGCTAAAGGCTCGCTGTGATACAAAACATATCCACCACAAAAGCACCAGCCAAGACACCAGAACTGTTGCTCCCCAGCATCCGAGCCCAGAAACATCATCCCTTGGGATGTCCCAAGACACAAAGCACTTGGGTGCATTCCTGGCTGAGCCTGGGAGCACATGTGGCCAGGAAGGGCTGAAGTTGCTTCCACTATTAATTCACACTGAGACAGCATTTGCATATCCTGATACCGCAACAAGTCCCAGACCAGCTACCCAACCCAAAGAGAAAAAAATTACCTTGTATCCTCAGGGAACTGTTTCCTTCTGAGTTCCTTCTCCCCTCCCAAGCAGCTGCTGGCTAGCTGGGGAACCAAGAGCATGGGAACACTGTAATTGTGGCTTGCAATTTAAAGGTGCCCAGTAGCTGGGATACATCTTGGACAATTTCCACACCTGGCAAAAGCTAGATACACATTGACCACTAGTGGTTTCATACACCTTGCAAAGATCATGGTGAAGGTAACCAGTTGCATTTCCCACAGATGGAAGCTAAAATGACATGGCTGAAAGTGAGGGAAGCAAAAAGATGCAATGTCAGCAGTGTATTTGCCTTTTTTCTTAATCAGACTACCCCTGTTCACAACTAAAAAGTGGCCCCAGAGAATAAATCTCTGTCATTTTTATACATCATCAGTCCCACCCAAACTCTCAATCCAAGCTCAGGGACAGATTGATGTGACTGACTTATGTTGTTTTATAACAAAAAGAGATTATTTATTTATTAAAATGTTCCCAAGGAAATTCTTATTGTTACAATACTTCAGAGAAAAGAGGTTGACCCAGGAAGAAGTCTGCGCTTTACAGGGAAGTTGTTTGCTCCCAGGGACTCTGATCCCTTGTGGCAAAAATTCACACAGCTTCAGAAGCATTTTTTTAAAAGCTCTCCATCTGTCCCACAAGAGTCCCCAGCCCATTAGCAGACACATCTGAGAGTGGAGGGTGATAAGTGAGTCCTGCTCATACTTTGTTTGGATCTGAGTCACCTTCTGACAGGTTGCACTGTATCATACCAAAGGCATCCCTGTATTATGCACATTCGTTGCCAGCTGGAGTTGTCTTATTGTGTGGAAAATAAAAGAATAATGACATTAATGATTTGCCCTAGAACACATGCTGGCAGCAGCATTGCTGTGGAAGCTGTACCTCAGCACTTGACAGGTTCATTTTCAGTTGTGCAAGTAAAAGTAGTTGCCAGCAAGGTAAAAATACCAGTAAAAATCTAACAGTGGTATTAAAAAGCCTATCTGAATTCCTGGGACAGGAAAGCCCATGCACACAGGAAGCTCATAGCCACATCTATTGCTACTAGGCAATATTTCAGGAACTTTTAACCGGGAAAAACCCCTCAAACTTTTTTCAAAGGATCCATAAACTTACTCCTCCCACCATTTAACTTGTTACTAAGCAAGAGAAAAAAACCCACCCACTAATCCAGCAGAGCTCTTGCACACCCATCCGTATATTTTACTTATAATACTTAGTACTGTTGAAGTCAAACACAGGTTTAACACATCACTTATAAGTTATTCCCAGAATTGAAACAGTTGTGTGGACTTTCTTGGGTTTCAGAATAGCTCCTTCATAGAAATGTCACAGTCAATCAATTAAGAAAGCTAAAAGTAATCAGTCACCCACGGTTGATTGGATTTAGCAGTTGGTGAATGCTTTTTTGTTCTTGGATCAACTACACCCACTTTCAAAGCTGATTAAAAATTGTTGATGATCTCTTCCACCTGTTCAGGATGATAAACTAGCTCCAAAACTAATCACCTCCAAAACCCCGGGTAAGTCAAAAGTAGCTCCTGCCAGGCTGCACCCTGATGTGAAGACAAAAGCAGGAGAAAAGTGAAGCAACACCTGTGGAAGAAAAGTTTATAGACATCAGTTTTTGAATCTTAGTAACACTTAGGAAAGCAGTGTTCCTGGGCACAGAAAAGTGGAATTGCTTCCTGCAAATACTCAGTTACAGCCACTGCTTGGGCTCCTCTCTCTGCCTCCTCCAGTGCAGTGGGAACCACCACACCAGTGCACACGGAGCAGAACGGCATCATTGTGGGTGAACCTCCAAAACTTGAAATAACACTGCCCTGCTGGTGCTTTTGAAAATATAACAGCCAGCTTATTAGGCTGCTTCCCCTCTGGGAGAGGTCAGCAAAGACCCTGGCTCTGCCATTCCCATGGCTCCCATAAACAGAGCTGAGCCACCGCTGCTCGTTTGGGCTGTTGGATGAGGGGAGCAGGTCGTGTCTGTGTGTGCCTGCCCAAGCTCAAACTCCTTTAATGGCATGAGGGGGCTGTTGAGTTCTCCATTTCTTTCCTCCATCTGTGCACGCTAGAGATCAAAAGTGGGTGAATGACACATAGATGTCCCTCCTCTTCAGCAAACAGTGGAGCACTCTGAGAGCCTGCAAAAATGACAGAAAAGGTCTCTGAGGATGTCATGTTGCAATCTCAACCGTTTGGCCAAACAAAACCCATCTGCCATCATAACATGAACCTGAAAACAAAGCTGACAAAGCCAGGAGTTGCAGGACTCCACAGAAATCCTTCTTGTCTGTTGTTGGATACCATTTTTTTATATTGTTCAACATGTACTTCAAATATTTGTATGAGTAATGGCCATACAAAAAAAAATCAACAGACAAGAAGACCCACCTGAATGTGCTATCACCACTTGAGTCATTGCCAAACCACATTTTAAAATATATTTTCTGGTGAAATATATAAACAAAATTACCTAAAGTTTCATGTGGCACGTAGCTAAGGACTAGATCCTTAAGCTGATGCAAGTCAGGGCACTCCCAGTAAGATCAGTTCATACCACCTGCAGGACCAGATCCTCATTTATACTTATTTCCTTATTATTGTCAGTGTTACCTTTCCTAGCCCATTCATTTATGCTGCTTCAATCAACCCAGCAGCCTCTTTAATTGTGGAAGGACATCAACATTCAATTTTAACCTTTTTTTGTTCCCAGAAGCATTTCTTTCCAAGGGAATTTTAACAATTTTTCAAGGAGGTGAAAGTAAATGCTCTTTCATTCTTGTCACACATTGTGAATCTGCTGGCTGGGAAGTCCTAGGTAAGGTCTCAGACACAGGTTAATGCAGTCAGCAGATGAACTGGGGATTGCTTCCCTGGGGATTCTTGTACTGAATTTGTAAGTGTTGAGTTTGCAGGTGATCCCACTGGCACATGGCAGTGAGACAGCACAGACCTCCACAGCACTTCTGAAAATTTGAGGCCAGAATCCTTGAAGGACTTTAGGATTTACACCTACAGAAAACCAGCATCTCTGATGTCTGCTCACCTCCCAGCTCTCTGTGTTTTCAGAGCATATGTGACTTGTCCAGCCTCAGCCACTGAACAGCTGAAATGCTGATGCTGTTCCAGAGCTAAGGACCTTACCCTGGACTTCAAATGGGCGGGAGCTCAGAGACCATCTCCCAAGGGACACTCACCTTCCACCTCACCCACTGAAGGACCTGCCCATAACACCTTGGGCTCTGTTCAGGTTGCAAGGCAGGAAGCCCTGGTCAGACCTCTGCTTCTGGTGAGGAGGAGGCAGGATACCACTTCCCATGAAAGCCACCATCCCAGTGATATTATTGTTGTGAGGAAGGACTGACTGTGCAGGCCACAAGAGGCACCAAGTAAGAAGGGCCTGCAAGAGCAGGACCTGCCTTGGGCACTTCTCACAGAGTCTGGCTCAGGGCAGGGTTTGCAACAGGCTGAGAGGCACAAAAGCAGCAGAGCAGGTCCCTCTGCAGCTCTCCAGCCTCTCTGAGCTTACACGACTTCCTGCTGTGAGGGTTGGCTTCTGAAAAATCCCTGCCCCAGGTGATTAGGATGGACTTTTGGGATGTCATCAGCAGGATGCTTAATGCAAGGCTGAAAATCCAAGTGGGAAGTGCGAGCTCATTACATGAGCTGCTGCACCCCTCTGCTAAGCAGCTCCACAGCATCATTAAAAACCTGGCAGTAGGCACCTACCTGCACCTGTAATTGCCTAATAGCCCTCAGAGTTTAGTTACTGACCCCAGGGGAGGCAGGTTACCTTGGTAGAAATGGGAGGAGAGCTGGGCTCCTGATGGTGGTTTTGTTTTGCTGACCAGGGCTTTTTTTTTTTTTTCCCATTTTAAAAACAGTCTTCAAAAAATGAATGCCAAAATGCCTCAGCCCATTTAATTAATTATAAGATTTTATAGAAGAGAATCATGAGTAAGTTCAAGAACTCTACAAAAACAAGGATTTCATTATCTTTTGTTGGTCTGATTACAGGCTAGTAATCCACAGCAGATTACTGGGATATGATTGCCCCATATATATATATATGTATATATATGTATGTATGTATACGTATGAAAGTAACTTAATGTAGCATATTCCTGTGGCTACTCTCTCTATCCACCCATGGAGAATATATTTTACTGAACTGATTGGAATGGAATGCTTTAGGTTTTAATTTTACTTTTTTGAAGAAAAACTCTACATATTCATGTAACTTTCTCAGAGGCTTCTGTAAACAAAGAATTATGTTCAGGGCCACTGCCAGAAATAAGATATGTCAGAGGTCTGTAACCCATTCAATAGAGGATCAGTCAATGGCCCAAGGGTACTTCCTTGCAAGGGAAAGGGTAAAATAACTGAGGTCAAGGCCTCAAACGCAGCTTTAGTTTTAATCATGTTGTTGATTTAGAGCATAACATGCCTTTTTTTTTTTTCCTTTGCAATTGTCAAAAAAAATTTTGCTTTTCTTGACATGTCTGTAATGACCCCCATGTCTGTTCATTGCACTACTCCATGCTGAGCTCATGGGCAGGGATGTACACCATCACTGAGATGCAAATATATAGGTTTTACATGTAAATAGATTAGTTTCCCTCATGCTACTCTACAAACGTGCAAAGAGTGAGGGGCAGGGAAAGTGAAAATGTCTTTTTGGTAAGGAAATCTTTCAGTAAAATCCATACACTTGGAAGCAAATTAAACCACTGGGGTAAAAAATTTCAATACGATGATTTCTTAGATTTGGGAGCTAAAAGGGAAAAAGAGCACAGAATAAGCAAAAGTAGGGAGAAAACCCAAGTTTTCAATCCTCACTGGACATTTTGAGACAGTTGTTTCATATAGAAAAAATGTAAAAGTTCTTATTTCATTTTGCAATAAAACTAAATAATTTGTAAAACATCTTTGTGCATATGAAATGGAATCTATTTTTCCACCATGACACATTCTATCAATACCTGACTGACTGAATCCAGGCACCAGATGAAAGATCCAGTTGGCTGCCTTCCTCACCCAGGTACAAAAGGACACAGTGAACTTGCTTTTAAATTACAGTACAAAAAAGTGCTATTGGCAGGGCTTTTGGGGACCAGAGCTGTATGATACCATTCTGCTGGCATCACTGGACTCTCTCCCAATTCAAGAAGAGTTTGCTTCAAAATCTTCTTCAAATAGCTCAATCAAAATCTTAAGAAAATTTCTAGATGAGCCAGTTCTTCTGTGGCCCCCGCGAGCTGCGTACATGTGTAATTTGGACAGTTAGGAGTGCCAGGAAGCCTGTGTGCCCCAAACTAAGCATTGCACTGCAAAGAGGTGACAGGTGAGGCCATCACACGCACACAGAATACATAGCTCGTGCCCCTATGTTTGACCATCACACAGCAACATCCTTTACACAACATCCACGCTCAGTCTCTGGCTTAGAGCTCTCTTCACACAAACTGCCCCTCCCCATTTTCTGCTGCTCCTGACACCTTTCACCGCCTCCCTCTCTGGCCACAAGTGCCCAACATGAGCCCACTGACCCAAATTGCAGCCCACAAGGAGAGCAACACGGGCAGTAAGTCAGCAGTAAGATCATGAGAGGTGAAACCCTGGCCCAAAGGATGCTGTGACAACTGTAGGATTTCTGTTAAGGTGATGTCAGGTCTCAGGCAAGGTCCAGATGAGGGAGCGGGGGTGGGACACTATTCCCAGCCAATCCCAGTTGTGCAAATGAAACAATATGATGACCCTGTTCAGGCACAGCACCCATGGATACTACCTGGTCTCCAAGGAGAAATGATTGATATTGTTAACAAGGTCAGCCTGACTGCAGCATCCTTCCCACATCACAAACTCTTTCAGCACACCACAAAGTCCAGGACATGAACTAGGAACAGTAATAAGCTTTATGTACTCGTGGGAGTTATGCAGCTCAAACAAACTTTGGGAGTGCATTCCTGTGAAGTCTGTTGAAGAGAATTAATCCCTTTGGGGCAAACATCGAGGATTTTTGATTTGGAGAATTATTACTCTGAATTCTGTATTCATATCTTGTGAATATGTTGTGAATAAACTCTACATTAAACAATGATTAGAAATAGTCCATTTCAGGTTTGTACAGCAACTACTTTATTATTTTCAAATGCAAATGTTTGCATTGTTTGCTATTTTACAATTTTACAAACTAGGTATAAAAGACCATAAATAAATGACATAAGTTATGTGTACCTAAAATTCATGGAGGGGGAAAAAAATTACAAATTAAAACAAAATAGAAAAATCTATATATCTAACCCAGAGATCATTCAAATGCATGAACCAAGAAATGCTGTTAGATTTTTTTCAGTATGAACTAAATTATAATATGCCTCATACATTCTAATTTTAACCACAGTCCTTGCATATTCCAACATACTTGCAGTGATACAAAAAAATAAATGCACTCTCTTTTTATTTGTCTGATTAGTATTTCAGATTTTTTTTTCTTTTCTGGTTATGAAAATGTCACATAAAAGAAAAATACTGCTTTTTAAGTCCTGTTCACTGGTTACTTACCAGCTTTTTGTATTTTATACATATATATTTTTAATACATAAGATCCATCACAAAATTAGCACAGCAAGAAAAACCCGGACAAACATCAACCAGTGGTGTGTGAGCAGGACAATTTCTTAACACACAGAGGCTTCTCGTGCGAGACAGGCCAGCAGTGACCTCTCCTCTCCCAAGGGGCAGCAGTGCCGTGGCACTCGCCTTCCACTTGTCCCAGCTCCATCTGGAGCAGCCTGTGGCTGCCCATCCCAGCACAGCTGGCACCTCCTGGTGCCCTGCCCGTGCCCAGCCTCAGCCAACAGCATTGCTGCCTTTGCTTCCCTCCCACAGCCCTGCCACTCCTCCTCTGCCAGAGCAGGCAGAATTACTGCTCCATGAGCTCCGAGGGTCAGCAAGGAGGAGGAAGCAGAAGCGACTTCAGGACACCACAGCTCCAGTCAAGGCTGCACATCCAGACTGCCCAACGTCTGCCAGAGCCAGCCCCTGTCCCACCTGGGCTGCACTGGTGGCCCCCAGCAGCCAGGGAGCAAGTGGGAAGCGTCACCTGCCCCACTCCAAGTACTCTGGCGGCCCCACGTTCCCTGGGTGCTTCCCCTCAGCTCCACTCCAACTACCTTACGCTACACTAAGGTGGATTCTCCAAACACAGAAAGCTTTCCTTGGTAGGAACCAGTAAGTTGCAGCACTGTTCCTCGGGCCATGGAAGAAAGAGAGTCTTCTCCTGCACTTCACCTGCTCTTCATTACCTGCACAAGGAACAGGACACATTTCACAACTGCCTGGCTAACTACAGTAACTTTACTGGCATTATTTGTTCCTTATCTGTGCTGGGAACCAGGGAAGTGTTCTGATTATTACATTACAGGATTTCACAGCTTGCACACAGAGCAAGGTGCTTCTGTGAATGGAAGAATTGCATATATTTGTTCGCATTCAACAAGTCTTTAAAATCCTATTTTTGCAGATAAAAAAGGCTACTTAAGAATTCAGTTCAGGATTACCAGTGGACGGAAATGCAGGTGTTGCCTCCATTACCTTGCCACTTGCAAACTGGTTGGTCTTGGTCATGAACAGGGCACTAGTACGAATAAACGACACTTAACAAAAACCTTTAGCACCCTTTAGATCCCGCAATCCGTAAATCCAAAACTAACTTGAAATTGCTCCTGTTTCAGGCTGCAGAACTACTCATTAGCGTGGCAGCTAAAAAATACACTTACAGATACAGAAATTCAAACGTTTTTTAATGTGTGTGTTCTTGCTACCATTTCAGACACAAGCTATTGGCCTACTCTCATATGACAGGGGACTCCTGCGCTTCCAGAGGTGTTCTTGGCACATTCACAGGCAGTTCTACACACGAGGTGCCTCGCAGGCAAACACACGCACACAACCACACATACGCACCTTTCAGAGGAGACAATAATCCATTACCCACTCAAGGAAAAAAAAAATATATTTATATCACTGCAATGGCACCTTCAGTGTAAAATGTCACCTCAGCAATGTACATAGGCAGCTCACAGGAACTGGGTTCTTTGCTGTGGCACCTGGCCTGGTGTCCTTGGTAAGATGTGTAGTGCTCCATCACCTGCATCTGTCCGAGGTGGAGCGGTAACAGCCAGGGAGACGAGGAGAGGAAATAACAAAATATATAAATAAAACTGAAGGTAGGAAGAGAAGGCAGAAGGGGAGGAAAAAAAAATCCAGAAGTCTGCAGGGCTTTGACACAGTACATTCCTCAAGTGACAACTGGGTGCTGAGTCTTAAAGAGTCAGTTATCGCTCAGTGGAGAAAAACAACGGAGTGGGTGGCCCAGAAAAAAAAAAAATAGAGAAAGTAAAAGTCACACTCTCTTCAGGGACCGATGACTGCTCAGCATGTGTTTTCCAGAATCAGTGCTATGGAAGACGCAACTGTGGATCCAGAAGGCTTCATGTCTAGTCTATGTTCCTCCATGGTCAATACGATCAACAGGACAGGCTATGGGGCCGTGAAAGCAAAATCCATTTCCCTGCACAAAAGAGAACACAAACGTATTAAACCACATGTGCCAAGACAGACACACAGACCTGCCTGAATCCCTACTTCTGGATCTCCTGGAGAAGCCCTGCTGTGTGTAGCCAGTCCTTCAGCTTCCCTCACACTATTTCAAAGTCTTGCTTCCATGGCATATCTTATATACAGACATACAACCTATCTATCTATCTATCTATATTTACATGTGCCACCTCTTTTTTTTTCATCTGCTCTCTTCTAGCTGAAATTACATTCCAGTGGATTCCCTTCATTGGCCAGATTTTATCACAGGGAACACAACCATCAGTGGCAGTGCTGAAAAACCAGCATCTGAGCTGCCTTCACAGTTTTCATTCTATAGGGACACAGTTTTCCATTTTGTGTGGAAAATATTGCACTGTTTTGAATTACCACTACTAGACTCCAAGACAGCAATTTTACAAACTGGCCAGAAAATTGGGTGTATTTTGTTTTTAGATAAAAAGATGATCTCAACAGAATGCAACAGATTTACAGTGAGGAAACTTGAAATATCACTGCACTTAAAATGCAAAAGATTTTTTCCTGCTGAAAGTACAAATGTCAGGTCTTTAAAATGAGTAACTACTTCTTATGTTGCCTGGCAAAATGACATTAAAACATGCTGGTTTAAGTAGTTTTTTTTAAAGAAATCTTAAATTTCTTGAAATGGAAAAGCTTTTATAAGTAATACCGCAGAACACTTTACACTGAGCTGTCATGACTTGACAGGATCCAAATTTAGCATTCCATATTTTGAACATGTTGTTCTCTGAGAAAGTTGGGAATGCAGGAGAGTTAGTGGTCAAAATCATCAAGTTATTGTTAAAAGTGACAAAAAGTGATGTGAGTGACAATACAGTAAGTGTGACTTGTCCAACTGAGTGAACTGTTTTGGCTTTAGAATAAACTCAATTATAAAAAAAGTCTGACATATAAAGCCACTAAATCATTTCTGAATTTGCTGTCAGGGGCAGACCAAGACCAAAATATTATAGACTAAAGAACCAGTCTTAGCACCATCAAACTATAAATTTCACCTTCTTGACATTGTGCCTGGCACAGCTGAAATGAAATGTCTATTCTAAAGGACACGTCATGAAAATCCTTCTCCTATTCAGCACAGTATAAGTGGGCCTGTCCTGTCTCTTTTCTAAGGTCATCTCATCACTTTCTTCCTCAAAAGGACTTTAAAAGGAATCTAATTTATATAGTCTGTTCAGAAAGAGTAATAGAAGCTTTAATATAAATAAAATTCAAACCTAAATGTGTTCAGAGCTTTCCTGGATAAAGCTTTATGCTGTGCGACCTACAGAGGACAAGCACATTCCCATAGCAGTCTCCTCCACCCAACAACCCAGGGGATCCTTTCACTCACTCAGTCTCCCATCTGTTCCTTAGAGGAGGTGAAGGGCAGCTTTTCCAGCAAGTCATGCTCCATTTTTTTGGCCATACTTGCAGAGGGGCATCAGGCCTCAGCTATGCAGCCTGTACCTGGCACTCACACTCACATCTGCCTCGAATCCAGCCCACAGCGCTGGTTACAAGAGTGAATTTGTTTCCCACAGCTGATCAGACTGGATCACTGTGCCTGAACTGTAACATTGCTGCATAGCACAGAGCTGTCACCCTGCCTGACACCCAAACTGCAAAACCAGGAAGGCTGCACGCACAGTCCCATTTCCTTCTGCTTCCCCTCCCATAAAACCACTGACACTGCAACTGAAACTGGTCTTGCTAAAACATAAATATTGGTTCTACTTCTGCTCACGAGAGGGTAGGAAAAGTCCTTGGTTCTCCTCAGTGCATTTATGAGTATCCATAACTTACAAGGTTATTGTTACTTCCTATGGCATCCACACGTGTGAGTTTTCCCATCCAAAACACAACCGCATCTCTACTGCTCTCAGTGCAAAGTGGAGTCAAGCTCTCAGCACTGAGCTGAGCCCTAAGACACACTCCTACACCTTGTCTGCACATCCTGACACGCAACATCTTGAGAGCAAGACCAGATTTTGAAAGAGTGCAATTTTCACTGTCATCAAATAGAGCAAACAATGGGAAACACTCAGCAATTAGTCTGGGAAACCAGCACAGGTTCTTACAAACAAGTTGGGAACCCCAAATAATACATACCACAGCATTTTTTACTTTCCCCCAACAGTGTCGAAATCCTAGCACAGTTTAAGAAATAAAGTACCATGAACATGTACCTTCCATGAGGCAAAGGGAATTGCTTCTTGAAAGAGAAAAGAAGTCTGAAAGCTCCACAGCCACGATTGTCACAGCTGACTACTGGCAAGATGTTCACAAAAAGTCTTTCAATTGTAGGCTTCAGCACGGCACAACAACAGCCAATAATCTCCCCAGAAGTCTAGTTTTGCCCAGTAATCCACAAGGTGGGTCACTTCATGTCTCAAGCCCATAAATGGGCAGATCACTAATTGGCAGGCACTGATTAGCCAAACAATATTCTCACTGAGGTTTCTGCAAGGTATTAGTGATGCATCAAGTCTGCAAAATATATCCTAGGGCAGATTCTTCATTCCAGTGAAAGATGCACATCGGTGGTTTCACCCACGAATAAAACACTATGGTTGTAATCCTACGGGTCACAGGGAGAAGGAAAGTAATGCTGTTGTTTTTTCAAGCACAGTATCTGGCAGCAAACATAGCATCAAAACTTGAATGTGACTTTATATTTATATAGATACATGTATTTTACATATCGTTGATCAACAGAGAAGTATGTTCCAAGAAACAATTTGTTCCAGGTCTGATCTAAAATGACGGCTCGTCATTTCTGGAGGACCCCCCCCCCCAACACACACGCTCGGCTTCCGCAATCTGTACATCAAGCAATGCTGCAGATCTTTATTTCGACGGGCGAGGAGACGAAGTAAAAAAAGTGCAGTTCTTCAATTAAAGTGCATGGATGAGGTAAACTAATTTCAAGAGTTTTGAGTTTATTCAGTACTGGCTCAGACGGGAACCATCCTGCCGTGCATCTGTTGCATTTGGGTGCGCATCGCTTGGACACTGCTCAGGATCTTGTTCTGGTGCGCGATGGCCGTGATCCCGATCCTCGCCAGGTCACTGTGGAAAGCAAGAGAAGAAGCGAGGGGCTGAGAACCATGGATCAGATGCTGGTGCAGAGAAAAATATTATGAGTCAACCACAAGCAACATTAGCAAAAGCAAGGCAGATGTACAGAAATGTTTAATTAAATAAGTGGAGGCATTTTAAAGTTATCCTCCATCCAAATGAAAGGCATTCCATTCCTTTAATGAGTGTAATGATATGCAGCACAAAGCAAAAGAGGCTGATTAAATCCAGATTTACCAGTTTTTTGTTATATCGCTGAGTACTTACTCCTGGTTCATATGCACCACAGCCTCTAGGGTGGTATAGCCAGCAGCTGTGAAGTTATCCTTGTATCGCTCCATTTTCATGGCTTGGAGCCAGTCACCGACAGAAACAACCGCTGAGAACTCAGGGGAGCTGGGATCCAGCAGGGCTGTGCTAGGTCTGGATGCCAAACAGTGAAAGGACAGAGAAATGGTGTCAGCTGGATCATGAACCACAAACCAAAGTTTGGTCTCTGCAACAATTATCCTCAATGATAAGGGAAAGCAAGGGCGAGACGCTGCGCCCAACGAAACTGGTGGCTCTGCACATCAACGCAAGAAACTGAACAAAATGCAAAGGAATAGGCCAATTTTTGCTAAAAAAGAATCTGACCTTAGGTTTTTATTTTTGGTTTGAGACCTAATTTGAACCACAATGCTGCTTACAACTTCTGCCTCAGATGCAACCAAGTTCACAGAAAATGCTTTTACTTCCACAAACAAAGAAGATGGCAATGCTGGAAGGCGTTCAGTCTGCTGGGTCTGTATCTCACGGGCAGCAATGCCAGACCTTGCCAATCCTGCATGTGTCAGACCTCAGCTCAGCAGCTATAGAAACACTACTGAAGTATGTGCAAAGGAACTGGGAGCTCACACCCTGCCAGACTGGTTTGGAGGGTAAAATTCAGGGTGGGTTCAGATAAATCCTATTTCTAGCCAGGTCTGCTCAGAGCACTCAATCAAACTCAGGACAGCAGGGAGTTAATCCCCTCTTTAATCAATCCATTCCTGACTGTAGTGTGTGCCAGGAGTGGCGGGAATCACGCGAGCTTTGATCTTTCTCTCTTTGCACTGTGGAATGTGCTTCTCATTTTCCCTTGCACAGATTTGCCAATAATTATTTTTACAAAATTTGCTTCTCTTATTAATATTTCATTTATTATTTCATGTATAGCATAAGCCCCTGTTTCATTAAACCACTATAAATTACTACTATCTATCTAATCAAAACAATTATCATTTAGCAATTTATCTGAAAATGCACATCAAAGATTAGGTGTGCAATAGCATGGTTACATCTTGCCTGAGGCACTGAGTACACAGTGGTTATACTTGGTACAACTCTTTTACTGCACTATCTAACACAAGACCAATCACGGCAACCTATTTATATATAATTATGCTGCATGTATAAAGTCATATATTAATAATGTTATATGCATACTTGAAATTCATATTCCAAAGATGAGAAATGTATTTATAAACAGCCATGAACATGAAATGACCTTGAATAGGCTATTAACTTACATACACACACACAGAATGACCTTGAACTGACTATTAACTATTGAAAAATCTACATATTTTCAAAGAGCACCTCTAAATTGGAAAGAAAGCAAAATGGAGGAGTTCATACTGTGGTTCTCAAATCAAATTATCACAGCAGATCATACTGTGATTCTCACCATGTAAATTATTTAAGCATCAAAGGAAGGATACATTTTTGCTAGGCTACCATTACAATTGGGGCAATTTGGAAGACGTGGTGATAGTGGCCTCACAAGGTTAATAATCCCTCTTCAGATAACATACATTGTAAGCAAGACTCACAAAGGGACCTACAAGTTTAAAAAAGGAACTAGCTTTTTTTACAGTGTTGTTCTATTGAAGGCTGAGACAGAATCGCTGTTATTCCTTCGCTGATTCAAGAAGCTTAATTTTGTATTGTCTAATGGATATTTTTGTACCTTCCCTTTACTGAAAAATATATTCCCATTATCTTCCTCTTGTTTCTTTTCTTTTACGCTTTTTTTCCATATTTGCTGTAAGCAAATTTACCTGACAAAGACATTTTAAAAAAGCAGACCAAACCTGGTGTAAATTAGTAAAGCTCCTATTACTTCAGCAGTATTTCATCAGCTTAAACAAACTGCTGATCTGTCCCAACAAAGATATTTTGGTTTTACCCTACTACTCTGGGAGTTTCCTTCCTGCTGTGCTTCTTTTGCACGTACCAGGTATACCATGCTTAGCAAACAAAACAAATGTAATGTGGGATCGGTGGAGACATGAAACTGGCTTTCCACAAAATTAAATTCAAATTCACATAAAAATTAATCCACACCTTCCCAATGCCCGCAAGGCGTTGGCTGTAATGCCGTAATGCTCATTTGCAAATCCTACACAAATCTAGGGTTTATAAAACTTGATGATGTGCTTTTCCTCAGAAAACCACATCACTCCTGTTAGCTACACTGCATGGGGATGACCCTACCCCATTCAAGCCCTTTCACCACGGGGGCAGATGGGAAAGACGCAGCAAACTCTGCCTTCCAACAGAGCTTGAATGCGTCAGAGCTTTTTCAGGACGTGCTTAAGGCTGTGCTATAAACTTGCTCAGCGTTGGTGTGATACAGCAACAGCTCTGCTCGTTCCATTTTCCTTCTCGCAGGGCTGGGCGAGCCTGGGGTGCCCCGGGGGTCCAGCAATGTGCCAGCACGAGCCCTGTGCTCGCTCGCACAGTGCAGTGGCTGCTGTGCAGCCTCCCTCTGCAGAGCCACAGCGCACACCTCACACCCAGGACTCGCAGCTTTGCCTGTCACCTCCAGTGTGCTCCCTCGTCCATCACCATTACTAAAGCACAGCTGACCTGGAGCTCTCACTGCCCGTCCTCTTCAGGCTGTTGGGGTTGCGGATGAGTTTGTCCAGCATGTTGACAATCTGTCCAAATTTAGGCCTGTCACTGCGCTCCTTCTGCCAGCAGTCCAGCATCAGCTGATGGAGAGCAATGGGGCAGTCCATCGGGGGTGGCAGCCGGTACCCTTCCTCAATGGCTTTAATAACCTATAAATGGCACAATTAGGAAGACATTAGAGAACATCAGACACTGCTCACATCTACCAGCTGAGTATCATTTATCCTAGGGCAATCCGAACTATGGTAACAAATCCACAATTAAGTGAAACAACATGGAAAATTTCACTCAGACTCAGGCGGTTGGTGGTCTCAGAACTGTCATTTCTCCTCAGCAATTCAAAACTAAAAGGGTTCAGCATCCAAAGCAGATACCAGATACAGGAGGGCAATGTATCACAAAAGAGTACGTTGGATATAGGGATGACAGAATAGCCCTGGTTAGAATAAAGCAACTATTGTTGGACAGAGGGTTGGAGAAGCAACAGCTCTACAGGAAATCTTAACTATCTGTCAGTTTTGGGTGCAATATGTTGAAGATTATGTTTTCCCCATAATTTTTAAGGTACAGCAGATCACCCCCTCCCCCTTGTCCCCCGGGTTAGTTCATCTCTATGAGTAATACAGGCCTTGCAGAGAACCTGTTCTCTCACTACTATATGCTCTGAGCCAAGAAATGCAGAGATGGGAACCCTTTTGTGCAGCTTTACAGAAGTCCAACATAGCTTAAGCATGTATTTCATATTTAACAGAATCCAGAGAAACTCACAAACTGAAGTCACTTCAAACCCTCCAAAATGGGCTCCAGAGCTCAGTATTCTGATGTCTTCTTAGCTCCCTCAGGAGAACGGGATTCAATTCTGACATGTCAGGGACACGACCCAAGAGCCTCCAGAACTGAATTAATCGATATAACACTGCTGGCAGGACTCACCATGAGACCAGAGACCAGGAGTGAACTGAGACTGGGTTGCACTAAATTCCCTCATTTAGTGCTTGTCCAATTAGTGGCTAAAATCCACTGGGAGGACAGCGTGAGGAATATGCTTGTATTATTAGCAGCTATTCTGTGACCACAAACAAAGTGGCTCTCACTACCCCAGAAAGTATGAAGATCCTTTTGATCTCTCTTGATTCAACAGATACTGAGTATACTTTGAAATCCACTTCTGCTTTTTGTGAAAAGTACTGATTTTGCCATCATTAAGGAGAAAAAAAAGGCATATCTAAGACATGTACATGTAAAGAGTGTTGTGCAAGGACCATAACACTGGCTTTCCCTGTCCTGTTCAAGCCAGCTTTTCAACCTGGTCTAGCAGCACACATTAGCAGTGTACACCAGCCTAACATAAACAGCTCTAATAAAAACAGCTCTGTGTTTGTTGCAGTGAGCTCCACTGTGCTGTGCAGACATGCTTGATATAACCGAGACACATCTGGTGTTTTATTTTCTTGCTAAGTCTTGATGACTTCCTGTTAGCAAAGGAAGGCAAGATTGGGTGCCAGAAGAGACATTTCACATCAGAAGGAAATTAAAATTATATCCCCTGTTTAGATTAAATGCCATCCGCATCTAGACACTCTTTGAAAATGTTCAGCTCTACATAAGAAAGCAGATGACTTGTAAAATGACTTAACCACTCCCAGGACCATATATTCAGATTACCATTTTCTTCTTCCTTTATACCCTTGTAAATCCCCTGGGAAAAGAATTACGGATAATCTAGGCTTCATTTTCACTGGGATTTTTTTATTTTCATTTAATAAAAATTCCATTAGCAAAAGCTCTTATTAGCATTATTATTAAATACTCTTCTGGAATAGCAGCCATTGTGCATGCTCCCTCTTGGAATACACTGAAGTAGTCCAGATGGTACAGTTAAACAGGACATGCATAATTTAAGAATGGTCATTTCCAAAAGCTGCTTTTTAATGTCCTCAGGGGGCAGCTATACCATTGTCACAAGGATGCTCTGACTGGTAATCAGAACTGGATTTCATACATGTTGATTTAGATATCCTACAAGAAATAAAATCACCTGAAAGAGTTACAAGCATAGCAGAGCTTCAAGAATTAACTAGCAATAGGAAGCCCAATTAAATTCAAATATTTTTTTCTTGAAGACATTTAATAAACTCAAGATTTAATATGAACATTCAAATCTCCCCTCTCCTGACAGTATTACGATCTGACAGATTAAATATATTAGTTTCCCTTTCCTCCATTTTTCTTTCTTACATTAATTGTTTGGGTTTTTTTAATTAAAAAAACAAAACAAATAAAGCTGATACACAAGTTACAGACCTTAACTTGAAAACTCCCTATTCCCTGATCAGAGACCAGGTTTCGAGTACTCAAGGAATTTTAGTTCCAGAGAAGCTCCCTGAGAAAACAGGGGTTCTACCACCTGTAATATCCTTTTAAAAACCTGGAATAAACATCTTATAACCATATAGCAACTGACAGGGAAACACATCAGCAGACGTCTAAGGACAAAGGTAAAGGTGAGGTGAGAGGAAAGAGAGAGAAAAGGAAGAGGAAGCTCAGAAGGAGACTCACATCTTGATTGGACATATCCCAGTAAGGTCTTTCTCCGTAGGACATCACTTCCCACATGACGATGCCATAGCTCCACACGTCACTAGCTGATGTGAATTTACGGTAGGCAATTGCCTCTGGTGCAGTCCACCTGATGGGGATCTTGCCACCCTGTCACAAATAAAAGAAACCACAGGCTAGTGAGTCACTGACCCAGTAATGTGCATGGCTGACATTGTTCTACACATTAAAAATACAAAATGCTTTTCATACGCAACTCCAGAATCCTTCTTAAAAAGGCATCCACTTTCTCTCTTGCTTGCCATAAAACTGTCAGATCCAACCAGGAGGCAATGCTGCCCATCTGTTTTCTTTAGTCACAAGGAGGCGAACCAGTAAATTGTTAAATGAATTTTTATCAGCCCTCCAAGAGATCTCTGCTTAGGGCTATGCTGAAGCCTGAGAACAAGCCAGGGGTTTTACAAAGTATATATTAGAGATTTAGTTGACAAAACAAACAAGTACACGCTGTTAATTACTATTTCCTTGCTTGCCTGTCTGACCTGTTTGGCCTGTTTCAGAAAAATGGGATTATAAACGTTTTGCTTTTCAAAAAGGTAAAATAAAGAGAGGAAAAACTGGAAAGATTTATGAATACGGTGGTGTTTCCCATGGGCAATATCCCAATTCCTACCAGAGATGTGAGATGGCAAGCAAGCCTCTGGGCTCTCCCAGACCCTGGGGGAGGAGTTCTACACCAGACCATGGTACAAAGCTGCTTTTGATACCTGTTGGAGAGAGCTGCCTCTTCTTACAATACTTCTTTCTAAATAAATAAAAAAACTTGGGCATCTGATACGGACCACTGAGGTCCTGCACTGTTTAAAAAGGAACTCACTCCATCCTGTTTATCTGATTTTGCCTTAGCTGAGTGATCCCAGGCCAGAGATTTCTCCTTTTGTTTATGCTAATATGTAAGGTGTTTTTAATTGAGCTTTTGGTTTCCTGCAGTTCCATCTGGGGAATGACTTAAGCTGAACAAAGGTTTTTGGGTTTTTTCATTTGCTTTTATGCTTTTTTGATTAAGTTTGTTTTGGTAGTTTTCTCCCCAACAACCTTTCAGATAATTTTTATCCATAACTGAGTGCAGCATATGCATACTTAATGGTATATTGTTCTAGTATATCTCTCAAGTGTTTTACATGGACTTGTTCCAAAGCCAAGGGAAATCAAAAGTGGTCCTTCTCCTAGCTTCTTTGGCCTTTGCATCAGGCCCTTTGTGAATCAGGTTGTAGCAATATGTGCCTTGTGAGGCTATAGGATGCTCTCACTTTAATACTACTAACAAGAGCAGAACACACCATTCTCTTATAAAAGGCTCCTTTAAAATTGCATTCTACTGTACTGTCTCTGGTTATGCCAAAGCTTTATTCCTCCTTTCAGACATAGATGTATGGACATTATTTATACGTGGTTGTTGTTCTAAAAATTGTCAATAAGCTCTTTATATTTACTGCTTGAGCACAGTGGAGTTAATTCAAATTTTCCTGATCCTTCATTACTGATACCAAATGAAGACAATGACTATAAAGCAAATGTCATTGATTCTCTTTAATTTACTCTTGAGAGCAAACATAATGTTGTATCTCCACTTGCTAAATTTAAAGGGAAGCTTTTTAGTCATTTCTGTCTTGCCCTTGTGTACTTGTCTAAACTCTAATTTCCCCGAATCTAGCTTTCAGATATCTGCTTCTTCCACTTGTCACCCTTATGGGTGAGAAAAAGCAAGGCTGGCCAGCATTTAATACTACATGAGTCTATCCTTCCCCATAATGAACTGTGAATCCATTAAAGGATGAGTGTTGGGATTAAACGGCAAGATCTGAGTGCTGCAAACAAACTCTGCACCGGAGAGAACAGATGGAGAATGGTAGATATTTAAAAATGAAGAAAATAAGCAATTAAAAAAGGAGACCTTATAAACTCTGACTTTTTTTTCTTTGCGTGCATGTTGATATCAGAGGTGTTGGTACAAAGACTGGTAATGACTGGGATGTTGTTTTGTGGCCAGAACTACTTGCATTAGCCCTATTCCACATGCAGCATATTAAAATGGATTTAGCAAAATTAGTTAACAGTGGGATGCTGAAATACAGATAAAATGGGAAAGAAACAAAAAATGGGAAAGAAACAAAAAATGGGAATGCAGGCCTCACACTATTCCCAGTACAAATTATTTGGGTCAAATTTACGACTGGCTTCATGATGGGCAAGAGTGGATTTATATTTTTTTTTTTTTTTTGGTGACATGTCTTCACTTGCTGTATCAAACCTCAAGTAGGACTGGCCACTTGAAAACCATTAGGCACATTTGTAGATATCTGAAGGAATAGAAGTCCAAGCTCTAATTTCCAGCATCAGATTCCTGTCATGCACTCTACCACGCTGAAGGAACCAGAGGAATACAGGGGTCACATCCTCAGAGAAGAAATACTGATGTGGCCACTGCTGTAGCAATAACACTGCATCAATTTATACTAGCTATGGAGTCTGGGCCAATGTTTACTTTTAGGTTGTGCTATAAGTTTTCACTTGTGACTGAGATTATTTTAAAACAAACCACTGTCACCTCCCACACAGTCACAAAACCAACATGCAGGCAAGACAACCCACTGGACATTTTCTTTCCCTCCTTACCCGTGTGGTATAAGCTGCTTCAGGGTCATCTTCCAGGACCCGGGACATGCCAAAATCAGACACTTTGCAGACCAAGTTGCTGTTGACCAGGATGTTGCGAGCAGCGAGATCCCGATGCACATAACTCATGTCAGAGAGATACTTCATTCCTGAGCCAATGCCACGAAGCATCCCCACCAACTGGATGACCGTAAATCTGCCATCATTCTTCTGCATATGGGGAAAGGAAGAAAATCACAGAGCATTAAGCTAAAAGCTGCATTATTGCCATTGCTGAAACTGGCAAAGAGCATAGCTCTGGATTCCCATCTTCTCTCAATAAAATGCAATGTTATTTCCTCACTCTCCTGACGAGTGTCTATAATTCACCAGTAAAGCAAAAACCCAGAGCTTCTGTCACAGCTTCCAGTGATGCAGTATCCAGTTTGCAATGAATCTGGTTTTAATGAGCCTACAGCACTGTGATGCTTTCAAAAATGGAGCAAATCAGAAGTGGCCCCATTAAATATGCTGCTATTTTAAAAATTACATTTATACTATATTCTCCCCCTTTATATTTATTCTGGTTTTCGATAGAAGCAACACCAGAAAACAGAATTTCCCAAGTACAGACATAATATTTTTTAAAACTGCTGAATTTTCAGTATCTTTCTGGGGGAGAAAAAAAAAAAAAAAAAAGAACACCAAAAAATGTTTCCCAGTATAAAATCTCCTTAGCTTTTGAAGAAATCACTTACCCTGAGGAAGGCATCCAAGGAGCCATTCTCCATGTACTCAGTTATGATCATTACCGGTTTACCTAAAGTTCGCAGAAAGAAAAACACAATTCCTTGATGAACACCGATGTTAATGGGATAAAAATGGGTTGCACATGATTTTACTGCCAAGACACCTGGCTTACACAATCTAATTTAATTTGAAAAGCACCGAGCTTATGCCTCAGCTGTGGGGAGCAAGAGAAGAAGTATTATAGGACAGAAACATTTAAAAGGCCCATCTGGAAGGTTAACCCTTTGACTGACTCATTGACAAGGTCTTTAACTAAAGTGGCTCCTGTTCTCTAAGGAATATATGAATTGACAATTGAGAGCTAAAAACCAAAGATCTGTTCAAACCTGACAAAAGTCTTTAGCGTAATTAAATTGCTTGTACACTAGAAAAATGGAATTTGTGAATGCTTTGGTCTCTCCGCCCCTTTTGAAAGATCAATGCTTTAAATGAGTTAGAAGCTGTCACGAGCTAGAAGGTATTCCAAGACAACTGGATTCAAGAATGATAAATACAGGTTGTTCCTCTCAACTTTCTCTGTCCCAAATTTGTATTCCGTGTCTCTCATTATTTATAAATGAGCCAAAGCCATTTGCCTCCTGAAGTCAACCACAGGCTAAATGATTCAATGCACTGTGTCACATGTGGGGCACAGTGCTAGGCAGCACTCAGCTCCCCATGCTGCAACAGGAGCCAGGCTGGGCAACCTGAGGAGAAATGTCATGTCACTGACACAGGGATGCTTTCTAGGCACTCTCCTGCCCCAAACAGCAGCAAATACATAAATAATGCTTAATGTTGTCTTTACGTTTTATAAAGGTCATACAATGCTGAAACTGAAAACACTTAGGTACATCCAAGTGGCACTAGTTGTTCCTTGGAGTTAAATCATGTTGGATATTTGGAATACAGATACTTGTGGAAATAGGTCCAATAACATCTCAAAAGTGAGCAATGGGACAAGTACAGAAGTGACTTATCACATGTCAAACAGCAGAAGCCTGGTCCCAAGATGAGCACTGTTAAGCTCACCTGAAGTCAGGGGAGTGCCTGACAATCAGTGCTGTCTGACATGGCATCGCTTCCTCCCACTTATGCTTAATACCTACAGGTATTATAGAGTTTCTTCCTAAATAAAAGATGGTGTCCCAGAGAAGCTCAGCTTTTACTTCCTGGAGAAGCTCTGAATAAGGAAACATTGGGGCTTCAATGGCCATGTCACCTAGACTGTAGATAGCTCCACTCTGTCTTGGCATGAGAGGTATCAGAACAACTCAATTCTTCTTTGCTTCTGTCACAAGTAAGTATTTGCTCCCAAAAAGCCATCTCTCAAAATTACCCTACCATGAAATGTTGCAGTATTTAAAGTTCCCCTAATAATTTCTACCTCAGTGTATCTTTCACCAAGATGCTTTTCTCCTCATTTGTCAGGGATTTCTGTTTTTGAAATAACCTTTTTTTAATTAGAAAACAATATGCTACAAGGACTGTCTGTACTGAAAATTTTACATTTCACTTAGGCCAAGATCTATGTGCAATGCATCATTTATTTTACTCATCATTACTTATTTCACCTTTTTAGTCCCAACCTATCCTTTGCAGGCCTTTTACTATTCCTGCTTTTACTTCCCTTCCTGCTGATATCTAAACTCTTACTGCTTTGGTCCCATGCAAGCTGTCAATGAAATGCCAGCCTGGCAATGGAACCCTTTCTGATTTGCATGAACGCTGCAGAGAAGCAATGGTATTGCACAAAGCAAACTGCTCCAGATGAAGGGCTTAGTGACCTTGGCTGAGTACATTCTTAAGTAAAAGGATGTGATAAAACAACATTCTCCCTCTAATTCACCTTTGCAAGCATTCTTTGGTAGAAAGAGGAAGACCTCCAAGCAAATCTGCATATGGCAGTGTTTCATTTATCCTTTGCAACTGTGACATCAACCCTTCCACTGAACAAATACAGCTAAATGAGTTTTAATTAACCTTCCTCAATCAAAAGATACTATGTCAATGCAGAAGGGAAGAAAGGGAGACTCTTTCAGTGCATTAACATGTAATTTCATTACTCAGGCACTTCTTTAGCAGGGGAGGGGGATAGAGAGCAGAGGGAGAAGTTACCATCAGTGAGTCAATTATTAAAGCACTTGACTAGCAGCCAATAATTTATTCATGGTTTCTTTGCTGCCTCTCTCAACCCCCATCCATACCACTATTTATCTCACATTTTAATTTTCAGTTTATTAAATGCATTCATTTATCACAGCATTCAGAAAACCTACGGAGAAATTGAGATAAATGTCTCCTTAAGTAGCCCTGTTTACCCGCGAGCCCAGCTCTGAGGTAACGGAGCCGGCTCGCCGCGGGAGCATCGCTCACCGTGAGCCAGGGAATGGAGCGTTCCCGGGTCAGGCCACCACCTCCTCGGCGAAAATTCCAAATCATTTTAATTCACTGACAACTGCATTATGCAAATGCACACGGTCATTTATAACTGCTAGAGCTGTAGCAGCTCAGGGGGTTCCAGCCTCGGTGGGATTTCAACATAAAGATTCCTCCATTGCCTTTATTTTTTACAGGGGTGCTAAGAAAAACCACTGTCTGTAGTAAACACCGTGGCCTGATCACAACCTCCCTCCCCTTTCCTACAACAACAACACAGAGAGAGACTCAGCCCTTCCACATTTAAACAGAGTACTGTCTTTTAATTTTAGGTTTGAGGGAGGGTCAAAATTAGTCCAAACTGCTATTTGCCTTGAAAAGCAAACTGACACACACTGTATGAGCCATTTTCAACAACTGAGAGAAGGTAGAGTAGGAGAGAGCAACACAAAGAAGCAAGGTTAAGATTTCCAGAAACACAAATGGCAGAGTAAATATCCAGCTCTCAATGACATTCAAGAGAGACAGGGTTTTACAGAGGTATTGATGGCTTTGACAACTCTCTCTGAGAAATACTTTGTGCTTCTAGCAATACTTTTTAACTTTTCATCCATCTCTAATTTCAATTCCTCACGCTATTAATAGCCTGCATTCACATTCACCATGTACACCATTAGATGAAGAAGGTAAGCTTCACAAATTCCACTCTGACAGCAGCTCTCAAGATCACTGTCTGCTTGCTTTGTACCCTAAGCATGAGTCCCGACATCCAAAGGGTCTTTTAGGATTAGCAATCAGTGCCAGGCTTTGCCAACATGCTACCTAGGGCAGTCAGAGCAGGGACAATAACTACATCATCACAGTGGCACCTTATCAAGTCAGACCCAAGCACGGCTGTCTCACAGGTGTATTTTCAGTTCTAGCCCAGACAGCACCTAGCGAGTGCTGTCACTCTCCTTCTAAGGCAGAGTTCATGGCACAGTGAGTGCTAACAGACTTAAAAAAACCCCAAACCAAACAAACAAAAAGATCGGCCAGGTAAATTCTGCAGAGTGAAATCATCACACCTGTATATCAGAGAACACAAATAAGCAGGTTTCACACTAAAATAGCCTACTTCATTTCAAAGGCTTGCTCCTTACATCTGTGCTTTGTACCTTAAACATGCGACTGTGAGGTTTGTTTTGGTATTTTTCCCCCAACCATTTTGAATTCTTTGCTCACCATCTGCTTTTGCCTATCCTGTAACAATCAGCTCAGTCTAGCAAAGATGTAAAAGATGCCTGCTTGGCATAGCAAGAAGGGGGGGGAAAAAGCCAACCTCTGCAGTATTAATTCCCCCTACAAAATCCTGTACAAGCTGCCTACAGATAGAGTATCAGTTGAAACCGTAAACCCATTTATAGCTGACAACAAGATTAATGACTTGTCCTGCACTGATTTCCTCCTATTAGCTATCAGTGGATCTGTTCCATCTGTCATTTTATGGGAAAGAGGGTAAAAAAAAAAAAAAAAAAGTCAGCACACACAACACAGACTTAATTTCTCAGTGACTTCCAAATCGGACTTGTGATGAAAATGACCTACTTACATTTAGTAACTACACCTTCCAAGTGGATGATATTGGGGTGGTCAAATTGTCCCATGATACTGGCCTCACTGAGGAAGTCTCTCCTTTGTTTATCAGTGTAACCAGCTTTTAGAGTCTTGATAGCAACACAGATCTCTCTTTTTCCTGGTACTTTGAGACGTCCACTGCACACTTCACCAAACTCCCCTTAAGGAAAAAGGCACAATCATGAACAAGAAGCATGCACTTGTGTTGTCAAACTGTTATGTCAGTGCATTTGGGGGAACTGTCATACAAAAATTACAGGATCACATTTCCTAAAAGGAAATTTAAAAGTATATTTACAGAAAAAAATTGTAAAAGTGCTGGCACTTACCCACACCAATAACTTTTTCAATCTTTATGCAGGAGGCATCGATTTCTTTGGCAAATTCCCTCACAGCTTGGTTTGGATCCTCATATGTAAAAGGATCCACATATGTTCTAACACCTGCAAGGCAGAAATGTTTTATTTGAAGTCACTGATCTACATGCTGCTGAACACAGAACATATGAGACTGAAGCCTTAATGATATACAACAGCAAAGAGAGTGTACAATAAAAATGTACTCTAAGCCAGGAATGACTGATGAAGGCAGGAAGGACTTAATGTATTTTTCCCCCCAGTGCAATATTTTTAAATGTAAACATTTAATAGTTCCCAATATTGATGTAAGGAAACAGGCTTTTGCCAATTAATGAGCTCCACAAATCACTGCCATCACTAACAGGCCAATCACCTGTCTATGGATTTGTGAGACTAAAATACATCCCATTTTTCCTATGGAAGCCAGGAAATTCTGAGCTCAGGTCCTGGGCTTGGTACCTGGATGACTGAGATGGAAGTAACAATAGGATTGATTCGGTGCTGGGAAAAAGGCAGCAAAGTTCACATTCTCTTTCCTGCAGTATTGCCTCTGGCCCATTCAAAAACTTTTTTAGCAGAGTATTGTGGGGAGAAATCCTGCCAAAATATCAGTGGCCAAGGAACAACGAAAAAATTTGATAAACCTTTCTCCTGTCTGCACTCTCAAAATGTTTTAGCCAGATACTTCTATTTTCCCCATTATTAAAGTAGTTTGGAAGCAGGATGTTCACAAGAGATGAAACAAGAAACATATTCATCTCAAGAGGAATGTGATCCCTTATTTCCCAAGCATCAGAATGTGGGACGTGTTTTATGACAAATCAAAAACCCCAAGCACCACAGCCTTTTACCTTGGTTCAAATGTTTCTCCTCATCTGCCTCTTGCTTAGCCTTGCTGTACTTACTGCGCCTGTCAGAACAAAGCAGAGCATTAGAGTTCAAAATAAGTATCTCACCCTGAGACAAGCTTAGTTGTCCTGACTTGCTGAGACTTGAGCTGCTGGCACCTGCCACAGCCCGTGACACAACACACAACACACACCGGAGGTGCAGGAGGATCCTCTCCTCACACTCCTCTAAGTGTTACAGGCACCAACAGAGCATCAAGGGAAGCACAAACCTACTTGCATCTCCACATTTAAAGAAAGAAAAGAATATGCGCATTTCGGCTGCTTTTTCTTCAAATGTGCATTTGCAACTGAGGAGCCAAATTTGCTTTTTAGCCCTGCCACATCAGGATTTAAATGCTACGACAGAGGTGCTTGACTGATTTTCAAACGTAATTAGGCAAATGCCAATATCAATATACTTATTTTACTGCAAACTTAAACTGGAAACAAGTCTTCACACAGAAATTGGAATCTCAGCAAAAAAAAATCCCCACCAACCCTGACCATCAACAATGCAGATCCCAAGGATTTTTTTTCATTCTTTTAATCACTGTATAATTAAAGGGGCTGATGAGCTCCTGATGGCAGAGCTCCTCTACCAACCCTCTGAGTCAGAGAAAATAATGTAGTGTAGTATGTTAATTCTATGGATTACTACTTCTACACTTACACCCATGATATTGTATCTAGTTACGAATTTAATTAGTTCAGCCTTAAACTTCAATGAATAAGTAGCATTAAGAAAAGTTAATACAAGAGGTTGGTCCATTAGGGAGGATATTGAGGAGTCAGCTCTGCCATATGTGCAGGGATTTGAAGTTCCCCTGCATCTAATGGTATATAGATGTCAAGATCTGCTTTGGGCTTTTACCCATCCATCACTGAATGTTCAGAATCAAGCATAATAACAGACACTGCTGTAGAGAAGGGCTTACTCTCAGTTTGCCTGTTCCTATGGAAATCAAGTCTTCCAGTGTGTCAGACCCAGGTCAGCTAACTGGCAAGAGTCTGGGGTGGAGAGAAGAGGGAAGGCAGAAGCAGAAACCAAGCCTGGAGAAAAGGATGCAACACTGGTACTGGCTGCAACGTGCAGCTGCTGCCTGGAGTGGGGCAGGAGATGACTAGACATGCCAGGGCTACAGGGGTGAGACAGGCTGAAAACAGTGAATAAGGAGAGGAGGAAAACGGGAGCAGGTGAGACAAAGACCTATGGGGAGATGTGAGTTTAAAGGGGTCAAAAAACTTGCAGATAACTGGAAGAAAACACATGACTGAGAGCCCTGCTTGCAGCTAATCTTCATGAGTTTCACCATATCCCTCCCATCAGCAAAACCCTTCTGCCCTTTAGCAAAAAGTATCCCACTTCCATCTCTGCACCTGCCCCGTGGGGAATGGCAGCTTCCCATCAGTGTCAGCTGGGAGGCTACCTCCCAGCCTTTGGCTTTGCAGTCAGTGCTGGGTGTTAAACACACTATGCCAATAATAAAAAATATAAATTAACCATGAAACGGAAAGAAAAAAAAAGTCCTATTTGACATGTGAAGACTAGCTGACCTTTGAACCAAGCCTGACAGCTCCCAACATTGACAGGACTTGTGTTCAGACAGAGAAAGCAGGTACACATCCAATCATAAGCCCTTGGGAGCTTCTTTTCTTGATAAAAATCATTGAAACACAAATGGCTCCAAATCACAAGAGCATTATTAAAAACCACACTGGATCCAAACATCATTTAAACCATTTAATTTGCCCCAGAACTCGTGTAACAGAGCTGAGTTAAACAACGGGATGATGTTCTGCTCCCAGCTACTGAACTGAGTAAGGCAGAAGAGGTGGCACAAATCTCACTCAGTGTCACGTGGGATCAGGTCAGTTAAGGGGACTGCAGAGATGGTTTCAGGTATTACACAACTTCTCTCAGAGGAAAGAAAAAAAGGGGGGAAAAAAAAGAATTCTGCTTTTTAATCAGAACCTTTCAAATTCATTTTATTAATGTTCAGGCACAGGTGGGAAATACGAAATGCAAATAGGCTTTGCACGAAAGCATTTTAAGTATGAAAAAAATTCTCTTTATCTTATTTTTAAAAAGTACAAGCACCCTAACAACAGATTAAAAAATAACCTTCCCCCACTAAAACCCAAAGACATGCAAAAAGCGAAGGGAAACAAAGGGATTACTGTTCAAGCAATATAATTGTAGCTTATTAAGTTTAAATAATACCTTCCAAACTAACTACCTACTTCCACTTCTCCCTGTGTCACCTGTTGACCTCTCCTGCCTGACTTTGGGCAGGACACTGCTGTGTGCCATTGTCCCCGAGAGCAGCCCAGGAGTCCTGCACCACGGGGCACAGGGGCTGGGGCTGCCTCTGGGGCAGCTCACCTGAGTGGCAGAAGGGAGCCTTTGTCACAGATTTGAAGCCCGTAATTACAGGGATTTTGGCAGCGGTGATTAAATAGCCGGCATTCAGGAAAAGAACACAGAAGCTTTCAGAAACTGCAGGGGTCAGAGGCACAGGCAGAGCTACAGGTGGGGGCCGGTGATGAAGAGGAGGTAACAACGCAGGGTATTAACAGGCACTGAGGTGAAACAGCAGGGCCCTGGCGCCACACTGCTGCTCCCACCTCCTCCTCCACACACAAAAGAGGGGCTGGGGGTGCTCAGGCACCAGGCTGGCAGAGCACCTGCTCCAACACCACCAGCAAAAGGTGGGCAAATGCATTCACCTGTTGGTGGAGCAGAGATAAATCAATTTATCAGCTGGAAGAATTTCTGACAGAAAGTTCCAGATGCCCAGAGGACCATCCTACTCCACTCAAGTCCTTTTATAAAGTGTCTCTGTTTTACACTTTCTCGAATCCTCTACAACTCTATCTGAGATACCATAATTTCCCTCAGCATTCCTGCAGAGCAGGGTTTAGGAACACTCATGCCACCTCCTGCACGCTGCTCTGTGGATGTGCCCATCTAAACCTCCTAAACCTCGGTAACTTCAAACCAACATTAGGCAGATTAGTTCTCACATTAACACAAACGCAGTGGTCGCAGGACAGAACCAAACAGCTTGAGCTGCCTGAAGGCAAAGTCCTTTGACAAATTCTGCTGTAAAGATGAATTTTGGGATTTGAACAATGTCCTGAAAAAATATGATACCAAATTACTAGTAATAGCCCAGTGTTCAAAAGTGAGCACCTACAGCATATGCCCAGTTCCCACATTTGGCTTGTGGATGCACAGAGGCCATGTCTGCAGGCCAAAGTATGGGCTTGATTGTACAAATATGACTTTTAGGTCATGGCTAGATTACAAAACCTCCTCATGGGGACTCTGTGAAACAGAAAAGCTTGTTCTCATCTGAAGTAATTTGGGAACAAAGTATAATTATTTTGCTATTAACTTCTGCTGGTGCAGGAACATCATGAAATATCCCCAAAGCCCACACCTCTAAATGACATTGGTATAGTGGTTAAAATCATTAGAGTAACAGTGAATATTAAAGTAGATTCTGTTTATTGAGAGCTACTTCCAGCGACTGGAGAGCTGTGTATTGAGGAGGGCTATTAATTAGCAAGGCACCATGCATTAGTATGCACAGAGCAGTTTCACTGTCCCGGTATTTCATTCATCTTACTATGTATGTCTTTCCCCTTCCACGGCCTCTCCGAGAGCTTACCAGTGCGGAGCCACGGGACATCTCAGAGCCCGTGGCCACCAAAGTACTTTTATCTCCATTCCCACCAGTGCCTGGACCAGCCTTTTGTCCCTACTGCCCAGGTGCTCTTTGTGGTGCCTTTGTCTGGGCTGCACTCGCGTGGGCAGAGATAACCGAGCAGACATTCTGAGCGGTGAGGGGACCTGTCTGAGATCAGCAGGTCTGTCAGTACCTGGCTCCAGGCAGCCTTTGCTCTGACAGCTTTATGGCCGATACTAACGAGAATCAATATGAGGGCAAGGGGTTGACAGTTCATTTTCTGAAGAGTGATCCATTGAGGGCCGATCACCAAGCAGTGTTTATCAGCCTTGGGAAGAGACATTTTTTTATAGGGGGAGGAGGGGGAGGGATCATCTCAAAGTAGCTCGACAGGCTCAATTCTCCAAGGTGGCGACTCATAATTAGAAATCCAATGTATCCTGCTATCAATCCTGCCTTAAATAATAAAATGATCAATAAAAGCAGAGAGGAGATTAAGTCATCAAGCTCAGTGATGCTATTTGCTGTTTCAACGGCTTTTAATAAACCTGTCTCTCTGCATCACATTTTCATATGTTCTGCTCTTCTTTCTTCTTGCCAGTATGGAGGCTTTGAGTTGTACACCCACAGAAAGCTACCACAATGCATGTCTACTTCACAGATATTACAGTCATAGTCACTTAACTGCTCTCTAGGACGATTTAAAAAGAGCAAATCAAGAGGAATTTATGCACATTTACAGCTGATGTCATTAAACTGACCAACAGAGACTGAAAAAACGTGCATCCCTCAGATCCTGGGCTTCAGATGCAGTAATGATACAACCAGTTTTATCCCAAAATTACACTGAAGCAAGATCACGCTGATCTTTTTAAATGAGACTGAACACAAAGATGAAGACAGAAACACTCACACTGTGTTTCTGCTACACTGTCCTCCCACTCACAGGATTGTTCCTGACGCCTAGGTTGAATCTGGGAGAATGAACAAGTACTTGGTAGAAGATTATAGTGCTGCTTTGATGAAATAAGCATCGATCCAGTCTGCTGTGTTACTGTATATGATGCTGAATGACTGTGCCTTCCATTTCACAGTCATATCCACTCATACAGGAAGGACTAACCCAAAAGACTAATGCAAACTCATACAGGCTAACACAAAATCACAAGCAAAGCAGTCTGATGGCTTAGTTCACAACAGTGCCGTTGTTTACTCTCTATCAGGAGTCAGTCCAAGGAAATCTACTGTACCCATACCCATTAAACTTAACTTGAAATTACAGTAACCACAAATCTCTAGCTGGCTTCCTTCTCAATGCCAGTTATTGGAATCAGCTTTGCATTTGAAGGGCAAATAGAGCTGGAACTATTGCCATTACAGCACATGCTGCTTGGTACTAATGTTGAGAAGATCAAAGCTACATGGGAGAAGGCTTGTAATGCAAATGTACTGTTTATGATGCTAATCAAAGAATTTAGCTTTGTTTGGAGGAGACAAAAAGCTCCCTGATGAAAGAAAAAGAGGGAGAGAGAAGCTTAAGTTCTTACCTCCTGCTGATGACAAAGGCTGCAATGAGAATGACCACAAGAACAACACTGCCAGCCACTGAAACAAGAAGCACTGTGGGATTGGTACCATCACCAATGATGGGGGAAGGAACTGAAAACAGAAGAGGGAGCATTAGTGTCAGACACTCTCAAAAAATCAACCTAGGTAGCACTCAGTGAGCTTTCTGGCTTGTGAAGGCAGTTTAAAGTAGTACTCAAATCTACTTTCAGGCCTTTATTATATAGTAATTTGATACAATTTTCCAACAGGGTGCTAATGAGCTGAAGACATGATATTTGATAATGATTTGGGGAACTGAAGTTCACTGGGAACTCCTTCTCTCCTTCAGAGCTCCTCAGAGGGTATAATGGCTAATTTTTTTTGCCTTTCTAATTGCTTTCAACACTTCTTTCCTCCTCCTTTTTCCCTCAGTGGGGCCCGATGATCACTCCCCAGGCTGACACAAAGAGAGTAAGTTATTTTAAAATGTCTACCCTCTTCCTGCTGGATTGATTACTTTCAGTTGTTCACATCCTGAAGGATGTTGCCACTAACTGGCATGACCTTAACTTGATTTAAGCAGACCTGTATGTCCAAAATAAAATAGGCTTGGTCAGACTGTCCTCCTGCCACAGAAAAGCAAACATTCTGGGAGCTAAATTTGCACATTTCCTTGAGCAAAGTGAAAAGCTCTGCTAACAACGTAATTCAAACATTCTTGTCTTTATATGACTGCCTAAGGAAAAGTGCAAACACGTGAGTTGATGTAGGACACCTAAATAATCTATATCAACAGCTTCCAAAGGGGAGTAACAGGGTTATATTCTCCTGGAAATAAGATATTCCAGAAACGTGCAGAAATCTACATTTACAGAAACAAAAATCTCTCAAGCATCAACGGCTTCCAAGTGTTCACAGGGTGCATGTTTCCTTAAGCCACGCTGAAGTATTGCCATTGCTAGAATCTAGAATACAGCATATCCAAAGAGACGTCTCGGGTCAGATTCATGGCATCACAAACAGCCACATGGCCACAGAAGAACATTTGCTCAGAACAGACACACTGCAGTCCAACCATCCAACAGGAAACTCCCAATACACAGCTCAGTTACATCTGCACTCTTCGCTCAAGGAAAAGCAGAGGAATTCAGTGGGCCTGTCGTTACCTGTGTTGGTTGTGAACTCAAAGGGTCCGCTGAAGTCTCCGTACCCTGCTGCTGTCCTGGCCCGCACGTGAAACACGTATGAAGTGAGGGGGTTCAGGCCCTTGATGTCCGTGTTCCTGGAGGCCGTCTTCACAATGCGGTAGCTGCGCTCGTTTTGGTCCTGCCAACGAGAGAACACAGTGGTGATCCAGTAAAAACGCCTCGCTGCGCCATGAACCATGGAACCCCACTTCCTTGCCAAAGCTGTCATGATGAAAAAATATGAGTTAACAATGATGGAATTCTCAAAATATGTCCTGAGGGCTCCTGCTGTTGGCCTTGCTCAATACCCCTAGCACTGCGTGCTGCGTGGAGCTCTGAGCAAGCCAAAAAAGGATGATGAGGCGGTAGGTATGATGCTCATATATCACTGATTATTTAAGAAATCACACAATGAAAACCTTTGGAAAACAGCCAAGAGTTCAAATAGAATCCTCTTGATGAACAAGCACATTTTACTCACACATGCTGGCACTTTCTTTTTCTTCCTACCAGCCAAAAGCCACATAAAAAAATTGATTAAAATATTTTAAGAAAGAAAAGACTTAGAAAATGTCTTCCAGAAAGTCCAATCTTAAAAATTGTTCTATTTTTGCCTGGGAAATCCATCAGAAAATGTAATAATCTAGCTTGTCTGCAAATCAGATGCCTTTTTCTGTGTGTGTTAGGAAAGCAAGTGATTATAAAAAAAATTTTGAAGCAAACGTGCATATGAGAGACAGCGCACACAAGCAAGAGCAGGTAATTGTTCATTTTTGCAGAGAACCTTCAAAGAAAATAGCTCTTTCCATAATTCCATACTTGAGAAGTTATTTGGAGGAATAACATCTCCCTCTAACTTGAAAAGTATGAAGAATGTAATTTTCTTTCCTTGTTCTCTATTAAAAGCCAGCCAGTCCACACTATCACTCTAAGCAGAAGCTATCGGCAAACAGATCTTATTATTATGACTCTGTTATATACTTCATTATTATACTTCTGTCTATGAAGTAAAGCTAATGTCTCACTTCTGCCCGACATTATTGATTCTCATTATAAATATGATTGCTACAAAAGCTCAGTTCCTAGGTAGGAAAAAAATAACCAAATAAACTCACACCATACAGCTGGAACAGCCTATGAGTTTTATTCTTTCAAGCAAGCATTCCAGTGCATGAAATCCTTAATTGGATTTTATTAAACTGAATCTATTTGGTTTCAAATGACAGAATCCTATCTGGAAATAAAATGCAATGGAATGAAGTATAAAGCTCTACCCAAACCCAAAGGAAAAATCCTTGCTTCTCCATTTTTAAACAGTACCTTTTCATAGTATTTGACTTCATACTCCAGGATGACTCCATTTGGCCTGTCAGGTTCCAGCCAAGCCAAGGCAACACTGTGCCTTGTTATCTCTTTAGCCTGGATCAATGCAATTGGGGATGGAGCTGCCAGAAGGAAAAAAAAAAATATAAGCAATAATTTAGTCTTAGTGAGGAACATGTATTTTTAATTGTAGTTTTCACAACATGAGCACTTTCAGAAAACGTGTTTTTCTTGCAGGGCACAGGGAGGAGACATTAGAAGCATTAAATATTTTTCCTGTTTTCTCTAACACAATTATATTTAATCCTCTCTAATAAAGATTGGGTTTGGATTCTGGACAATACTAGATAGATGGATTTTCAAGTAACAACCCAGTTGTCTAAACACTGCAATGTTCATGATTCCCAAGTACAAACCTCCATAAGAGATAAAGGTTCTAAAAGAATCTGCCTGTTTTTTGTTTGTCAGGCACAGCGCGTAGACTTGTACTTTTGTTTTGGTCTACAGTGATTCTCCTCTTCCACCTCCCAAAATTAACTGATGTTATTTCATTAGCTATTTACTTTACAGGAACTATGAAATTCCTGAGGTTCCAATCTGGTTTTCTCTAAAGCTGAGAAAATATTGCCACTGAATTAAGTAAGACCAGAATAAAGCTGAATACGTATGAATTTGGACCCTCCCATTAAACCCAGGAAACTTGTATTTCAAGAGTCTGAGCCAATTTGTGCCTCCTAACTTGCCTTGCTTACGTCACAGTCTGTGAGCAGTCCCTGGAGAACGGGAAGCTCAGCACCCAAGGGCCAGATTCTGGCTTTGATAGCTCCTTCCCAGCCAAAAGATACCAGAGATTGGGCCATTGTGTACCGAACTGGCATCATCTGACCCCGTCCCACGTGGCGCTGTATTGATGCAATGAATAGAAAAAGCAGGATTGTACTGCCAAGGGTAAGGGCTGCAGGATTTTTGGAAAAACTCTACCTAGCAACAAGCTAAACTCCAAAATCCTTTAAACTGTATCTGTGTCAGTAATAAGGGCTGCAATGATGAAGATAATGGAAAACATGTCTTTGTGCACCCTGCACTGTCTATAGAGCCCCTGCTAATGCTGAAGTTCAGGTTTCTGACTGGCTGGAGGACAATGCCTTCTCCTTTGCCTGTGATAGCAGCAGATTCATGGCTGCGCTGGGGAACGGGTTTTCTGAAGATTTATGAACCCGGCTGCCCCTTTCTTGCTGTTGTGTTGCTGTGTGGTCACGTCTCTAGCCAGCTGTTATCAAGCTCTTTTGATGCTGACAATAGCTGGTATAAATGGCGGAGTCTCCAGGGATAAAAAGGGACATTCATGAAATTTTTAATCTTATCTAACAAAGCTGTCCTGTATAACCAGAGATTAGAGGTCTTCCTAAATTGAATATATTTCTTCTTTTGTCCCCTGATGCTGTAGCTGCTCTTTTTTTTCCCCTTTCCCTTTCTTTTTGTTTCTTTTTCTACCCTTAACTTTGCGATGACGATCCATGAAAATGGATGGAGAGTAAAAAGTATCCTTGAAACAGGTATCCTTGAAAACTATCAAGAAAGACAAATAAATAAAACACTCACTATAAATGAAAGGAAAATTGAACGTTGAAAGCTTCAAGCCTACTTGACCATATCAGACAGTTCTGATGGAAGTGAAAATAACCAACAGACACTGCACAGTCACAAAAGGGTGTCTCCTCTTGATGTGAAACCATCAGGGAGCTGCTTCCCGATTTACTATTTGACAGTTTGGCATCTCTGTTAGAAATGCCTCCAGAACCTTTATCTCTTTTTCCTTGTCTGTCTCTCACATGCAAAGGCAAATACTGAATGACAGAGGAGACTATAAACACAGCCAACAGGGAGGATCCAGGTGTGCTCCATCAAATTAGATATGTGGCATGACTGAGAACCTGCTTAATAACCTCACAGTTCCTCAACAGAGAATCAGACTTTTTTTCTTCCCCTCTGCAGTAAGAATACTGTTCAGTTAATAAATTAGAAATCAGATTTGTTACCCTAAAACACACACGTGCCCATTACTGACAAACCAAGCGGACAGAAATCTGCTTAGTTAATCGGTGCCTCATGCAGGGCAGACAGGCAATTCTTTTTACCAAGAATCTGTCACTTACACTGGTCTGACCTCAAGAATTGTAGAGAGAAAGTTCACTTTCTTTCCTTTATCCTCTTTTTAACCTCCTTGGTTTCCCATTTCTTTTCTGCAGGCATCTATATTGGAATTTAGTGAGTCCTTCAATACTGGGCTGGTAAGTGCTGTATGAAAACACATTTCTTTCCTACTGTAAAATGGCTATTTGCAGCAGAGGAATTTATATTAACTAATGCTGCTTGTGAAAGATGCTTAGCTTTATATAGCGTAACAAGTGCTTTCTCATGTCTCTCACAAATGGACAGCTGATCTTATGCACTACACCATACTGGAATGAGCAACACACTCCTGACCTCCAGGACACAAAGAAGACTTGTACATCAATTCCTTTGTTATTCCTTATAATTTTAATAATGGCCCTATTTTTTCCTTCCTGTCCTTTATGTGCAAATTCATCCTCCTCACCTTTTAGTCTCTTCTTTTGTCCTGGATTCTGCAGATGAGCAATTTGTTTCTGAGTGTGTTTTGACTGTATATCCCGTCTCTCCATATGCTATACAGAAATCCTAGGAATGCCAAAGTCCACCTATAAGATGAAGTACCCGAATTGCAAGATGCTGTACGGGAGCTGTCTGACATCTCTGCAGCACAGACCTACAATGGTCTATGCAACAGGATGGTGACCTGTGGCAACTGGGCCCAGAACTCACAGGGAGCACTACAGTTACCCCACTGCATGGATAAAATCCTAAGTTACCAATTCCCTTTTATTTCTGCAAATAGCCCTACAAATCAGGTTTATTTGTTTCCTTGTTTTTCAGGATCCTGCACGGTTGAAAGACTGGACTCCTGGAAGAACAGTCAGGGTCTCCTTGCCCATATATTATCAAAGGGCACAAGAGTTTGGTCAGTAGAGTCCAGGACAAAGGCGACATTGCCACTGTCAGCTCATCATGGCACTCCAGGGAGCAGTCACAGCCTTCTGGGTGAGCTTCTGCAAAATATCTACATTCTTTGCTCTTCTCCCTTTTGCCTTTAAATTGCCTCTGATGTGAAGATAAATATGTAAGGTTGTAAAACGATGCTTTGATCATGAGCAGAATAAAAGACACAATCTTCTCTTATATGTGCATGGACATTATCAGGGGTTCATTAGACACACACACTCCTACATAAAACACATTGAGGACAGCTTGACCAAAAAGAATAATGTACACAATTAAGATAGTCACAATAAGATCCCATAATACTTACGGAAGGGAGTAGGATATCACTTTTTCTTTCACTTTTTGCACTTTCATCCACCCTACTCCCTGATATTTGGAAAGGAACACTAAGCAATAACTTGTTTCTCAATCACCACTGCTTACAACAGCAAGCTTTCTGCCACACGTGCACAAACTGCACATACCAAGAACCAATTCTACCAGAACGGCCCATTTAACACAATGATGAGGTATTTTGATGCCTAAGAAGGGGTCCCCCCTTGAACAAAAGCACCAAGTGTAACTTTCCCGAGTTCAAAGCTCAGCAGTTCCTCTCCCTTAAGAACCCCACTCCCTACCGATGTGAATGTTGCAATTTTCTTTCATCTACTTCCTCAATAACCTGCCATTAAACACCTACTAGTAGTTTTATTACCTCGATTCTGAGCTTGCGGCCTACAGAGAGAGAAAGAGCACAGATGTACTACAAAAACTTCACCCAAATGCCATAAAGCCATATCCCAAGGCTAGTGAGTGCTGAATTGTAACAGTTTTGAGGCACTTTAAAGGATGGCAGAGGCAAAGTGTCAGTTTTTCATTACTGGTTCAAATTGGGGGGGAAGGAAAAAACAGGAAATAAATAGATGCAATAAAGTCTCTGGCATGCAGGCATCCATGAGTGAAAACAGCCCTTTATAAAACTACAACACATGAGTACTCAGATATCAAAGATACACAATGCCCAGTGTTTTATTGAAGATGCCTTCTTACCCACAGCAGGGTTTACTTTCCACTCCCCATGATTTGAATTTAAATGGATCATGTTTACTCAAGGGGTCTTTCACTGACTGAAAAATATACCCACAGTTTGTACATTATCTCAGCTAAATTCAAATAACATATTTAAATTTAATTACTTGAAGCTTAGGGGTTTTCATGCTTTTCTTTATTCCCTCAATTGCACACAACACTTATTTGTTCTTATCAATGGCTATGCGCTTTGTCAAGCATCAAAATTAAATGCTTGAAAGCACTAATGATGTTACTGTGATTAAGGGTTTTTACCTTCCAGGGTAGATACTAAAAGCCTTCTCCATTATTAATTACTTAAAAAAAAAAAGAAAAAAGAAAACAAGATTTCTGAGAATCTAACACTGAAGAAAAGTCCTCTTAGAAATCAAAACAAGACAATAAAAAGTCTTCCATTAAAAGATCTTCTCTTGATTAGGACACAACATATATAAGGGAACCTGGCACATTTCAGGTTTTCTATTTGACTATTTACCTTGTAACATTGTGGGGGTTTACATGTGATTTTTTTGAATTATATTAGCAAATAATCTCACAGCAGGAAAAGCATACGCAACACAGAGAATCAAATATCGTTTAAATCATTTCTAAAGGCAACATTCTTTAGGCCACATTCTGATAATTTTATTCATGTAAGAGAGCAACCTAATCTACGAGCTGTCGCACTGAGTTGAAATGAAGGGAAGGGAGAAGTATCCAGCCCTGTTTAGTTACATGTACCAGAATAAATTAAAAAGAAGGCAGCTCCCTTTCACAGAATCACAGAATTTTTAGGGTTGGAAGGCACCCCTGGAGATCCTCTAGTCCAATTCCCCTGTCAAGGCAGGGTCACCTGGAGCAGGTGACACAGGAACACATCCAGGTAGGTTTGGAATGTCTCCGGAGAGGGAGACTCCACGACCTCTCTGGGCAGCCTGTTCCAGTGATCTGCCACCCTCAGTGTAAAGAAGTTCTTCCTCATGTTGAGGTGAAACTTCTTGTGGTTTAGTTTATGGTCAGTGCTCCTCATCCTGTCCCTGGGCACCACTGAAAAAAGTCTGGCACCATCCTCTTGACACCCCTGTGAGGTATTTCTATGTATTGGTAAGATCCCCTCTCGGTCTTCTCTTCTTGAGACTAAACAGGCCCAGTTCCCACAGCCTGTCCTCATAAGAGAGATGCCCCAGACCCCTTATCATCTTTGTGTAGCCTCTGCTCCATCTCCAGTAGCTCCTTATCTTTCCTGTACTGAGGAGCCCAGAACTGGCCACAGCACTCCAGATGTGGCCTCATTAGAGCCGAGCAGAGGGGCAGGATCGCCTCCCTCGACCTGCTGGCCACACACTTCCTGATGCACCCCAGGATACCATTGGCCCTCCTGGCAGCAAGGGCACACTGCCAGCTCATAGTCAACTCGTCATCCACCAAGATTCCCAGGTCCTTCTCTGCAGAGAAGGATTTCCTAAAGTTCTGCTTCCTGTTGTCCCTTGGGCCTTTTATCCACTCCTCTCTCCTGTCCAGTCGGAAGTGCTCCAGTTTCTGAGGAACACCACCCCTCTGCTCCAAGTATTCCTGGCAAATGGCTTTGCAAACAAAGGAGAATGCACTTTAGCAAGACCGCATTTCCAAACATATGCAAAGCACATGCATAAGCCATGCACGTACATCAGGATAAGCAAATGAAAGCCTTCTGCACATGTGAACCGATGTGCACACAGAGATTAGATGTCTGCACGTCTGAAGAACAGAGCCAGAGTTCGGCATTCCTGTTCCTCACTGCCAGTACGACAGCTACGCCTTTCTCTGAGGGACCTGCCAGAGTCTGCGGGCTGGATGTGCACTTTAAAAATTAACCACATGCATATTTAGGGTTTTTTCATTATTCCCTCTGTATAAGTGGAGCAAACATTTGTACTAGTGATGATTGGGCCAGGTTAGGACTTGGACAAGGATCTAGAGGCCTGATTGCTCAACCAAGCCACTGGAAGCCTCCCAAGACATTCCCGAGTCCTCTGTCTTCCCACCGTCTGCCTCTCCCTCCCCTAGGAATGACGACTGGCGATGAACACCTCCCAGCTTGGAAACCGAGACACGCCAAGATTCAGGCCAGCACTTTCAAGCTTTAGCATTTTAAAGTAAAGACTTTAAATCTACGCCACTGGAGTAAAGCGCCCAAGGTTATCCACCCACACGTGAAAATCCTGCTGAGAAGCAGCCTGACAGCTGAGCTTGGCCTCTTTCTCTCAATCCCTTCAACCAGCTGTAAGTCTGCTGAACTAAACTTTCCCTCCTTGTTACTAGAAATTACACTGCTCAGGAAAAGCACCAGCTTGGCCACAGGATACTCTCAGAGGACACATTCATCCAAAATGACAGGCACAAGGGATCTTCCCTTTCTTTCCAGGCTCTGCAGCCCAGTCACAGAGAAAGACCTCTGAGAAAAACAAGCAACAAGCTCTCAAACCTAGGGACCAGCTCACATCAGTCATGTTTGTAACGATGTGTTCATAAAGAAAGGGGCTAGAAAATGAGATTTTGAAGATTGTTAACACAGTATTATTATCTTTAAAATGTTTCCTCTGTTTTAAAGTTTTCATTTCTTGCCTCTCCCAAAAGAACCTGTGCTGCAAATCTTGCCAAACCACAAAAGCTGGCTCTGACTTGCATCAAATCAAAAGCTTGAAGGAAAACCTAGGCTCTTAGCAGCAACAAACAGTAGTAGCTGAGGATTATTAAAGTGATGTGTTTTTACCGCCCCAATCCAGCTTCATTTCTTGGCGACATGCAGCGGCTGCTGAGACTCTACAAAGAGCCTGTGTATTTTCTGGGCTGCACATCCAGTTCTGTGTCAGTTTTAGCACAGACTCCTTTAGCACAGCAGAGCTGCTCTAATTGAGATCAACTCTATTATAGGAACTGAGACGTGACCACAGTTCCCTGTGGTTTACATCAGAAACGAAAGGATGGTGAAGAACATTTTGCATGCCCAGGAGATTGCTTGTTCTGTCTATTAAAGAGGGATAGCTCTTGACAGCAATACATTATTTTCAGGTACTGGCCCTCCAATTTTGAAGACCAAAAATTGATGTTAGCTCATGCACTGCAGGTCTGGAATAACTCCAAAGATCTAAATCTGCAACCTACAATCCCAAAGATTGCCTTAAACCAAAAGATTATAGAATCTACATAGCATTTAGCAAGAGATCTGTATTACAACTCAAGCATGGGGTCTGTTTAGTCTAAAAACTGCTTGTTTTCTTTCTGCTAGCTTGCTAAGAAATCCTGTTGGCATGTTCTGACAAGGATAACTTAATAGTTGCCAACAGAAACATGGCAGAATACCGTGTATTTCCTGTATGTATGAATGCCAGTTTAAAACAAACAGGAAAACAAGCCTTTCAGTTGGAAGGCAATTTATAAGAATCCGTCTGAACATTACAACCAATTAAAAAAAATGCAGCACTGAAACATTTCTAAATGCTTAAACTAGAATGATTAATGCAGAAGGGTGAATATACTTAGTGCTGTGAGTTGCTCTAGAAACTCTAGAGCTATAAGTAATTTGTTGAGATGGGGAATTAGTCAGCAGCTGTCTGACCTGAGCAGGTTTGGAGCTGCTGGTCACAAAGCAGGTCATGTTGCAGTTACTGCTCGCTCGAGTTGAGGTTGGAATCTGACCCAATATAAACAACAATAAATTCTGTAGCCTAAAGAAGCCAACACTGATGCTCCACTGCATTATATTGGATTGAGAGAAGTAGAAAAAATGGGTCAGGCAGTCCAGACAAAGAGAAACTGCCATGAGCTGGAGCAGTCATGCTTAGAGAGGTAAGATCCCAGGACACAAAACGGATAGAACACTCATGGGAAGCACGTGCTGTGATCATTCCCTTACTTCCCAGATGCTGGTCCAGTAAGCACAGACTGCCAAAACCACTGATGCTGTGACACAACGTACAGCATTGTGGGGAGCCAAAATGAGGAATTAGAGACCATAACCTCTAGTTATTAAAGCAGATAATAACGTTGGAAACGGGGCATTCCCCAACAGCTCAAAATAAGTAGTCTGGAGCAATATGACCCACTTAGCACCATCCCCTCAGGGCAACTCTACCTCACCCACACACCCTGTTGTTCCTCCCAGGAAGCCGGAGGTAGCCACCAGAGTTAATTCCTCCCCAGAAATAGCCTGTCCTTTACCCTTGCATTGTTGCACAGGAGGAGGATCCACTGAGCCGCCTTTTCTAAACAAACTCCACTACCCCTCCAGCCCCTTCCACCAGGAAATCAAAGCTACCCATAAAGACACATCTGATGCCTGCAAATGAGACCCCTGTCCCATTCTCTAAGCCCTTCCCTCAAGTGAAACAACCATCCAGCTACTCCTTCTTCCATTTTGCCCTCCTTCTGCCCACAGTCAGAGCAGTTAAGACATGTCTGCATACACGTCATTAGTCAACAGACAAGAGGGCTAGAGCTGTTTTTAAACTGTACAGGACCAACAAGGTAACTTACTGTATCTGCTCCCTGGTCCTTTCTTATACTTACCACCAAGTTACCTGAGCATGAGCTTACTCCAACAACTATGGGATAAAGCTTAACCCACTATGGGACAAATGTTTAATCTGGCATCCAAGGCAACACATCTAATGTTGTTCTCCTTGGCTCTTGCACAGCTACTTTTTATTTACTTGAAACGTGTGTGCCTAGATGATGATATATATGTGCTAAATAACATCTTTGTCATCTACTTTCAGCATTAAAAACATTAGATTTTTTAAAAAGAGCTGCTTAAAAGCCTTTTTGAAATCCAGACAAATAAAAGCCTCTGCCCTATTTGCCACTTAGATGCTTTGGAAGTACTGAAGTATCTTCTAAAATAAATAAATAAATAAATAAATAAATAAAAAGGATGACTCATTTTACTAAAGCCGTATTCGTTATTTTAATAAATAGATTTGGCCACATTGTCTCATCCTGGCTTCTGAAGTGCTCCTGTAATAGCAGAGACTTAGACTTTCCCATTTGGGTTTCTCAGATCAATCACCTGCAGTCAGAAACGGCAAGAATCTTGGGGGAAGAAAAGATAATGAAATTATAAACATTTTACTTCAGTTGTGATCCACAGCTCCAACAACTGCAGGCTGGGTCTCAAACATGCCCCCCTGAGCCTGAGGCACACAACAGAATCAAACCCCAGGACTCACTTGACAATAAAAATCCCAATTCCCATCTTAACACTTGAGAGTATAAATTGTTTCATAGTCACCAAAGTTAAGGAACTTCAGCTGTATTTACTTTAGGCTCCATCACACAGAAGAGGCTGGTGCAGAAGGTTTGCATTTATGTATTTACATTTCAGCTGAACGACCCATAAATTTTAATTATAGTTGAAATTCAGAGCGTTCAGCTGGAACTCCGGTAAAGTACCTTCTGTACAAAGGTTAGATGGATTTGACATGATACCATCTCTGCCTCTAGGCTGTTGAGAAACTCTTGAGATTGAATCAAGGACTGGGCTTTCTGGGCTCACATCAGGAGCACTTTTTGAAGGACACTGGTCTGACAGCATGTGGAGATCCTCATTCTTCCAGGATGCTGCAAGACACCCTGCCATACTCCCCATCAAAGTTCCTCTTCTCAAGGGGGAAAAATACTCTGTGCTTTTGGAAAGTTCCACAGAGAATCAGACTGCAGCACACCTAACTCACACATTTGGAGCTCTCCTACCATGTCCTTTCACTGGAACTGAATTAAACTCCCTTTCCTTCACCTGCAACGGGCAGATTTCTTCAGGAAATTAAAAAACATTAATAGACCCGATGAGAGAGAGAAAACTCCGCACACAGTGTTGCTGCAAAAAGCAACATTACCTGATGTTTGCTGTTCATTAAAAAAAAAAAAGTGATGAGGTACAAAGTGGGGAAGAGTCTTGAGCTTCCTGAAACACATAAACCTTAAAATTAAAATCTTACTTCATGATGTCAGTAACCAATTACATCATAGGTGGCACATAATTAAACTTATAAAAGGGTTTCATTATTTTGGTTTTATGCTGCATACTGAAAACCAGTGTATTATTCATTTTAAAATTGTGTCAATTAGAAAAACCCCAAATGGAATCAGCAATTAAATATTAAAGGTGGCTGCCTCAGTGGAAAACACTCGGAAGGATAATTGGTAAAATTTCCTGTGCAATGCAAGTGCCATTACAAAATTGGAATCCTAAAAATAAATAAATAAATATTTTAAAAAATCAGCCTTCTGAGGTTATGAGGACTTTGAGCTGTACAAAGAAACCAACCGTGTTTATGTCCTGCAGGAGTACTGAGTCTGGGTAAATAAAAGCCCATGAAAACAACAATCCCAAATTAGCTCAGCAACTGCACAGACTGCTGAGTCTGTATTCCAAGTCTGGACCTTCATTTCTAGCCCCAGATTCAAGTACATAGGATGGCACTGAGAGCCCATACCAGCTCCTGAGGAGATGATCTCCTGCAGCAGGTCTCTTCTCCCCACCGAGGCCAGGACTCCTAAGGGTACTGGCAGGGTGGAACTGAGACCTGCACAGGATGGGGACTGCAAGGAAAAACATTATCTTCCTTCAAAACCTGCAATTTAAAAACCATTTATGCTTCCAGCAGCACACAAAGCATTTTTCAGTGTTATGTCTCTCCTCTCTGTAAGGTTCACAGTATTAGTTTCAGTGCAGTTTTGTCATCAAAGTCCAATCATTTGAACCAGATGAAGCTGGTACCTTCCATTTAAGGATCACTCAGATCAAAAACAAGCTAAGGAACTCCTGTGTTACAGAGCCCCTCAAACCTGTGATGCTTGCAGCTTGTCAGTGTAACAAATACAAATAGAAATATTCTCTGGTTAAAGTAAAATGCCACATGTGCAGGCAGTGCTAAGAAGTCTCCCTCTGAGTCCATCCTCTTCAGGTCAGTTTTTCCCAGTACTTCCATAATTGCAGTTAAAATCCTCAGCACAGGCAGTAGTGAAAGCGAGTGGCTGAGAGGCTCTTGGAAAGGCACTGCTGGGTCTGCACATCATGTCTGAGGTACTGTGGAGAGCCCACAGATCTCTGCAGCTCCTCCGGGACTCCCCTTGGCCACCCTGTCCCAGAGTGCCCAGGGAGCTTGAAAAGCATGGGATTTAACACTCAGCCACTTACATATTCCAGTCACTTTCTGTCTTATTTATGTGCATGCACAGTATCCTGATAAACTATAAGGGAGGCTGCAGCTACTCCATCTGCATTCCCTTTTATGCTGGAAAGATAAATTGGGGCTGATTCAGAGGACAGATTTAAAGAACACAGTATGTTACTGAGACAAGCGCAATCTTCCCAGGGAGCCGCTGTAGTGGGTTGTCTTGAGATCATGCCTTTATTTGTTTGCTAAAATAAATGGACACCACACAAAACCCAATTCATATATGAGACACCTCAGACAGCCCACTATACCTTCCTATTTTGCTTATCCAAAACTGTCTTGTTCTATTATGTCTTGATGGGACCACTTAATGGCACACAGAATACTAAAAATAATAAAAAGCTAATTAAAAATTTCAATGCTTTCCTTTTAAGTCTTTGGTAATCTAAGAAATTGAAAGACATTTATATCCAGAGCACATTACAGTTTAAGGGGTTTTCTGTCTGTAATAATCCATGGATACTTTCAATGGATTTTAATACAGACAAAACTAAAGATATTTTATGGAGCAGTAGAAGAATTTAATAAAAAAATCAGAATCAGTCAATTGTCTTTTTAAGACTAAGTGATAGAATTCAATAGCAGGGATAAAAGTCCTAATAAATTCCACAGGAACAGTTCAGAAGGCTGAGACAAAAGCTATAATTTCCTTTTAAATTAACAGTAGGACTTTTCCCTAAGGGATGGTTTGAAATACAACTGACCAAAGAAATAAAATACAAATGCTTGAGCTTCCTATATCTCTCTTGACTGTATTTAAAAATATAAATGCAAACCCATGATCAACTTTTGTTATTACCAGCTTACAAACCGCAATTTTCAGAGACCCTGAATCCATCCTGGGAGTGCACTCAGAGTTCCGGGGCTCTGGTTCTTGAATTTAGTAATGAAGGCAGATTACCTTAATCTAAGGAGATGCCATGAAATCCTTCAAGTAGATGCAGAGAGAGGCTATGCATTTGCCTGCTTTGTTTGGGAGGGGAAGCCCACTGGAGCCCTGCCATGATAATAAAGCGCTCCCTGCACACCCGTTCACACGTGGGGCTAAATCTGAAGTGACATTTCTCAATGAAAAGCAGCACTATTCACTCGTGTGCTCAGCATTTTGATGTCCACCAAAATGTGGCAAACATGATTATAGAGATCCAGCAGGCATGCCACAGCTCTATTTAGTCCTCATGGTTTAACACAATGCTATGCAACATATAAATAAAATATAACTGGCTGCCTTGGGATGGCATTCTGGGAGTATGATTTCATGCATATGGATGGACTTGACACACATTTTGCAAGGACAGAATATCTCAACCAAAGGGGGCTGGCTTTGCCCACCCTTTAGGGTCAGTTCAGCATCCTGCCCTCCAAACTATGAGCCAGTGCAGAAACTTTGGGCTTCGGGGACTAGCGATGTTTATTTGTGCTACTCTGCATGGCATTTTAATTAGTAACTGTGAGGATTTAAAAACTTTGAATGGACACACAGGGGCAGTTGTGCAGCCTAGCTTTTGTGCTTCCACTCTCTCAAAAAAATCCTGTTTGAGGACATCAGCAGGGGGTTAATGGAAGCTTTGATAAAGTTCTCCGAAGCCTTTTATTGTTGCTGAACTACAGACCAGACTCTCCTGTCTCTCTGGCTGCTTTCCAATTAATGTAGTCAGCTGCAAAAACAACTACAGAATTTAGAAGCCCATCTAAACACTTGGTAGCCACAAACATTCTTGGGCAAAATCTCCTTCCACACGAAAATATTTCTGTGCCAGTTGTTTAAGGGAAGAGCTCAGATCAGTTATCAAGCTCCATGAATGGGAAATGTCAGTGTGCTGCCAGAGAAAAGGAACACACAGTTAAATAGTCCAGAGTAAATAAAAGCTGCAGGACCACATCTTCGTCTCTGTCAGTTTGGTAACTATTCATCTGTACCAACATCACTGAGACCAGAATTTGACACCTCCTTGAAGTAAATTTATATCATTTAAGTATGATCAATTCTACCTAGTCCTGAAATTAAATGTGTCTTTTTCCCCAGGAGGATGTGTAACTAACCTCCATTTTCCATACCAAACCACGAGATCTTTCAAAAAATGTGACCAAACTTTTATTTAAATGCTGCAATTACTTCTTGGCTCTATCTGACATGCAACTTGTCTAAGCTGTTCGTTGAACCCTGAAGCTGGTTATTTACTAAGGAGCTTTAGAAAGCACTTTTTTTTTTTTTCTTCCGACCAAGACTTGCATCCCCCACCTTGAATACAAATTCATGGAAATGGGTGGTGCAGACAGCTTTGCCAGAAAGCAGGCAGTTGTTATTTTAATTATTATTTCTTTGTGGAAAGCTGCAGTTACCTTAAAATAATAATTTAATCCTTCTCAACAATAGTTTTCCCGGTTTTGTTTTTAAGCATACGGGAGCACGTATGCTTATAACTACACAATTATTACAGACCATCAGTTAAAGTCTCTGCAAGAACACAGAGTTGTTAAGAAGAAACTCCCACTTGCATCTGCCAGCTTGGAGAAGCTCCTTACTCAGACATACATAACTTACACACATACTTAAACATGCAGCAGAAGAAATCTGGAGTGGTCAACACATGACATCTTTGAGGCTCGGAGAAATCTCATGCTCAACGCTGAAATTTGCCCATCCATTGTTCACTTCCATGCTATTCCCAAATTTCTAGTGCTAGGATCGCTTAACTTCTTTCTGGATCTCCCACTGCACTAATATTTGAAAGATCTGTGGTTTCCCAAAATACATCATTTGGTTTGCTTGAGAAGTTCTCACTTTACTCCTTTTGATGTAAATCTTCAGACGGCAAAAGCCAAAACACAACTCTCTTGGAAACACAAGGGAAATGGAAAATGCAAGGAAAAGAAAGGCAGGTTGCTGTCCTGCACAGCCTGGCAGGTCACCTCCCTGACTACAGCAGATGAAACCCTACAACAGCTGATAAGTGGTCCCAGCCCCCCAGCTTGAAAATGTGTGTACAAGTGGGGGATCATTGCTCATGTCTAGCAAATAAACATGAAACCTTAGAAACACCACTGGTTTAGATTCAAAATGAGAAAGTTGCAGACAAGTAGCTGGGAATTCTGCAAGATGCTGCAACAAATCACTCGGAGTGTTACGCTCACGGATCACCCCTTTTTCAAGTCCCTGCTTACTAGTTTTGAATTCACGCTTGACACAGCTCCATTTGAAGAATAAGGAGACTGCTGATCCATCATCCTTACTACAAACACCTTAAAGCAAAAGAAGAACACCCCTTTGCAACTCTCCTTTTCCATTACCCTGACATTCTACAGAAAAAAGAATGCAGCAGCTCGTAGTATCACACACACTTCCCATGCTCTGGACAGCTGGCATGTATCCAGATGTTTGCCAAGAGATTATTTTAAATCAGGCTTGTGGGGACTGGGTGGCCAGGGTGCCGTGACTGTTTACACATATCCAGCTACGTGCATGAGTTCCCTCACGGGTCTGTGTGCCTCTAAAAGGACTACTGGAACAGGCTATTTGTATCCTTTGGCTGCAGGGAACAAGTAACTGGAAAGGGTGGGACTCTGCTGGTAGCAAGTACTTTGAAAAAAAGTAAAAATAAAAACCTGAATTGACTCCTGGATGCCTGGGAAGGCTCCAGCCAGGTCCAGCTGTGCCCAGCATCTGGAGTGCCACTCGCTCCTCTGCTTGGGCAGAGATATGAACTCACCCACCTGCTCAGCTCCCAGGCTGGGCCATCCAGCTTGCTGCAAACCTCCACACTTTTCAAAGGGGTCAAACACTCTCGACTGACAGCCTGTCCCAGCATTTTAATCCTTCCCCCCACAAAGCCCTAAACCTCACCCTGTCCCCACATCACCCAAGGGAGGCAGGAGGGAGCTGGACTGGAAAGCCCACCAGCCGTGGAAGGGGAGCTGACTTGCACGAGCCTCCCAACAGCCTCACCAGGCACAAGGGAAGGGTGATGTCAGAGCAGAAAATGACTTATTTTGCCAGCTTACAGTATTTTACAGGGTCTGTGAAACTGTGACACAAGTGTATGATGAATTCTGTCTTCACATTCACAGAGCTCCTTTCCTGGCTATTTGGAGATGAAGTCTTCACTGGGGTTATACAGCCCTTCAAAATTATGTTTCAACACAACAATAAACAGCTCTTCACCAGGACTGCACTAAAAAAAGGCATTTTTTTTGCAAGAGCTGAGCTGAGCATAAAACTAGCAGTCTGAATGACTACAGACCTTGATGTTTTTAAAATCAAAATTAACTTCTTTCACCACCTCCCTATGGTTAAGATTCTTATTATGCACATAAATATCACCACACAAAAATCAAAACCTGTTATGTTCACTCTCAGCAAACAGAAATGATTTGCTATTATTTATAGTGAAACCAGAACTATAGTCAAAGAACACGAGGGAGTTTAGAGAATTAGATGGATTGTTCAATCTTCATAGTAACTGTTAATTTTATTGTACAGTAGTAGTTTAAGTGTGTTCATGCAGTCACATAAAGAAAGCTCTGTGACTGAAATCTACTTAACAGTGTCTTTTGATGTTTCACTACAGAGCAATTCTGTATAGATAAGTTATAAATATCCAGGAAAAAAGTACATTAAAATACTGAAATCTTTAGGTTTTCTGGTCTTGGCATGTGTTGCTTTTGATCTGCCTGAGCAACTATTATTTTGTCGATACGAGGAGTGCACACTGACCAAGGGCAATGTATGTCCATGAATTTTTACTGACTGCAAATGTAGCTCAGCACAGGCTAAACCACACTAGCAGAATCTAAGACCTTATATGCATTTTCTGTGCTGTTCTTTACAACACGTGAGGAATGCTAATCAGCATTTGAAAGGAAACGTGGGCTTTCAAAGAAGACCCACCGAAATGCAAAATGGGAATATATATTCCCCTAGCAAAAAGTCCAGTAGAACTTATGAGTCATCTAGAAGCAAATAACTCCCACTTCTCCCCCCCCAATTGCTAACTTGAAACACAATCATCCTCAAAGGATCAGGATCTTTCAAGGTTGTTTTTTTTTTCTTCCTTTTAGTAACAGAATTAAGAACATAAACAACAAACAAATCTAAAGGCGAAATAAAACTGAGTAACAGTTGACATTTCCCATCCCTGCAGTGAATGTCAGTATTTTGGGTTCACTACAACTGCAGCCTGTCCCAGAAGAATACTCAATTCACACCGATCTCCTTGGCCGTGCTTAAGTCCTGGTGGCACCGTGACCCATTTTAGTTCCTGCCTGGAAATGGATCCTGAACCACCGCGGGGCTCTGAGTGACGGTGAGGGACCAGGGGAGCATACAGAGGAGGGGGAAGGACTGCAGCACCGTCAGCCACACTGCTCTGCCTCCGAGATGAAGCGGCTCTGAGACAGGTGAACAGACAGCTAGACAGGCAAGGTGTGGGGGAGCACAGAGACAAAGGGGCTGGGGAGAGGAACGAGAACAGAAGGAGGGAAAAATGGGACAGAGAGCCTGACATATTCATAAGAAAGAACAGTTCTTGATCCTGAGCACAGGCAGCTTGAAAACATCCAGTAAGATGCAACGGGAGAAAGACGAAGTTTATTTATTCATATTGCATTTTCATCCTAATTGGCATATCCTGCATCCATCTAGCTGTGTCAGTCCACTTAAGGAAACACTGAGCCCAAGGTAACCTAACAAGGTAACAAATCACCAGGCAGTCTGTTTATTCTGAAATAGTAGCTGCTTTAAACTCCAACAAGCAAAGGAGCAAGAAGGACACCCATCCTTCATAAAATGCAAACAAAACGAAGGGAGCAAAGCAAGCAGCATAACGAGTTTGGATTTTAAATCTCATTTAAGCTTGTGTAGGCTCTGCCCCCTGCACTGCTGCCCTGCCTTATGAACACCTTTAGCATCCGTGCAAAAACCTTGCCCCGGCGGCGCTGCCCCCTCGGACACGCACAAGAGAGACTGAGCAGTGAACCTGGCTCTCAGGCTGCAGACCTAAACAGCTCAGCTGTAATCTTTAATAACAATATAAACTGTTTAGCGCCTCTTCAAAAAAAAAAAAACCACACCAAAACCCACAAAAGCTTCCTGCATGCTGTGAACAAGATCTCTTTATTGAGAGCTTTACTTTTAATTTTGAACAGCTTCACAGCATTATCCTTAGCAGGGAAAAAAAAAAAAAAAGAGCCTGGAGATTTTTGAGCTATTCTGACAACTGCATGGTAAGAGTTCCTCATTGAAATTAGCTTCTCCTAGCAGCATCACAGGAGAATTGCTGGTCTGCATCTCCTCCACAAGTCATTTCACATTTTTTAAAGATGGACAAAGTGCTTATTTCATTTCATTTCATCGAAAACTGAAAGCCACAAAAGCCACTACCACTGATGGAGACCCACAATATCAGCACTTCCAGTACTCAGTGTACTAGGGATGCTGGCTCCAAGTTTCAGTGGTTCAGTGTTCCATCCTTGCTTTTTTAATTTGTTTTTAATCTTATATGGGAAAAGAGTAACAGTTCCCATCTCAAAAAAATTTAAAAAAATTATTATATTAAACATGCAGAACAGCGAGTTGAATTCACGATTCGAAATTCTTAAAATGTCACAACATTGAAGTATTTAACTAGGAAATAGAAATTTGTACATGGTTGGAAGTCTGAAATTTAGTGGTTTTTTTTTTTCGTTTAAGCAAGCTATAAAAACCAGGACCTTTTCAAAGGAACCAGAAAAAATACTTTTTCAAATGCTTTTTGATCCTACTTCGAATGGTGAATCTTATTTTCATTTAAACACTTTTCTACAGTATTGGAAACTGAAGAGTTTCTAAACAAAGAGGGGAAAGTAAACTGCCTCATTTCATTATCTCTAGGAGTAAAATGGTAAAAGCAAACAAAAAACCACCTGTGCCTTTCGACTGCACCTTTTACGTCACTGCAACACATTTTGTCAATTTTGTGCTGAATATACCAGTAACTGATTTGTCATTGTTCTCTGCCTGTCTCCAAATGCACACCTTCTACAGGGGCTGACACTAACACATGCAAACATACAGATACCCAGATTCCTGATTCTGACATCAAAAACTGCTTCTAAAATTTCTGCATATTTTCTTCAGGTTGTATGGTTGCATATTTGGAAGGTCAATTTGTTAAGAGGAAGGATTCCCTGGCCTCCTGCATTCCTACTGAATTTAACTCAAAGATGCACCTCTGGCAAGAAATTCTAGCAAATTCCCCAGAATACAACCCAGAAACACTGTTCATATGTAAAGAACTCCAAAAAACATATTGACAACATTTTTTTCCTATCAAATATTGGAAAGTACAAGCAGAGAGAGCAAAAACAAAGTACTTTCCAAATTTTCAGTGTTGGTAGTTTTATTTTTATTAGCAAAAGAGGGAAGAACTGTTTTTAAGGGAGGAGCTTGGCTCTAATCTGAATTTAGAAATTGCCTCAAAGAAACCAAGGCATTACATTAGTGTAAGAAAGGTGCAAGATCAAAATCAAGTCTGTGGCAGTGCTCTGTCATGATGTGATTTCTTTATAATGAAATATAGTGAAAGAAAATTAGTGGCATAAGGATTTTAATGCACCCCAGACACACATTTACAATGATTAAACAGATCAGTACTTGTAAAACCCAAGAGTCTAACTTTACAAACCTTTACTCAAGCAAGCAGCTTCACCAAAATCAATGGGATTATTTGCATATGTAAGGATTATTTATCTCAGCTGAGATCTGTAGGTTTAGGCCACACATTTCTATTTAGATCTTCTATGCAGAAGAAACCACAAAGTTGTATGAAAAACGGGAGAACACTGGCATCTTGGCGTTAATTTTCATTTATACCAGTACAATTTTCCCTGGCCCTCTGACGCATTTGATAGACTGGGCATGTTTCGAAATTGGAAATGTTGGCAAAAATACAAATTTCCTGATGTGAAGAATGCTACTCATGGATAATAAACAAAATCAATTCTTATTTGCATATTCAATCAGATTTGGGTTTGCATATAAAAGCATAAGATGGTAGAATTTTCACACGGTAGATGGATCCTGCTCACTTATCCATGCATATATGCATCCACTAATCCTTACACATGCCAAAATCAGTCAGAAATACTCTCTTTGCTAGGCATTCATAGCACAAAAACACTGTCCCTGCTGCTGTTCTCAACCTCCTCTTTTCGTATAGCATATGACAGCACTCTCCCACGGCTTTCTCTCAAGACTCCCTAATAGCCCCTGTTCTCTATTAGTCTTCTTTTCACTAGGCAAAGCGATAGTTTGAATTTTTGAATCATAATTTAAAAGGGATGCTGTCAACCGTACGTGAAGAACAAAAAACGCTGGACCAGATTTTCAAAGGAGCTTCAGCTTGGACCTGACAATTTCGCCTGTAACTGTCACCGCAAAACTGAATGTATCTCTCACTGGTAATACTGACGCGTTCCAAACTACAGCTAGGATCTGCAGATTTAGACCTTGCATACCTATTTTCCACACACATCTACTAGAGAATAGAATTAAAAACATTTATGTAGTCCAGTACTATCAAAATATGCAATATTAATATTGTCCCATACACCAGAAGTCTAACAATAAATTACAACCCTGTAAGCTACGCTCCAAGGTGCAACATCTGTGGGACCTGAAGGCAATCAGTGCTGTGAGCCATCAGATAACAGGTTTGACGGTCTTGTAGCCAGTCTGACAGTCTGGATCCCTAATTTGCATATAGAAGACTGTCATATTCAAACATATATAATTTTGTGCATCACATTAAAAATTCAACTGGAACCCTGCGTGAGAAACCCTAGTTTGCTGCAAACTAAGAAATGTTTTCACATAATTAAAGAAAAAGATCAAACAAATTAGCATCAAAACTAAACGGCAATCTGCTGCAGCAGCCTTTGCCCTTATAGGTCAAGCAAAAGGGACCAAAAAATCAGAACTGCCTAGGGTATCTGAAATAATCTGGTATACGCAGAAATAGTATTTCACTCTCCTAGATGAATGAAGCGCAAAAATCAGACAGTATGAAGATGAAAGCTCATACAGGATTTCTACAGCAATGCCAGCTCTGATCAATTGAAACATTGTCAGCAGCAGGTTAAGGAGGTATTTACTTAACAACGGAACAGAATTTAATTGACTTTGCAGGAGAGGAGAGTGAGCAGGCAGGCAAGCGAGCCACACTCATTCCACTCTTTGAATCTTACACAGTCCTTTTTGAAAGGGGACAGGAGCACAATCCTGTGCTCCCAGAGTGTGTATTTTGCCCTCTGTAAACATTAAGGACACATTTGTGTCCCTGTGCCAGGTCTCTCCTACAAAGGGGCCAAGTTGCTGGAGGGCCAGGAGAGGGAACAGGTCAGCTGTGCTGTTGTGCTTCTGCAGATGCCTCAGCACAGCCTGCTCCCAGACACAGTACCCAAAATGCCCTCTCTTTAGCTCTGAAGAATTTAAACTACCCATATAAATAACCAGAAAATAAGGGTTTGACCCAGTTACACATCTTAGAGTTCCTCGCATTCATTTGCTAATGCTAAATGTAATGGAAATCACAGCTTTCCTAAAAAACAGGCAGCAGAGAGAGAGGAAGAGAATTACTGTTTATGTTCCTACCTGCTTGGTTAGTTGTCACAGTGACTGACACAGCTTGGTCCTGGCTGGGGTTTTGCTTGGACACTCCATTCACCGCCCAGACTTCAAAGGTGTAGTTAGTGTGTGCCAGGAGGTCAGTGATGGAGACTTTGGTGGTTTTCAGGCCGTTCTGCTGGGGGCTGAAGTGCACTCCACTGCCGCAGGACCGGCAGCGGCCGAGGTCGCCGGCACCGCACCTCTTGCACACCACGTTGTAGGAGATGTCTTCCCGGCCACCTTTGTTCTGGGGGGGGCTCCACTCCAAGTTCACTGATGTCTCATTGACATTGGAAATCAGGTTCTGGGGAGCAGATGGAGGGCCTAAAAAGACAAAGTTCACATGTTTTTAGTAACTGGAGAAAGCTTACATAGTAGCATCAGACTTAGGGTCCCGGACCTGTGCAAATCCCATTTAAGTCAAGGACAGCAGAGACCAAACAGAATTTTACTTCTCTATGTTCTTAATAAGACGAAAAATTAACTGGTAAGTCAAACTCTGATCTCTTCATCTGAAGAATTAACAGTATTTTCCAGCTCTAAATAAGCCTGAAAGCCCAGTACTGCAATTAAACAAGGGGGCTTTTTTACTTTCACTCTTTATACATGTTATGAAAAATGTTAAGTTCACATATTTTACACTGATTTTTCCATGATCTCCTGAGCAAAGGATCAAACTCCTGCTTCACTTGACGTTTTCAAGGTCCTCCAATACCTACAGGCAGACTGTCACTGAAACTGTTATAGAAATATCTCATGAGATTTTTTTCTGAAAAATAGAAGTGCAGTATTTTCCAGACAACTTGATGTCAAATCACATTCAGTGAACACTGAAGCCCATCAAGCAGGGACCTGGACATGACGTTTTGGGATGCAGAATGGAGATCTGAGAAGAAAGCTGGACACAGAACTAAGGCTTTGAAGGATGAGGAATAAAGGTTACAATAGGGGAGTGCTGGAGAATGTGAAAGAATTGGAGAGAAAAATATGGTGAGCAGCGGAACGAAGAGCTGATAAAAGAAACCTGGTCAGGAACAACAGATCAGACAGAATGCTTGGAAATAAGGCTGAATTTGAGACACAATGTCAGCTCTTCCACCGCAGGGACAGGAGACTTTAAATAAACACACTGCCAAAGAGTTCCCAGCTGTTTCCAGCACAGGGATTTGAGGACAGAGCCAAAGGCAGGCTGGGGACAACCTCCCTGGGCAGGAGGGGGCTGATCTGGGTGCAGGGCAGGAATGGGGCTCAGCCTGCTGGCAGCAGCTCCTCCTGCACCTTCAGCCCCCCTTTTGGGACTGCTGACCAGGGGGCAGAGCCCTGCCTCGCTCTGGACCAATGCACAGGCAGAAATCCTATTTATATGCTTAAATCCCCACAGGCTCCAAACCAATAGTCAAATTGAAAATGCAGAAGAGCTAATCCTATGACTCTTAATCTAATTTCAATATAGTTGAGACACACTTTACGTACCCTTAAATTTAACATGGATGATTCAGAGCAAACCCATGAAAGGAATGGGTATTTTATACATCCCGAAAAGTTTCCCTGGCCACTAAAAGGCAGCCTGCTCTGGGGCAGAGCACAAAAGCAATTTGACTACACATATAACACTTTGAAACAGGTAAGCGCTATATCAAAATGAAACAGAACGAGAACAGAGCTTGCAAAATATAACAATCCAAACAGGAATACAGTAAAAATTGCTGTCCTTAGTAACTACTCCTAGTCAGAGTTTTACATACAAATATTATTGGCAGAAAAATACTGGAAATAATTTTGTAGAAAGTCACAAATTCCATTTTTATTCAAGACATGAGAGCTCATGAAAGCTTCTTAAATTTTATCAAAATACATTCGTTGGTTGGAATTCAAAAAAAATTCAATCAGATCTCCTGGCAGAAAAGAGAAAAAGAAAGTTCTGGCAAATTTCATGCCAGTTTTTGCATTCCTGCTATTTGTCAAATGTTATGAAACTGAGGGGGGATGTTGGAGAAATCAGTCAGTACCAATAGTTTAATTAACTGTATAAATACATCAGTCATAATCTCTGATATGCCAAAGGTACAAAAAGAGCCATGAGGGTAAGATGGGAATCGAATACATTCCAGTGAAATTCTGCTGAAATTACAAAGTGACTTATCAAATCCAACAGCAAAGAGGTTAAGCTGTTAAGAGGTGACTATGGGGAAGATTAATTCTGGCTCCCTCAATTCATCAGGTGCATCTCAAAAGAAGCCCAAGACCTAAGCACGATGTATAGGACAAAATTTTGAGGGCTGCATCACTGCTCCGTGTCTGTGCTTGAAGCTGCCAGGATGTTACACATGTTCAACAGCAGACAGGATTTTTATTCTGGGACGGATAGGTAGGTTAAGAAAAGAATCTCACGTTACACGGAGGTCAAATGTATCTAGTTATCTTCAGTACCTAAATGACAGGTCTCTGTTTCAGGAGTAGCTGAGCAGGGATTGTTTCTTTGTGCTTACTTCAGAAATACAAAATTAATATATTAATTTTGAAAAGAGGGAAATCCTCCCTTCCTGCCAAACCTTTGAAACAGTCTCTGAGTTAATCAGGGTTGACAGGTAAAATTACTGCAAGAAGAGAGAGCCAGGGCCAGCCCCTGCCACGGGGAGCCCTCCTGCTTGCTGCACCACCAAGCTGCCATTCATGACTTTTATTTATACACTGGCAGCATTTAGGACTCCTAAGGACAAAACCCTTTTACTGAAAGATCAGTTACTGAACACAGTAAGAGATGTTTCCTGATCCAAAAATGCTTAGAAACTAGACGGGAAAGAAAAGGGAAAGAAACTGATTTTAATCGCTGCTCATCATGTGGAAATGGAGGCAGACAGAGTTGTGGTAAGACAAGGGCACACAAGATGTGCCTTGCACATCTGGGCACTGGTCACAATTGTCCCAAGTGTCAGCCCAGTGTCTCTGTCCCACAGCCAGCTCTCCTTCCTCCAGAAGCTGGCTTTGCCAGCTCCCTGGGCAGGAGAAAGTGGTCTCTGCTTTGCCTGCAAATACACGAGCCTTCTTTTCAAAAATACACTCGGAGTGCAATGAGGTGGAAGACACTTCTGAAATTGTGAACTCAAGCAGCAGCACAGGAACTGCTGAGCAGGAACTGATCCAAACTCCATCAACCCCAGACCTCCCCAGACTGCCTCACACCTGGGCTCTCTCTTCAAGGGGGGCAGGTGCACAAGGTGACAACGTCTGTCCTTCCACACTGTCAAGGAAACAGGAGAACCAACAAGAGCCTCAGGAGGGAACCAGCAGCCTCAGCAGCCTGCAAGCCCAAGGCCACGCCATGCAGCCCTGGTCTGCCCTGGCCAGAGCAGCTGGCAGAGCCAGTGGAAGCTGAGGCTGTCTGTCCTCCCAGAGTCTGGCCAGCACCTGACAGCAGGAAGCCCTGAACAGAAACCGCTCCTGTGAGAAACAGCAAGAGCCCTATAGCAAGAAAAAGCAAAAGGCGTTTTCTTTCAGAGAATTCACTTGCTGCAATCACACACGCAAGTGCATTGACTCGCAGCACAGCCAGGGGAGCTAAGGTGGTGCCAGTGCAAACACCTCCCTCCCCAAGCAGCACCCGGCTCTGTCAGGGCCGAAGAATATCCCCATCTCAGCGGGGTATTCCTGCAGCAAAGACCTCCACACGAGGAGGGTTCATACTGCCACAGCTGTGGTCTGAATGATGTGCCTCTTAGCTCAGATACAGCAGCCAGTTTGGGGTTAAACTCAGAGTTGCTCTGATGTCCATTAAGATATTTTCCAAGGCTCTAGGTCCAGTTTCACATGGGAAAATGTGCCAGAATGAATCAAGCTCCTCAGAAGCAAAAAGTCAGTAATTAGTATGTGGGACAGGGCACTGCAGTGTCTAAACAGAGATGCGACGAAGCGGAAAACCATGGAAGCAGATGCTTGCAGGTCACAGAGATGAGTGCACCACCTCCAGCATGAAAAGGAAGATGCGGGGGAGTCTCCAAATGGTGGGCTGACATTACAGTGAGGGAAAAAGCAATTTCTTTTCTTTCTGGAGCATAGTCATCAATGGAGCTGTTGGCACCGGGAGTGGGGAATGGCTTCAGATTGATGGGTCTGGTTTCAGATGTTGAAACACAGGGCGTATCTGCTCCTTCAATGGTGATCAGGATTTGCTTTGTTTCTGACAAACAGAGCCGCTGCTGCTAGATAAGATGAAAACCCTTTCAGTGCCATGCCAAGCTGCAAGTGCCAGCACAGTTCCAGGATGAACCCAGCTAGCAGGATCCCACACGAACAGCATCCTGCCAGCCCGACCACCGCCCTCACACAAACCCTGTGTCCTCTGGTACAAAAATATAGCTTGGGGCAGATGAAAGAGGAGACAAGGACCTGTGCCTCTGAATCACCACCACCGTCTGTGATTCTGTCACAAGTCCCATGATTTACAGCACTTTTCTTAAGACTCCTGCTGATGGAAGTACACTATTGCATGGGCCATTTGACATGCTGGAAGGAGCTAACACTGCCACACTACCCAGGACAGCTTAAAAATGTGGCAGTTCCTAAAGGAAAAAAAAAAATTTAAATCTAGACATTTTAATTTTGAAAACCAACTAACTTTAAAGCTCATTTTATGATTTTGGGAGGACAGGTGCTGTCATTTTTCCTGCCCAAGTCAACAGACTCTGAGGGATGGATCTGCAGAGCCGCTCACTATTCTCACACTGGGGACTGCAAAGAGGACACGTTTTGATCACAGGGCCTGAAAGCCAGATCCTTTTCCCAGCCCATTTACCAGCACCATGAACAGACATGGGGGTCTCCTCTGTGGGAACACAGGGAGCGGAAGTTTTTAATTTTATTCCTTCCTGGGGCTCCATAAATCTTGCTTCACAATAAACCCATCAAAATCAACTGAGCCATGAAGCAAATGGAAAGGCCCTGGGTGGAGCAATTCATTGTGTGTGTCAGGGCTGAGGGAAACACTGAAGAGTCTGTTCAGCAACAAATAATCTTCATCAAGCTATGTTCCTCACCCCTCCTATTAGATTTACTTAAACGTATTAGTCAATGCAGATTGTTTGGTTTTCTCTTGGTGCAATAAGCTATAGCCTTCATATCCATCTGTCTTTCACCCACACGTAGATCTGTCTGTCTTAAGGACAGTATTCTATCTTATGTCAAACCAACATTCGGGGAAACAAGAGCTTTTAAGGGGTTAATAGCATGACCATTACTTGTACTAAAAGGACTGATGTATTTTAGCACTCTTTCTACAACCTCAAGCAGCATTTTAGCTTTTCATCCATCAGCATTTCTTTCCCTCCCTTCTTACAAAACACTGAAGTCCCTCTCCAGTCAGAAGCCTCCCACATGCCCCTGTATGACCGACAAGGGCCTGCTGAAAATCACGATAAGGGCACTTATCAACACCTGACTGTCTCCCTCCTTCCTTCCAGACCACAGGAGATTTCCCTGTGCTCCATTACCTGTGTGCCAGCTCTCTGTGGATTATAGGTCTCTGTGGGCACAGTTAAGGAGCCTCTGTAATGCAAACCAGGGATCAAGTCCGGTTCAAGCGTTAGAGTGACTCACACAGAGCTTCTGCAGTGAAGACCCAGTAATGAACTTGCTCTCCAGGACTAGACTAGCACCTGTGGGGTGCAGATGGCAAGGGGCCACAGCTGCAAAGTGAACCAGGCTGCAGACTAACACTGGGCATAATGACACCTCAGTAAGCTGTTTATTTGCAAGGAGAACAGTATTTTTCGTTTAAATCAGCTGCCCTAAACACTGAGGGACCATCAGAGCTTGTTGGGTCAAACATCAGCAGTTTGTTTTGCCTGTTGTTTGGACCATCCTGCTGAGAACGTTATCCCAAAGCCCCTTTCTTTCTGTCCCCAAAGGACCAGTACAAGTATAGGGGGTTCAGCATAATGAATCTGGCAAAATCATTCTGGCAAGGATAAAGAAAGTCTACCCTAAACGCACTGAATGATTTCAAAGGCAAATAGCACAAAGAGGATTAGCTGCAACTGAGTGAGAATATTCCTGCTGCCCTCAGGGCCCAGCCCTTCAGGCATGCCAAAGCAAAAGCACAGATCCCAGGACGCTCAGCATGCCCAAGGACGGGGTCTAATCAGGGTGTGCCAGGATTGCAAGTTCAGCACCACCACAAAGCTAGGAGTCAAAAGAGGAGAGTGTCTCTCCTGAGAAACACCATATACCACAAACCCATGTCAGAGGATGTGCTGTAGCTGGGCTCATAGAGCTGGAGGGACTCCGACGGGACAGGCAGGCAGGCAGGATTGGTTGGGTGTGCAGGGAGACTCCAACTAAGAAATCCAATCCTTTCTCTCTACAGCTGTAAACCCAGCCCATCTACGCAACCAAAAAATATCTCTGGAAACTAATGCTGGGATCTGAAGGTAGACTTGTAAGTGCACTGTACTGGGGAACTGTATTTAAATGGTTATGACAAAGGTTTTAATATCCCTGGTTTTACATCTTCCTTTTTTATTACTGATCTGCCCAACAAGGTGCTTCTCTAAAAGTCTCTGTGGGTGTATGTGGTAAATTCAATTATAGTTTTCTACAAGCAGACCAGACAGACTTGTTTGACATAAAGAATACTGTCTTCACTAAACCAGTTAATTTAGTTCAGCAACAGTGTATGGTTAGGAGGCGTGGATTAAAGCACAGAGAAAGGAGATGAGAAAGAAATGATTCCCAGCAAAACAGCTCCCAAGTGACTTTGTTGTCTCATAAAATGACAAAAAATCAGAAGAATCTTGCAGCTTGGTTCTCTGCCGCCCCAGGCTGACAGTACTCCAGAATCCCACTTCTAGACAACCAGCAGCTCCAAATTTTGGGCAAACAGCTTTTGTTCATTCAAGCTATATGCAAGTAAAAAAATTCTTTTTCCTTTCCTCAGAGGTCCCATGGCCCACAGACTGAAAATAAAGTTGTGGGCTCTAGTTTGGCCAATTTTATCAGACACGAGTAGCCATTATATACTATTTTCTTAGGTTGAAAACAAAAACATCACAAAACAAACCAAAAAGCACCTCAGCACGGGGTTCTGACACTTAATTCCTTTGAAGTAAATTTAGCACTTACAGGAAACCCATTCTGATGGCACCCATCTGTCACAGCACTTGTCTATCACAGTCTGTCCCCTGGCAGAGGGCTCCTTCAAGAACTCCTTTTTTTGTGCCAGCTTAGTCCTCTGCCACTAACAGTGGTAGTAGATTATTTTGATGGCAACATTACCCATTAAGGACTGAACTGATATTATCAGTATTTGGACTGTAACCACATCTGTTTACTACTAGCCTATGGTATAGTTAAGATTTATTACCTTAAAAGATCTAGCTGTGGGAGGAGATCTATTAAAAACACAAACTGAAACCCACAATCTCCTTGGAAGTACTAATAGGGATATTTCATATATACATCCTCAAGATGGCATGCCTTTGTTAGGAGCATCCTGTCAGTCACCAGATCAGTGCATTTAAAATGTATCCTCCTTTGAAAGAAAGATGCTTTCAAAAGATATGTATGTAACTAAATAACAAGCAGGATGAAGCTTTTGAGCCCTGGAAGGAGAAATGATTAAAAAAATAATTTACTCCGTCTGTGTACATGTGTAAAAGCACATTTCTCTATCAGGTAACGGATGTCTCTGCAGCCAGGGCAATGGATAATTATTTTCAAGTGGGCTGTCACACTGCATTCATCTTGCGTTCACCTGACAGTGTGAAATCAGAAGGAAGTTTCATTGGCAATTCCCACCAGACATCACAAAACCTCATGCATGTAGAAAAGACTTTAATCTTCTTTAACCATTCCCGCACTCTCCTTCATGAAAATATCACCTCCATTTTTTTGAGGCAGAAAAAGCAGACCTTAGGTTAGTAAGGATTCACAATTATTCTAACAGTAAAAATAATACGATAACTTGCTGCAGTTCGAAGCTTTCTAACTTCACCCCAAAAACTGAGAAAACCCTACAAACACACTGTTAAATGCAGTGTGCCAGCTACGGGTGTTTGTTAATCAAAGTCAATAAGGCAGACCAGCAGGCTTCAATGGGCTTTGGATCAGGACTGACAAAAGGATCCTCTTTGTGAGCCTGCTCCAGAGATGCTGACCCTCTTCATCTCCAGTGATTTCAAAGGGAACTCGAGGTATTCAGAAATCTTGAGCTAATTTGCTACATAATAAACAAGATTCATACAACAAGGAAGGTTGCTATGACTCACTGTCATTTAAAAGGAGCCTAGCATGAACTGGGCTGTTTTGAATCGGCAGCTTGGCCTTGGCTATACTACAGAGGAGCAGCTAAGTCTTTGATAAGTTAAAGGAGCAGCAGGCACCTGGGAATAAGCATCTGACTGTCTAATAGCAAGAAAACCTAACTAGAAATGCACTGTCAGGAACGGTGAAAAGTCTAGCACAACTACTATACAAGATCTGAGAGCCAGCTTTTGTGTACAACACAGCAAGAATAAAGAGAACAAATAAAGAGGTGTAAAAAAAGAAAAGATCCATACAATGAACTTTTCCAAAGATCTTTGGAGCATATCTGCGGAGGGCTATGAAATGCCACTGGAAGTACATCAAGTACCATTGAAGGGGATAGCTTAGACACAGAGGGGCAGGACTAGAGCTCTGCTAAGGCTGTTAGTCATGTTGCCAGCCTCACCACTGGACCATACTCCTGCTCTCTCAACAGAGCCTCACCATGCCATTATTGCACAGATGGCCTTTAACAACTCCAATCAATGCTCTTTAACTTGATCACGATCCTAGAATTCATCTCCCTGGAGGCAGGGCTGAGCATGAAATAGAGAGTTTACTATTTTCAGAGAGGATGCAAAGAAAGTAATTATTAAATAACCAATGTCTTTAAACTCCTTAAGTTCACTCACTAAAATATCTGGCAAAGCAGTGCCAGGCACAGCCTTCAAGAAAAAGCACTTTGGCATCCTCTTTCCATCTCATAAAGTTTCATTAAACCTGGGCAACTGTGGAGCTGTCAATGATGTTTCAGCATGTGAGCTGTGATGCCCTTCAGATAAGCCTCTGTTGTTGATCTCTAACCATCTGAAAGACAAGTTATAACACAGAGTAAACACCTGGGTTGTGTAAGTTTAAGCTTAGAAATAAAGCCCACACTTTCCTGTGACAGTTGTGTATGTTGCTGTCACTAATTGCTTCTTTCAGCAGTTGTGGACAGGTCCCCTGTTGTTGTGGGCTAATTTACACAAGCACTGGCAGTTCGGACAACCCTCTCTTCTTGTCTGCCTGGCTTTTCCTGACCATTTATCATTAGCAACTGTGTGTTTTTACAACTGGTGAGACCAAAGTCAACAGTCCGCAAGATGCGGCAGCCACGTGAAATATCAGTCATCTGCTCCATTTCCACCCCCCTCCTCTCTGTGCATGGTTAGCATTACAACTGGGTTATAATAAGGCAAATGATTTGGTAAACAATTCTTCAGTTATTTACTTGGGCAAGATTCCTTTGACTTCAGTGGGAGCTCTGCCAAGCCAGGGATGTTGGACCAGTGCCAATGATAAAATGCCCATTTTACTGGCATGTACGACTTCCTATTTACTTGCCAAAAGAACCCTGGTTGCCAGCTTCACAATGGGCTTTGTCCCTTTCACCTGGACAATCAACCAATTAATATCTCCTCTCCAGCCTAAGGGAGTTAGGCAAAAAGGTCCAGTTACCACTGGCAGAGGTGTGGGAAAACTGATGCTTGCAGGCATCACCCCTGTGGGCTCTGGGCTTCATTTCCAAAATCTGCCATACAAGAACATTTTGCATTGCCACATATGCTAAGACATGTTACCATATCTACCCTAATACGCTGTGCTGCAGACAATATCACCTGTGTTCACTCTCTCTTTTGAGATAAAAAGAATTCCAGTGTGGATACCAGAAGGTTATCTGACAGTCTGACAGGAAAGAAATCCAACCAGAAAAATAAGTTGTTCTGTAATTGGCCCAACTACCAAGTTTCTTATTCTGTTTTGCCCTCTAATTTACTTCAACGACTCTACAGAACTGGGTCCTGACTAACCAAATCAAAGCCCCCACTTAATTGAGTAAATGTCTCTGTTAATTTCAGGCTCTGGCCAGAAAATCAGAAGACAGCTAATAAACAGTTGCTGTACTTAAAGGAGTGATGATTTGAAGTCTACTGATTATAAACACACATTGTCAAATTACTCCCGTCTCTTCTCTTCAAGCCTTAACCACTCCCCTTCTTATTCAATTCCTTCAGCTCGTCACCACAGACGAGGGGAGACAGCCTTCTCCTTTGAGATTCCCATCACTCACAATCCCTTTCTCTCGGTCTGGCAGCGATGCAGCAATGGATGGTCTATTTTCCCAGACTATGTGGAGAAGAAAAATTACTCTCTCCCTACTGCCTACCCATTGTTCCCTCTGCCCTTGCAACAGCCATACTACAGCTTAAAAGCCATATTGATGTACTATTTACATAATGTACATTATGTAATGTGATGTTTTAAGAACAAAATAATTTACTTAAAGTATAGACATATATAAAGATGTGGAAGAATTATGTTATAAATTTCAATTCTGAATATTAGAGTCTGTGTTGGCATATACTTTATATTATAGAGAAGGGGCTCCAACAGCAGAGGTCAGACTGCAATAATGCCAGCACAAGTGTGCAAATCCAGGGAAGGAAGCCTGGCAAAGCCAGTGCAAAGCTGCCAGCAACACACTAGGCAGCACAACCATGCAGTGTACCTACTGTCTTTTCTTCTAACAGCTAAAGCAGTGGGAATATGCATCTCACTGGAAAACTTGGAAAAGGCACAAGTTAAGTTGAAGGAAAAAGCACATTTGTTTATTTAGAAGTCTAAGCAATCATTATAAACATATGCTCAAATAATCAGCTCCTGTGTAATTACTCATTTGCAAATGCAGTTATTAGGTGAGTAAATTCACTCCTTTTTGAAAATGCAGGTCAAATATTTATCTCTGAGATACATTAAATGCAACACAAGATTGTACCAAGGATTTGTATTAGACTGCAACATTTACAAAAGTGAAGTGTTTAGACCTTTCAGACCTTTTTTAAAGCCTTGACCTTGGGAACAAATAAGGACAGTGTTATTTTAATGTGCATTCAAATTTTAACAACACAGTCACACAGCTCTAGTGGAATCCACATTGAGTTTCCACTGTAGATTGCTCATCATTTCATTATGGTTCATTATGCTGATAACTGTCAGAAAGCATTAGAAGCAGGAGCCTTGAGTAATAGCACTGAAATGGTAATTTAAAAACAATATACTTTCTGGAGGAAATACAGCAGTGCACTAAATTCAATTAGAAGAGGGGAATGTAAAGACAAGTAAGTGATGTTTGCTGTTAGAAGTCAGGCTATTCGGTTTCTTGATAACCTACACTGGAGAAGGTCCTTTTAAAAGCAGACACTTTTCTCTTGCATCTCACTAAATTTTTTCTCATTATCTCTAAGCTTCTCTGGTATAAACTGTCTTAAATGCAACCATTTTTGAAATATTTCAGGCCATGACAAAATATCAATCCATCAGTCACTGTTTGGGTGGCATAACGGACTAAATTATTCAGGGTCATTTACTGAGAGAGATTTCAAGCTGGACAGTCTGTGCTGATAATCTCTCTTTTGTAAAGAGCTTCCAATTAAAAATCATTAATAATTCGAATCGAACAGACAATATAAACAATACAAAACTGTCCCTTCCTCACTCATAATGTGAGCATTGTTTGTTAAGAAAGAGTTAGAGAACTCGACTCATTAACGGTGGGGACGCAGGAACAACGCCCATTAATTTGGGTGGGAACTGCACCTGCCTGTTCCAGGCTGCAATTCCCAGCGTATCTCCTTACGGAGAAGGAAATTCAGGGACAAGGACCATGATTGAGACTGATTTGTTTTCCAGACTCATGGGCATGTGTGCGGGTAAGGTAATTTATTCTCCATTACATTGCTAACCTTATGAAAGACCCTTCCTCTCAGCAAGTACTGAAATATAATGAAGCTCTCAAGAGTTGCCTTGACATTACTTTTGCAATGCTTCCAAAAGGGAAAGGCGTCCATGTTTTCCACGGTTTGTGCTCAGGTGTATTACAGGTCGATCATACCATCCCCACAACCAAGCACAAAGCTGACAAGCCCACTGTGCTTCAGAGCTGAAAGTCTGAATTCCCGAGTCTGGCCAAAGCAGCAGATGCAGGGCGGCTCCGGCCCTCAGTGGTGACAGACACATTGATGATTATCCCCATGAGGCAAGTTTAAGGGAAAAGATGCATCAGTAAACATGTATGTCAAAGTGTCTATGCCTGGCCTTCAACAAAGCCCACTCCACTGTCTTACACTGTGCCACATTCTGTTTTTACTAGTACAAGCCTTAAGCCAGACATAATTATTCACTCTAACAAAGCTGAAATAGAGAAGAATACTAAAACGAGAGTTTGAGTTACTTTTTTAGGAGCCTGATGCTTGGCTTATCTGAGGTTAGATATAGGTTTTACAGCTCAACAAGGGATGGCAATATCAAAGAGTAGCATTATGGAATGATAAAATTCTGGAGCACCTTTCCAACCAGCACATCAAGAAATAGCTGTTGCGTTTCTTACTTACCATGGGAATTGCAAGAAAGGAAAAGGAAAGGGAATTCTCCAATTCCCTTTCATCTACTAGCACAATCAGGCTAATGGAAAGTCCTAACAGTCCTCTTCCCCCAGCTTCGAAGGCGAGATAAGTGACAGGGCCAGCCAGTTTACTAATAAAGGAAATCAATAGCCAAGGGTCAAAGCTTTACAAAAACACATCTTAAGAAGGCTGAAGTTCTTCATCTTAAGAAGTGTTAAGAAATAATAAAGAAAGGATCAATCCACAGTCCATTCCAGGTGTTCTTTCCAAATTACCCAATGTTACTTTTATTCACCTGGTCTAATAGTTCTCCAAGTGAACAGAAACCTGATTTTACAAGCCAGTGGAGCAGAGTCTATCTTTTTGCTAGAAGAATGGATCTCAGATACTGTGTTTTATTTCTTCATTAGCGTGCCGTCACACTGAGTGATTACTAAATGCAGGTCTGAATGAGAATACCAGAGTTAAAGAGAGCATAATGAACAAAGAAGGTGCCTGATTATTATGGCTGTCAGCACAAGGGAATTGGGTTTGTCACCTGGTTTAACCAACTGGTAAGAACTGATTAGAGTCTGAATCCGCCTGAAAGAACCTTTGATGTTTATGCTCCCTTCTGTCTCCACATCTTGTCAGGAAAGGCAGACAAACGGGGACCTTCTTCCGAAGGATGTCCCTTCAGCAGAGGCCCTCTAAATGCTCTCTGTCACTTGCCTCAGGTGCATGGCCAGAAGGCTACTCAGTGTGGGGAGTATGGCAAAGGAACAGCTCCCCAGAGCCCCCTGCCCCATACTCCATGGGTAGCCACGCAGGCAGGGTTGCATTTTGTGCCTGAGCAGGTCCTACCATCACAGCAGCATTCAGACAGGGCTAAGGCTGACCCCAAAGAGGGGCTATGGGCAGGCACAGCAGGGACTGGGGGGGCACAGCTGCCCCACCAGCCAGCTCAGAAATAACCCGTGTCATTCTTTACCCTGGATCACAGAAAAAGAAGTCCTTAAGCTACAAGGAAATTCAAAGCTATGAAATGGGACCTTCCAGAGACAGGCCTGTTTTCCAAGAGCAGGTGTCCGTGGGATTGTGGTGTTGGCTTGCCTCTGCATGCCGAGTCCTCCTAGACTGTTGCAGAGATGAAGGCTGAGGCCAGCACCACAGCCTTGCCTTTTCCTGTCCTCTTTGTATTTTCGAGTTAAAAGACCAAGATCAGCAACTTCAACTTTGACTGACCTCCAAAGACAGGAATGGGGAAGGGTGCCTGAAGTAGGCCCAAAACTTGACAAAAAAGGGCTAAGATTGCAAGGGTACATTTTGCAATACAAGCAAACATACATATCATTTGCTCACTATTTCCCCATCTGGAAATGTTTCGCTCTCTCCTCATACTTCACTAACTGCACATGCCTACTTAATTTCAACCAGTTGATTACTAATTTGATTTCAATTCGATCAGGATATCACTCACGAGGACCAGGGCTTTGAGAAACTTCTGCTGGTATAATACATTTAGGGTGTACATTCCAAACAATAGTTCTGTTGTTGCAGAAAGACATTTTTCCTATCAAAATGGTCAAGTTTTATATCTCCTAGTGTAAATTATATTATATAAAGCATGTTCTTGCCCACTTAGGCAAGTTTCAAAATACAGCTAGACCTCCATTCCCAGTCAACATTTGGCAAGGGATATATGGACCTCTCTGCTTCCTACTAAGCAAAAGCAGCTGCTCTTGGCTATGCCCTGCCCTGCTCAACCACCACCCAGCAAAACTCACTGCCGAAAAGAAGGAGATCACTGAAGAACAGCTGGAATCAAGGGGGGGTGAGGAAGGGGTAAGTGCTGGCTTAGTTATGGACATACTCTGTTTATGCCTTGTAAGGAAGAAATTAAGATTTAAATAAATGTGAGTCATCTCTCCAAAATTAATTCACAATATATTAAGATGTTACAAAAGAAATATCTTGGCTGTCCCTCACTCAGAGATACACACACTCTCTACATAAATACACAGCTGAACTCCAAAAATCTGGAAGCATTTCCAATAACTTTCAGGGAAAGCCACACATGGATATCCCCCTGGTAAAATACAGCCCTTTCACTTATTGCTTGAAACTGCTCTGCTCCTAAAGAAGTGAAAACCAAAGATGACACAGTTAAACACCAGGACATGCCTGGAATCCCAGGTCTTCAGCTGTGTGAGCCATAAACCAATACACAGGACAAGGTATTGCTCCAGCAACTCTGTGAGTGTGCTCAATGCATCTCTCCTTCTCCCTGCTGAAGGCATTTTGGTAGAACTAAAGCAAATTCCATTTGCTGTACATGATGTATTTATCTATGTAGGATAAAATAAACCATAAAAATGGTTGTTTCATTAAAGTTTAAGATTTACTATTACAATCTCTTTCAGATGAACACTCGTGTTGCTAAGGGTCACCATCTATATTTCAAGCAAATTATATATATAATGATATTATAAATATTACCTATTTACCCCAGGTCATACAATTACAAGAAAACCTTTCACAATTTCTGCAAATATAAATATTTAAAGAGATGAAAGGTGATGTGATCTACTGGCCAGGTGCTCAGACTGGAGCTTAGATCTGTATTTTATTTCTACCTCTGTTACTGAGGTCTGCAAGTCACTCTTTTTCAGCTGCATCTCCTCCCAGTCTCCTGATTTATTTAGACTGTAAACTCTCAAGGGTCAGCACAACCCTGTCACCATTAGGAATTCAGGGCTGAGAACTAACACTTTCTCTCCCAGAAGTGTGAGCCAAAATCCAAACCACATCTGCAAAAGGCTGTAAGATCTACTGAATGCTGCTCACAGAAGCAGAACACCTTTTAGAGACACAGATCTCCAGGCAGTGTTTCCTACATACACAGTGAAAGGAAGACAGGAGAAGAAACGGACGATAAAAGGGAAAGAGACTGTTCAAAGACCGACTTACGAGTGCAGGGCATGGAGGCAGCATCATTTTCAGCTCGGAAGAAGCCCCGATCGCAGGTGCAGGAGGTAGAGCCTTCCCAGATGGAGTAGCTGTGAGGCGGGCATTTGGCACAAGCAACATCTGTCGAGAGAGCCTTGTAGTATCCGATTTTGCAAGCTAGATGGAGGAACAGGAAGGGAGAGTGTTATTGGCCCGGGCTGTGATCATAAATTGCTGGCTTACTCATTCAAAATCAAGGCAGGAGATGTTTCAAAGAGATCTAATGATGTCCTCTTAGCCCCAGGTGAAGAATTAACAATCACCACACTCTTAATGAGTAATCCTATGTCAGGGGATACTGATTTCTCATTCCAATAAGAGCCATTTTAAAAGCTGGCTTGGAGATGGCAAAAAAAAATTATACTCTATTGACACTGCCAGAAAATCAGCTGCCTCTTTGTGCTTACTGTGGAGTTGCATGTGGCTTAACCCATGTCCACCTGCACCCACACACACAGAGCATGACAAATGGGGTGCTATTGGTTTATTCTATGACCACTTAAGGAACGGCAGCTGAGAGTCAGACACTGCCAATTTTTAAGAGGGAGCGGGACAGGAACTCCCTGCAATTGGCAGCAGGGGCCTCAGCCCAACATGCCCGGAAATGGCACATCTCCCTCCTGGCAAAGCAGAATTCATTTGGCTCTTTCTCCCCAGGGGAGGAGATCAGCAGTGCTCTCCTCTCCTCAAAGCCAGGGCATAACTGCACCACTGTCACCAGGTCCCATGGACAGTTGGCAAGCTTTTGGTGACATCATCTTCACAAATGCAAAGCTTACACAAATGGCTACTTTTACCTCAGTTGGAAAAAACTCATTAGCATCATTAATAACACATTTTCATAGTGGTTAACAGGTATGTCATCCTAGAAATTTCTCTCTTGGCTAGAGATAAAAGCCCACCATCACCACTCGCTTTTAGCACTACGCAGAAGAGAGAAAATTCCCAGGCATGCAAACCAGTAAAAAGGAAAGGTTGTTCCCAGTATTTACTGTGTGACTCACTCTCACATCTCGTCATTTGTCACCTATGCTACCTTTAGGGTTCCCCTGCTACGAACAGACTCCTGTTGGGAGGGGCACAGGTCCCTGCACAGCCAGGGCTCGCTCTTTCTGTTTCAACCTTTCCTTAGTCCTCCTTGTTCTTTCTCTCCTTCTCTTACGAGGCCCTCCAATGGGAAATGGAGAAGGATATAAGTAAACTTTTCATTTTAAACATTTATAAAAGAGCAAGTTACTTCATTCTTATTAAGCAGAGCCTTTTATGGAATTTCCCTAACAAGTCCTAACTTTACCATGTGCCACACCACCTCCAAGAGCGCTGGGAGATCAGCCCCGTGTCGCTCACTGGGGCTGTCACTGGAGCAGAGGACCTTGTAAAAAGACATTGCTCAAGTGACCAAGATTTATGCTTCCAGAGTTTACACGCATTGTGTTATTAGATAAGGTTCAACCCGCAAGGTGCTTTTTGGCCATGCTTCAAACAGCCTTGGGGTTTCAATTAAAATGAGCAACCACAGCTCCGGCAGGAAGAATCACGGGGGTCAAACCCAGCCTCCCCACATCAGAGACAATTAGGGCTTGAATACAAACCCACCACGGATGGCCTATCAACCAGGCACTTGCACTATGCAAAGACAACTCCTGTAAAACAGCTTATTGTGCTTGTGAGGGGAACTGCCCAGCAAAAAAAAAAAAACACCAAACCAAACCAAAACACACACACACAAAAAGTAACCATGGGAAATAACCTTTCATTTTTTTTCGTATAATTTGCAATATCTGGTGAGAGAGTTGTACTATCACTACATGTTCTCTCGTGCCTGGTTTAACAAGAGCAGCAGTCAAGTGGCAGATGCTGATCTGAGATATTATTCCTGTTTTTCACTGTCACAGCTCAGATGAAAAATATGCCTAAGCCTGTATATGACCGGAACAGATACCCACAGGCAGAATCTTGCTGCCATATAGAAAGACAAGTCTTTGGAAAGCAGAATACAAGAGGAAACCACGCTGACTGCTCTTATCCACAAAATTCTTTCCATTATTCAACATTTTAAAAATTAAACGTGTAAACTCTAATATTACTGTTAATATGAACATCATAGTTCACAGAAATTATTAAACAAAGAGCCATCTTTAGCATATTCCTGTTATTAAAATACTTAATAATCAACAATCTAGTACAGGACTGAAGATACTGCTAGGGCTTTAACATGCTGTTGTAAAGAAAAATGTCACAGGTAAAGATTTTTGCAACCATTCCTCCCCCTCCCTGTCTTCTCAGACTCCGTGGTTTAAAAGGGAATAGATGGATTCAGTGGGTACTGCAAGGTCAACACTCTATAACTCGAGGATTTTTATCCCCTCGTTTCATGCACTGTATTTTGTTTTCTACTATATTAAGCCAAGATCATTAATATTTCAAGACCTGAAGAAAGCTCTCCAAACACAGTGGTTGCTCCTTAAGCACACGCAGCCATTTTGCTTCAAAAATCACCTACTCCTGAAGAGAGTTTCCTTCATTTTAGTGTGCTCAGAGATTCACCACATTTCATAACAAACATAAAAGGGCATTAGAGAATGTGCTGCATTAAACCAGTAGTTCTTTGCCCCCAAGAGCTCCATGGTACCGTCACTTAAAGAGTCGAACCTAATCCTGTAAAAGCTGTTCTTAGCATGAAGTGCTGCTGACACACCTATTACAACCAGTGCCTGTTAAGGCTACGGATGGGCTTTTTTTGAAGGTTAATGATTTAGTAGGCAAACAAGAAGCCTGTACAGAACCTGTTCCCTGGAAGTCTTTATTGCTTGCTCATGACAAATCTTCACGCGGCTGCTTTTCTAGGAAGGATTTGCTGGGTGAGACCCAGCATGAATGGGGTTCTTACACAGTTTTCGAAAGATGCCATTGTAAAAAGATTAGTTCACATGTGCAATGCAAACTTTGAGTTCAATTTCTTAGCTTTGCCTTAATTAGTTCTTTCTGTTAGGTTTTGTTGGTTTTTTTTAAAGAAGGAAAAATCTTTTCTCACATTCAGATCACCCACCAGCATAACACGGTTACAATCGACTGCACTGGATTCAAGGGAAATTCTTAAACCAAGTATTTTCAGCTCACAGTTTTTCCTCAGAACAAATCCCATTGATTTTAAATGGACATCAGCTTGAAATAATCATGCTGATATCTTTGAGTTATAATATTAAGCTCAATTTGATTTCTATTCCTATTAAAGTGAGACAGGATTTGGCAAACATTGCTGGTCATTATCACATGCCTTTTTCCTTCTTTTTTTTTTTTTTTTTTCAAATTTACCAGAGTAAATTTGAAAACATGTTAAAACTGCAAAAATTGCTCTGAAGAATTATGGAACTCCAGTCAAATCTAGATGTAATTTTTCTCAAGCTGTTTTTCAAACTCCATTTTCTCATTAAAACCTGACTTTCAGACTCATGGTTTCCTGGAAAAAAAAAAAAAGGAAATAAGAATAAATGTGTGGGCTGGAGAGTCTGTTTGCTTGGTCTCTGAAACTGCTGAATTTTCTATTAGAAAATTTCAGACAGCAATTTAAGAATTTAAAAATTCATCTTATAATGGAGGAGGCACATTCTTTTTTAACACAAGTACAACAAAATAAACATATTCAATTGTTTTTTGACCATTTTCAAATAAGCTATGGGGGTTTTTATATTGGGGATGGGGGAATCTTTAAAAAATTGTTCTTGCAAATTTAAAGTTGTTGAAAAAAACCCCAGTACTTCCTTTTAAATTTTTCCTTTATCTTTGTGGAAATGGTAATGAATCATTCCATCATATATTGGAAAAGGCTTGACATGTTTAATAGTCCTTTAAAAAAAAAAATTATAATGCCTTGTAAAGGGTTGGATAAAGAAATCATCCCAACCTCTTTGCTGAAAAGTCCCTAAATAATTAGAAATGCAGTGCATATCTTAAAAATATCTCAGGGAGCTCCAAGCAGAGGCTTTGGTAGTGCCATGGAGGCAGCACTCGGCTCCTCACCCAAGGAGAATGAGCGGGATCTGAGGCAGGGAAGGGAGAGACCCTGGATCCCGGCAGGGCTGGTCAGGCTCTGAGCAGTGATAGGATGAGGAAGGTCCAAGCAGGCCAGCCCTGAGCTGAAAACTGCTGGGCAGGAGCTCGGGCAGCAGCCCTGGCAACCAGGGACCAAGGCCAGGAGAAACATCCTACCTGAGGCCTCAGCCTCTGCTGACGAGGAGAACTTGCAACTGAGAAAATACTGATTTCTGATTAGGAGCTAATCAATAGGGTGAAAAACAAGCACAGAAACGTGGCTTTGCCCAAGTAAATCTAGTTAAGTCAGTGAACTGATAATAGAAGAAAATTTGGCATAGATGTTCTGAAGTGCTTTTTTACAGAAAGCCCAGTGGGATGCAGTCCTTCACAGGCCAGCATCACTGGCTGAAGAACCATTGCCTTAGAGACCCCTGTGCTTAAGTCTCGACACAAACATCACAAGGAAAGGGCCCTCAACCAGGTCAGGACCACGACCAAACAGAAACCACACTCCTGCTGCACCCTCTTGCCCAAAAGGGACCTACCTGTGCACCACCAAGAACATTTATTATCACAGGCAAGTGAGTACTACAGCTAAAAATCTGTGGAGTTGGCTGAAATTTGAAGCAGAAAAATGTATTAGCTACATGCTCAAAAAACACCTCAAAATTCCTTGAGATTTTGAATCAAATCTCCCTCTACACAACAGAAGAGGGAAAACTTCTTTTAAGTCAATAACTGTAGCCAACTTTAAACAAAGATCCTAAAATAGCACTCTTGGTGAAATGAAGGACAGAGCAAATGATTTAATAAGAGATATTTCAATGTCAGGCTTATAGATTTCAGCGAGAAAAGAAATTTGTGTTTAAAGACTTGAAAAAATACTTTGATAGCATATTTGATGTCTTTCATCACTGGTTACTTTTTCTTCAGCTCTTCTCTCTCTGGAAATATTTTAAGCTCATGTTTTAAATGCACCCTTAGGAACAAAAAGTTACTTTTATTTTTCCCCTTGCATGTTGTTCTTAGTCTTTAAGAGGATGGATTTTCTCTCTTGGATTGTAACAAAACCACATCTGCCACATAAGTAGGCAGCATCTTCTCAGCTTTCTTTTACTGTTATTACCATTTCTGAACAGATTTTTGTGTGTTAATTATAGAACTCAATCGTTTGGATAGTCTCTTTTGATGAGCTTTCTGCCCCGCACCATGAACCCCTCTGTTATTGTACAGCTGTTTTACTTCCAAATGCTCATCAGGGTTTTCTAATTGTCAAGCTGTCCCAGCAACTAGTTCTTTTGACCTAGAAGTCAAAGAAAGGGAGTCACCCTTGTCTCCCCGACATGAATACTACAGGGGTCCCAGTGGCCCCCTGATACGTACCAGACAATGCCTTTCCAGATCATTGCCACTACAAGCATAATTGGGTTTTGGGTGAAATGAGAAGATTTAAAATAGGATGAATTAATGAGTTTCTTGTAAAATTAAGTCGTTCTCCTGGTCCAATCTAATCACTCACTGTAATGCCCCTGAGGGTGATAAATAAAGATCCTTAGAAGCCAACGGGGGGAAGAAAGAGCTTTCTCTTGAGCCTTTCTTAAAAGTCAAGTAGTAGAATCTGATGTGATGTACCAAATGCTGTTTCCAAATAATGTCAGATTCCTTTGATGTTCACATTGTAAGATCTTTGCCTCCTATTAACAATGACTGTATTACTGCTACAAATTAAAAGGAGTTCCCATTTTTAACTCGTATCGCTGATGAGAAAACCAGTATTTCTACACACTAAGCATATATTTTTGATGCATGAATGACACAAGGAAACACAAACACAGTCCCACTGGGACACAAGGAAACACAAACACAATCTTACTGGGGAAAGAGTCTAGACTGTTTGACTTCAGAGTAGTTTTACTCCATGATCGGGTAACAAAGGTAGGAAGTTAATAACAAAAATAAAGGGAACTTGGAGTACAAATGTACTTGTGATTTGAAATCCAAACTCAGCTTAAGCCACTGGAACTGTGCATGCAAGTACCCTGGCAGGTAAGCACCATATCTGGCTGGATTTTTCCCAGTGCAGTAATTCTAAATGTTAGAAGAAAGGCACCAGGCATGTGGGGTTCAGCTGCACCACACCACAGAGATGACTCTCCATCAGCTACCTGCACCTCCCAAGGACCTGCAGGTACCACCATGGCAGGAGGACTCAGTTATGCCACACCAAATGATGGAGGCTCCACTGCAGGTGCCTGTTGCAGCCCTTTTGGCATTGGGAAAGGCTTAGCTACAGGCAGCAGGAAGAAGAGGAGAGCAGCATCTCAAGGCAGTAGCTGTAGGTCACAGCAGGACTCAAAAACCTTTGGCAATCCAAGAGAGTGCATTGCCTGATGTGCATCCATGGAGATGTGGTGATCACCTCATTGACAGGTGGCCAGATTTTTATTTGGCTCATGGGAGACAAGAAATTCCACTGCCTACTTCAGTTTAAGAAGCTAAAAGAAGTGAGGAGCCAGAGAGATCTTTGATGTGGAAACAATCCACTATCACCATCCGAGGTCTCTTATTGAATCCTCAGGAGGGAAAGGGATGAGGCATTCACTGCCAACTGCAAGGTGCCCATTGCTACAGCCTGTCAAAGACAGCAGGGAGTGGCCATTCACTGATATCAGCCAAATCCCTCTGCACCATCAGGCACATCCCATCAGGTCCCATGGACTTAGTCCTCCCCTGTAACACTTCCACAGACTTTACTGGACCTGGAAGGCCAGACAGCCAACCTTGCCAGTGAAAGGCAAGGCAAAAAGGCATTTGGTACCTCAGCCCTTGCCATGTCCTTGGTCACTAAGTCTCCTCCCCCACTGATCAGTGGGACCGCATTTTCCTCAGCCTTCCTTTTGGTGCCTGTAGGAGCAGGCGTCCTTGGTGTCCTTCATATCCCTCACCACGTCCAACTCCAGCCAGGCATTGGCTTTCCTAATGCCTCTCCTACATTGGCAGGCCACTGCTAGACTATAGAATCCCCCTGGGTGCCTGAGCTGTGCCAAGGGCTCCCTGCCCATCCATCCTGGCCTTCTGCTACGTCTCCTTTGCCTTCTGCAGCTGCGATGGGCTGCACGTGTGCTTTCAGCAGATTGTCCTTTACAACCCACCAGCTCATATGGGCTTCTTCACTGCCCTCACGAGGAGAAAACTCCTGAACAAGCCAAAATCTGCTGTCCTGAATTCCAGAGCTTTAATGTTTTTTTTCCTAATATACGTGAAGTCCGGTGAAATAAGCCAGGAAAAACGAAGAAGTCTCTAGCTCAGAAAAGGGCACAAGCACAACAGGACAGGACATGTGATACAGCAATCTGTTCAAAAGAGAGCTACAGGCACACACAGAACTGCCAAGTGTATGACAAGAACCAGAGTGGCCTATTAATCCCAGCCAAGGAGGTCCTGTTCTCCTGGGTATCATTTTCTTGACACAGCCTTCAGAGCCAGACATTTCTGCTGTGCAGACCCACACTTGGACACCACACACAGCCAGGCACAGACCCATGGCACCACTAGCACCGCTACACTTCCAAATCCTCTCTGCAGGGACAGACCTTGCATTTTTGGAGCGCCACTCCTAAGCAGCATCAGTTCTCCTGGGTTTTACACAGAGAAATGCTTTGCTTATCTTCTACAGAAATATTTCAAACCAACTTGTATCTCAGTATAATTATGCTGATAACCCAATAATTTCAAAAGCTGAAACCTACTTTATCAGTCACCCTTTTCTAAGGAAACTACAGTCAAAAGCATAAAAGAAAAAATTAAATACATATACAGTTCATATGTTAACTAAGTTTGATAGGCACATAGAAAAGCCCCAGAATTAAAAATTAGCTTTTATTCTTAAAAACTATGAAGAATTATTCTGAACTTTGCTACACAGCTGACAGATCACAACTGCTAAAGAAAAGAACCCCCCTCAAAAATATATGAATTTGAAAATCTCACATTTCTATTGATTAATAATAATAGCTTATCCAAGTAATCCACATCTTTGCTATAGTTGTGGTATTCAGGGGGAACAGCTGGGGTTAAGCTTGACATTTCCCACATCATGCTCACTACTGGTCTTTGACAGCACCCTGATCTCATGTTAGCTCTGTCAACCCCACCTGCATAAGCAGCTTCCAGCTCTGCACTGGGGGGAACACCCGAAAAATCTCACCAAGGCATCTTAAAAGAAAAATCAGCCCCTGGACAAAATATTTGCTGCATCAGGTTTTTGTCTGAAATTAAAAGAAAAATCAGAAAGCTAAAAATCCAGGGTGAAAAAATTTGTGATTGAAAAAAAATTACCACCAAAAAAAAAAAAAAAAAAAGAAATAAAATCCCTTCTCTCAGTGAGAAGTCAGCACTTTCCTCAAGGAACGAAAATCCCAACCTGCTCTGCTCTCTACAGGAAGATATTTGCTAGGACTGGCAAAGGCAAGCGAAGCAGCCGGCGGCCACCAGCGGGAAGCATTGGGGACTGTCCCCGCAATGCTGCGGGAGGTGTCCCTTCCTGCCAGCGCAGCAGAGCACTGAAAACACGCACAGCTTCACGTTTAAGTGCTTCAACGAAGAGGAACGTGCTGCTGAACCGGGGACTTGGCACCTCGTGGCTCGCATTTTTACTTTTTAAAAATACTTAAACAATAAACAGATGCCCTGGTATGATAAAGATCCCTCTGCTCAGAAACAGCGATAGGGCGGCTGTGCCCTTTTTGGGAGCAGAGAGCACCAACAATGCCAGCACACTCATGCAAGAGCTAAGGGGATCTTTAAAATACTGCTGCCTGAGCCAAGTGTTCAAATGTTTTGTGCTTCAGAGTGCTCAGGCTGTCACTCTGCTCTATCACAGACTTCATCTAACTTTGAAAGTTTAATCACCTTTATACAAGCTGTGAGATTTAAGAGATGAGTCAACTAATCAGTTTCAAATAATTACTCAATTAGAAAAACAAGTTGACGGTTTCCCTTGAACAGAAGCAGCAGCACGAGGAGAATCACCAAACACAGATTTTAAAGCAAACCTAAAAAGTTAAAATTTGGGGTTTTTTTTAATAAAACCATAGAAAATTATGATTTTGTTCTTTAAACAACTAAATTTTACAGGAAAAAAAAATAACTGCTGAAGTTTTACCATATATACTCCAGTGAAAGCTGATTAATTGGCCTGAATCTCCACATTAACAAGCCCTAATCCTCTTGTCAGGAGACCTGCTTACAAGCTTCTCTCCCCAGTGGTGTAAAAGCACTGATGAGAACAGAGATCTGTATCTCAAAGCACTGTCCAGCCAGCCTGGGATTATCTCTCATCTCCTAAATCTTAACAGCTCTGTAGAAAGCCAATTAAACCTCCAAAGTTAGATGAAGTCTGTGATAGAGCACAGTATCAGCTTGAGCAGTTTAAGACAGAAAGGCCTAACACAGAGCTCCGACACTGCTGTTTAAAATAACTATTTGATCCTAATCAGCTGAGGGTCCTGGACTTAGAAAAGAGTGTCCTTATAATGTATTAAAGAGCATCCAACATGTTATTTCCAGTTATTTTAAAACTGCTTGTATTTTATACAGGCTAGTGAGACGCTGAAATAATTATTACATTAATACCCTTTAACAAATTGTCTATTGTCAAGACTTTGAGAATTGATCCTGCCCATAAATCCTTTAATGCTGTCTCCTTTGTGCAAGTGGAATTTCCCTCCACAGCAGAACCCAGCATAGCTGTAATGTTTTCTGCTACTGTTTGAACTTGTATCATGAGTGTGATGGAGCCACATCCCACCAGCACACTAAAAACTACAGTGTTTTTCTGGGCATCTTTATTCTTGGTTTAACTGTGAACAGCCCAGAATAGAGTTCAAGCTCCTATCTCCAGAGCTATAGCAAGATGCCTTAATATGGTTTAATCATCACACCCCCTCTAGATGGCTGTATGACATTATTTAAAAAAAAAAAAAAAAAAGCCAATAAAAACCCACCCAACTATTTTGGTCTCCCCAGAGAATTGCTTGACACAAAGGTTTTGGGAGATGTCTAAATATAGACAGTTCTGGTGAGATCCGGGTCTATGCAAGATAACAACTCTGCACTATTTTTGACTGTTTAACAAAGATGCTGGGAACACAATGGCTTCAAACACTGTTTTGGCTCTCCCCAGCACTACAGAAAATAGATGAGGTGCTTACAGAATCAAAGAGTCTTTTAGGATGGAAAAAACCAAGGAGTCTGACCGCTAACCCAGCACTGCCAAGTCCACCACTAAACCATGTCCCTAAGTGCCACACCTACACATCTTTTAAATACCTCTGCTTCTTAGAGACTTCCATCAACACCACTGTAAAAAACTATCAATCCTCTACTAAGTAGAACATCAATCAAAATAGTGGCATGCAAATCATGATCCATTAAGTACTTCACACTTGATTACCCACGACATTTTAGAGAGGGTCATACATTGATGAGTTGCTTCTCTCTTCTTTGCCCTTTGCGATTTGGAGTACATAACCACTTCTAGTTCATTACCAATGCAAAATTTAGCACTAAGCTCAACTTAAACAAGAGGAAAACAGCAGCTCAGTTGTTTGTCCTTTTCTCCTTAAATTTGTTCAGTCTGCATATTTCTCTACTTTACACAAATCACACCTTTTCAGAAGTGTTGGACTTGAGGCACATGCAGGTGCACCCTTGTTTAAATGTGGCATTTGCTACCAAAGACATTCTAAAAGTGGAAGACTCAAACCACCCAGGATTTTCCTTGACACTTTTCTTCCCCCAGCTTTCTCCTAGATGTGAAAATCAGTGTGAAGTTTCACAGAACCACAGAATGGTTAAGGTTGGTAAGGACCACTGGAGGTCTTCTAGTCCAACCTCCCTGCTCAAGCAGGGTCCCCTAGAGCACATTACTCAGGATTGTGTCCAGACAGCTTTTTAACAGCTCCAGGGAAGAAGATTTGCCCCTCACTGGGCTAACTTACAACCCCCCAAACCTGCCAGGAGCTATCTGGAAGCCATTCTTCTGCATTTGTTCTCAAAGCCTGAAGCTTCACAACGAGATGTGATCTCACAGCTACATGGGAGACCAAGATAGGTGTAATTCCTGGCTCTGCCACAGAGGCTGAGGACAGCTTGCCTGACCTGCCTCTGGCATTCATGGACATAGTCTGTATCACTGTTTTAAGAGGAAACATCATTCGCTTTCCTCCCACCTGGTCTGGCCTCACCTTCTGCTCACTAGCTTCCAGGTCATCTCTCTGCAGGTATGGGAGGTTCTCGCATATGGATAACCCTTTCTCGCAGGAGTCAACGGCAAGAAAGAAGCAGGGAGCAGTGGAAAAGAAAGCATGGCAGCTCCTTTGGGGCCCCTAAATTGAAGGGTGTAACTACACATACACCCAGTGTGTAAACTTCAGTATCCCTGCCTCAGATCATCCATTTAGAAAGCGGCAATAAGATTCACAATAGATACATCTAAGAGCTGTTGTGAGGTTTAATTAAGCAATAGAGCACTTGGAGATCTCCAGATAACAAGGCGCCCATATAAGAGAGGAGGTGATTACTTCTGATGAAACAAATCATGACAACAACCTGGCTCAGCAGGGAATACCCAGGGCTGTGTCAATTCTCCTTTCACAGCCCTGATGGAGGAAGCTTGTGGAGATCGTTCCCTGCTCTTTTGCATCTCAGGCTTTGGCAGGATGTTCGAGAGGATGCAGAGAAATGCCTGCATTGGCTGCACGCGCAGAGATGTGAAATACAATCCCTATTTAAAAATCAAAGAGCTGGGAATCTGCTCCTGTCAACAAGCCTTTCAATAGGGAAGAATAATTTAGCAAGAATAGATGAAATCTCCCACCTTAGGGTGATCTGGGTGGCTGTGAGGAGAAACGCGTTTTGGCAGTTCCCACATTCTTTTGTCAAACTTCTGTTGTCTGGGAAAGAGCAGAGTGCCAGAAGCCCTTGCAGGTGAATACCTTGGCTGTTTCATGCTCACTTGATTCAGAGCAATAGCGTGTTTATCTAGATGTTTGGAAAGTTATTAATGAGATCAGCAAATCCTTTCCATGTATAAATTATAAATCACCTTCAGCACTGCCATGTAAATTATCAAGTCAAGAGAGAACATGCTTATTTATGTGTGACAGTCTTTTATCACCAATAAATAAAAGCAAGGCAGGAATTACCTCAGGATAAAATAGCAATGAAGTACCATGAGTTAGGTCACGAACAGAAACACCAGCACGGCAGAACCCCTGTATCAAGACATCCTGAAGGATATGCCAGGAGTGGCACTGCACCAATCCAGAAGGAGTAGGAAGGCAGAGCGCGCTGTCCAGGCTGCGCTGCCGACCCCGTTCAGGTGCACTCAGAATGCTTTCCACCACACTGGTGCATCAGCACTTGCTCTGCAGAGAGCAGATGTGTCCCTCAAGACTGCACTCAGTACCTTTTCTCATCATCACACATCCCTGCAGAGCGAAGGAAAGGAACTGGATGCACAGAGGCTGGTTTGGGGGACATGTTGTAGCAGCCCCATCAAGCAAGAGGTTTGGAAAAAGAGCGGCTAGAGAGATACAAGTTTTATGAGTGGCTGGTGTGAGCTCTGGATAAGAATAATTCTAATTTGAGCCAAACTTGGCTTTTAAATCCTCTACCATCCTGAATTCACAAGACATATCATCCACTAATTCCTTTAACTGATGTATAGTATCTTTCTATCAGAGTTCTGCCCATCCATCTTTCAGGTCGGGACAACCCACAGATTTACAACAGCTGCTGCTCTAAGAATACAGGATTTGGCCCAGTTGTGCAATGGGTATGTCACCTGGTAAATTTTAAAGTAGAGTTTTTTTTATGAAGGCAGCCATTTAATGAATGCTTTAAGCCAAGTTTTTCTTCAAGAGTTCTGCAGAAAGTTTCCCTTTGTATGAGAAGGTACATTAAAAAATATATGAAATAAAATAAAATCCCGAGGAAAGGAATTGCAGAAACTGATGTTAGGCATGACCAAAAATAGTTGTGATAGGTCTCTTCTCCCCCAGCTTAGTCTTTGCCATACAGCTCCAGGGGGGCTCTCCGAAGACACACCAGTGAGCAGGTGGAAATGATGAATTACGAGAGGGTGGCAGGGGCCCTCTGACTCACTCCAGGGGAAGTATCCAGAGAATGAATCCATCTCTACCAGAGCAAAGCTGAAAGCTTACACAGTGGAGGTGCCTGTTGCTCCTGTGGGACATGGAGCTCACGCTCTGGGCATGGCAGGAGGCACACAAACCACGGCCTGATAACACAGCTTCAAGACAAGACTAGTTCCAGCATGAGGAACAAGCCCACAGCTGAGCCAATTGCTAAAGCAGATCTAAAGCAGATTAAGACTTCTCAGGTGACTGGGTTAACGCTCTCCAGTGCTGATGAACAAGTGACAGGTTTCTTTCTCCTCTCCACACAGATCACCAGATGCCAGACCCATCCCCAGCAGGGGCAGCTGATGAGCCGTCCATCCCCCATGGGGCTCTGCCACATCACCCTGAACCTCCTGTGCCCCTGGTTACCAGAGCAGGTACCCAAAGAGCACGGCCCATGGGCTGGGATACAGGTCAGGACACAGCCCAGCCTGCAGAGCCTGTACCCCTGCATTGGTGACACACAAGAAGGAAAGCTTTCTTCCGAATTCCTGCTGGATGTCGTACAGCTGCTAATTGGGAGAAAGCGACAAAACAAACACAATTTTGCTTCTAATCTGGAAAGGCATCCATCTCCAACAAAACTATTGGCAAATGAACCTAACAATAACATCCCATTTTGGCTCAGAGGCCTTCATGGCTGACATGATAGAGCTATTTATTCAAATATCTGCATGATACGTAAATTAGTGAAAGACAATAAACAAAGAAATTGATGGTGGTAACCATGAAGCTATTTAGAAATGGCCAAAAGCACCACTGACTTCAGGCCACAAAAATTTACTCTAGCAAAGAAATGCAGTGGTGAGACTGGAGTTGGCGTGTGACTCACATCCGCCCTGATCACCTCACGCTCTTCCTGATACGATAAGTTATCAGCTCAGAGTTCTTATGAGTGCTATTTTATCTACTCTAACTAAACCATATCAAGACCTAATTTTGCCTCAACAATTAACAAAATGCTATCACCAACATCCGAATTGCATCTAAGATAGCTTAGAAGAGTGAGGTTTTAAAATGCTGTCGACAAGATGATCTGACACAAGTTAAATATGCTTAGGCATGCAAGACCATCCATTTGCAGCACATATTTTTCACTTTTCTGAAGATCCAAAATTCACACAGAGTAACCTTCACTTTCTACCTTCAGCCACGACAGAAGACCCGAGGAAGAAATGTTTCCTTTTTTCTCTCTGCTTCTGTCAACTATCAGTGGATTCATGCCAAAATAGGAAAAAAAAAAATACCCTGCAAAACTTCACTGTCTTCCTGGTGTTCCTCTGACTGCCAAATTTCATACAGTGAGGCACCTTATGACTACAGATGGATAATCCTCAGGAGCAGCCCCAGCAGCCACCTGTGGCCACCAGAGCCTTTTTCCCTGTGCCCACCCCACAGAAGGATTATTTGCACTCTGCCTTTGACCACCAAAACCAAGTTCACAGAGAATTTGTTAGGTTGCCCCAGCAAGAAGTCCATCCAGGACCACCGTTTGCTTGAATTTTCATGCACTTTGTCACAAATTACCAAAATCTTTATTAGCCTATCAAAAAGCCATAGGAGAGCCTGTACTGTCAAAAAACTAATGCTCAGATCAGCATATTAGCTTTCCACGTTCCTTATTTGTAATTACTTAGTGTTTTTTCTTGCCTGCATTCATTAAGAAATGTGAACTTAAATAAACAAACCCAGGATTTTTTAACAGAACCAAACCACAAAATTTGTACATAATCAAAACGTGAGGCAGTTAAGCAGAACAGAAGCAAACGTGCTGGCTGCAATGAATTAGTTATGGCATGTCTGATGTGCCAAGTTTATTTTCTAGACATATTTTTCCTATGTGAAGGTGCAGCCGAACAGCAGCCACTAATGGGTCAGTAAATCTCCACTGTGCCAGGCAGAGCCTCAAATACATGAGATCAGCAACTCACTTGGGGAAGAGGGGAGATGGTTATTTTGCTGTATTTTATTCTTATGCATTTGCTTGCTTGTGTTTTGTGAATGTGCCACTTCAGGCTGTTTTTTCAGTTGTGCCCAACTCATGGTGGGACATAAGCAATCTTTTGAAAGACCCGTATGAATCACTTCTGTCAACATTAAGCGGGTTTTGACATTGCAAACACTTAGTGACTTCAGTCTGAAATTCATAGTAATTTCAGGCCTTCAGAGGAATACAGAGTTTAAATATTTAAAGGAGAGCAAATTCTAGGCCTAAGGTAGATGCCTCCTACTGAGGTTGCCTTAAAGCAACAAGAAGGAAAGTCACTCCTACATGGGAACAGTTACACTGGACTCATCCATGGCCTTAAAAACCAGCTCACCAAGACGACTGGCAGAAGGCCCCCCGGGTCCACGGGGGTGAATCAGGAGCCCCTGCCCAGGCTATGCTCTGCCAGTACCAGACTGCCACAGGCACCCAAGAGAGGCCACGGACAAGGACTCCCAGCAGGGCTCCTTCCCACCTTTGCTCGGGACCCTCTGGCAGGCACTGAAGAAGCCAAGTCCAGCAGACAGAACAGCTGCTCTGGGATATTAAAAGGTTTCCCAGAACTGCTGTTAAGGAGCAGCCTCAGCATCCAAATACTTCAATAGTTACCTGAACACTCACAGAGCTGCAGCTGACTCATAACCCAACTGCACTGGAAATTCTGCAACTGGGGAGTAAAGGTGCTGCCTCAGAGCTCCTCCGCCTTGTTACACACACAGAGCCCATGACAAAGAGTATTTGCAATTCAAAGCACTCATGGATTCAAGGTCAGAGTTTCCAAGTTTAAGAATTCTTCATAAGTGCAAAGTCTAAAGCACAGATACCAACAGATTGATTTTTTAGCATCTATTTGAAGCAAGCAAAGATGAAGGCTATTATTAATTCAGCTTCTTGAGGGGGACTTCCCTGTCAGTGTGTGTTAGAGACTTGTTAAACAAAATGTTTTGCAGTAAATCACATGGAAATGTGAACTCAGCAAATGCCAGAGGCAATGACAGGAGGATATAAATGACAATCAGAAAGGCGTGTCCGGATGCTTGAGGTATGAGCCACGATAAAGTGCTTGTGAAATTTCACCTGCCTGGATTGGGACAGAGGTTGTGGCCTTCTGATTTAAAAAAAAAAAAAAAAAAAAAAAGGGGGGAAAAAAAGAAAAAAGAAAAAAAGGAAAAGAAAAAAAATAAAAACACACAAACCCCGATGTGCTAATTAGAAAGTAAGCTATATGTCTGAACAGACATCCAAATATTCCAGCCTCAGGAGGGAATACAATCTACAGATTGTGGGAATTAGCCTGAATGAGACCTCACTAAATGGTCGCAGCAAAGTTGGAGAAAGACAGTGCAAGCCAACAGTTACTGCAAGCACCTCTTTAGTCAGCGGGAAGAGTGAATTCTTTTCACATAATCATTCATTTGCACTCATTCTGAAATATATTTAGTAGACCTCTGCTCACCTTCTCAGAGCTGCTTTTGACTTTTTAGAAAATATATGGAGCCGATAACAATCCTTGCAAATTTTGAGAAAGAAAAGCAGATAGACACATACCTTAGCTGATTAAATGTTGAACATTAACAACATCCATTATCCTCACCAACAGCTAGAGATGACTAACAAAGAGGAACATGAAATCACATTATTGCATTCAGCAAACCTACAGAAAATGCTACTTTTCACAGTCAAAAATAGCATACCTTACCAGCCCAGATTTGATCAGCCCATTTTGTCAGCAGTAAAAGCTGTTTTCTAGGCCATAGCGTTTTCCATTAATGCAATCTGATTTGCCACCGCTTTTTTAGAAAGCTAAGGTGAATGTGTGATATTGAGAGAGGGCAGTCGTTAATCCAGAAACGAAAGTCTGAAACTCCTCATGTAGGGCAAGGTCAAAGAACAGCTGCCTATGGAAAACCCCACACAGAGACTTGCACACCACGTTCTAGCTGGTATTCCCAGGAGCTTTGTACTAAGGATATTTTAAATAAACAGTAATATACTTCTCAACTAATGATTTAAAAAATGTGGAGATAATGACTTCTCATATGGCTTTATTACTGCTTGCACTCACAAATATGTCACCTGGGTAGTTTTATCTCCCACATTAGTTGATATTTAAGAAGTTCTGATTATTACTCACATTGTTCTGAGTGTTATATCTGTTCCTAGCAACTGAAAGAAGAAAACAAGCCAAATAAAACACAATGGTATTTTTGAAGCCACAATATAATAGTTACCTAGAATAAAATCCTGCCTGCATGCTTCTAAAAACTGTGGTGCCATACAGAAGTAGTGACGAAAGAGCTGGTGGCAGTTTTTGATAGAGACAACTATCATTCCTAAGCTACCGGCAAACTAAACAAAAATTAACAAGCTCCATAAAGCAATTAAAATCCAAAGTGTAAAGTAGATGTAATGACTCAACAGCCTGATCACTGCTCTCATAAAACTACACTAATAATGCATGGCTTGAGTCTCCTCGCATTGACATCAACATAAAACCAAGTAGCAAATTGAAATTTTTCTCATTAGTGGAGTTTCACTGATAGAAAAGTTGTAAGGCAGGAGAAGCAGACCTGAGGGCTGCACACGGAGAAGACTCACAAGAAACCAAGTCTGTGCACCACCCTATGTGTGAGTTTGGCTACATCAGGAGTCCCTGTATGGCTATCAGCACTCCACTGCACAGTCTGCACACTCTGCATTGCTTTATCAATCCCACTCTCTAAAGACAATTAAGTGGGCACTGTCCACTCGCACCTTAGAGGCAAAGCACATCCTTCCTGGCAGCAGAAAAGCCTGGAATGATGGTCTAAATATTTTCCAGTGGGTTTAAAAAAAAAAAAAAAAAAAAAAACCAAAAAAACAAACAAACAAAAAAAAAAAACCAAAAAAAACAAACCCAAGCCAAAAAAAAAAACCCAGCTAACCAAACAACCTCCACCCAACTGAAGAAGGGAACAAGCACTATGTAAACTCCTAATTTTTGCCTTTAAAAACCTGTCTCATTACTGGGTGGACAGCCCTGCTCCTTCCATCCCGCCCTCTGCACTGCCAATAGAATACTGCTTGCAATTTGTATGTGATTCAGACTTAGAAGATCATTCTCATTCTAGACTTGTACCCAGCTGAAAAGTTTCAAAGATGTTGTAAGATTCAATACAAAAGAACAACTGTCCTTGGTCTCCCAGATAACAAGGCTTTTTTAGTGTTTAAAATAACCAATATGCATTCCATGCATATTTAACCACATCTTTGTATTGTTTCTTTATAAAGACAACTTTGGCCCTCACAGAAGAGGCTGTTCATGGTCTTAGGTAATGCAGAGGATATTAATTGGGCAATACCTCACACTTATTTTGGAATGCTAATTTGGACAGAGCCTGGCTCTCACTGCACTGACTGTCACTTGCTGACTCTTTAGAGGGGTGGCAGTGAATTAGGAGCACAACAGCACGTTTGTGAGATGAATTTCAAGCATGCATGGGTGTCACAGTATGGCTTAAGCAGTGACCCCAAACCACCAGAGCTGACGGGTTGAGATTTAACAACTTAGTTTAGGTGGTAGAAGTCATTAGCAGTTTGGGATCAGCTTTTAACTTTGGATGGAGGAAGAGAGTTCAAAAATTAACTAGATACTCCCTGCCAATATCCATCATCAAGCCTCTGCCAGCAATGAAGCAGCTCTTATTCACTGTTTATGCAGCTCATATCAAACTTAGACCTCAAACTCAGGACATTAAAGAGTCCATGCTACATAGTAATTTGGGACACCACCTGCCTTTAGAAAATACAAGCAGGATGTTTAAGCAAATGAAAATGTCCATGAGCCAGAAACTTCCACAGCCTGTGTTTGAACAGAGGAGCTCAAAGCAGCCAAGGATTTGCATAGATGCGTCTGCACCCTTCCCTCCTGCTCACCTGAAGCCATTCCTGAGGCTGTGCCCTGAGCCATGCTTGGAGGAAGGCTGAGGAGGGAAAGTCAAGCATGGCTCAAACACCACCCTGCAGTACAAGGTACCCTCTGAAGCTGGAGATTGCTCAAGGAGCCCGCGGCTCCAGGACTGAATGAGGCAGCCTCAGGCTTCTTCTGGTGTGTACTCATTGGCACTGGCTTCTCAGGGCCATAGATCCTACAGAGCCCTCAGCACTTGTCCTTGGGACTGCAGGTGCTGACTCAGCAAGGCTCTGGGCTCTTCAGGCTGAGAGCAGCCCTGTGAGAAAAGGCAGGGCTTTACAGCACTTCCAAATCCACTTTTTAGCAAAGCCTAGTCCAGAGCCCCACTCCTCCCCTCCCCTTCTGGACCAGAACTAGTGCTAGTCAACTTCCTGTGCTATCCCCTTAGCAGTTTAAGTACATCAATTTGCCTGACTTACTTTGTCCCAGTAAAGCCAGCAGCAACTTACCGTGGCTTGCAATGTTACCTCCCCTTACGCTGCCTTAAGGCACCGCTGTGTTGCCTTTCCTCTCTCTAGAAATGAATCTTTGTTTAACTAACACGAAATTAAACGCAGAGAACCAGAAAGACCCTTCTTGCCTTTAAACACTTTCCACTGAGGACAAATATTTTTGGTGACTGATATTTTTAAGGTTTGGGCAGTCGCATGTGAGTTTACAAAAGACCCCTTTCAGATTTTGATTATTTATGTGCTTCTTTCTTACCCAAATAGATGCACTGAAACAAAGACAGAGCTCTGACCCCAGCTGGGTGGCAGGCACCTTCCTTGCCTGACACTCACCCAGCCGTGAGCCATTGTGGCTCAGGTGAGGACTTTTGGCAATGCCACCTCCACTCAGCTGACACATCCTTTCTCACTGCTCCGTGAACGTCACTGCTGACCCCAGCCCTTATTTCCTGCTACTCCCTCCCTGTTGCAACGACATTCCCAGCACGAGCTTTAAATAACAGCCTGGGGTATAAAAGGAGTGACTAACTCTTTACATTTCCAGTCATAGGCAGTGCTCTCCTAACAGGCAAGAGCACTGACAAATCCTTCCTGCAAAACTCTATTTAGCAGACGTTTTTCTGTGGAAAGATGCTCATAATCATATCTTAGGACAATTAGAAACACAAATTGTTTTTACCTTTCTCCTCCCAGCCACTGGCTGGCTGTGCCCTTGAAGTACAAGCCAACAGCCAACACAGACAGGTAGGACCAGCTGCTGCAGGGAGTGGGGCTGAGGCCCTGGGGGATGAGACCTCAGCTCAGCCTGCTGGGATTCAGCAGGATCGCTCTGCAAATGCAGGCTCAGGCAGGAACTGCTGGGTCAGAACTGGATGAAACTAAACAGATAAGAAAGCCTGACTTGTAAATGGGGAAGAGCATCCCAGTGGCCAAGGCAGGTGACAACCCAAGACCTGAATATGCTGCTCTCATAAGGGTTCAGTGCTCTTCAGACAGGAGTAACTGGACAGGTATAGGGAGCAAAGTCCCCACCTCACATGATAAAGTGAGGTCCTAATATGAAGCAAACAGAGTCACTGTAAATGTGTCATACTTTATTGCCTTGATATTGCAGACTCCCATGAGAGCATTACAATAGTCTTTAGGATTCTAAGAAACTTCAACATTTTGATACTAAAATCAGTAGGATCTCTCAGCTAAAAAATACACTTCCAGTTTTATTACAAACTTAAAACTTTGTGATTTGCTAGCATTCATATAATTCAAAGAACAGTTTCTCTGGTGGTTCCCTAAGCTCAGGAATTTACACTAGCAAACAAAATGAGTGTTGTAGGTTGAAGTTACTCTTTGATCTGGTAAATAAACCCATAGTAAATTCAGGTTCGGTTACAGTATTTAAATTTATGACATCTACAGTGCTGTAACAAGTTAGTGACAAATGCCAGTTTCATATAGAAAACATGTATTAACATGCACAAGGTACAAAAAAGAAAAATCAATTGGTTCTAACAGATGTATCAAAATGTACTTTGGCAGTTTTATACAGTCTTTTATATGTATTTGTCAATACATTTGATTGCAGTTGCAGATACTATTAACAACCCACTATTACAAAGAAATTGCTAGTTTCATACCTGAAAAGTAAAATTTGCTTTACTGATACTTGTGTGTGCGCACTTACATGCATATTCAGCAATGTAGTCATTGTTATTCCTGAAATTTCATTTGCATGCAAAATACCTCTGGTGCAAATTACCAATAACATAAGGGAACCCATGAAATGTTAAAGACTTCAAAGGATGAGAGAAGAAGTATTTGCATTTTGGGCCTGATCCAAAGCACATTAAAGTAAAGGGGAATCTTTCCATTGGCCGCAACAGATGTTCTGACTCAAGGAAGTTTTGATGCAAGTTATTGACATAACAGTAGACTAGCAAGACCACAAAATCCACTATCTGAAGAAACTTTACTAAATACTGATTTACTGCTTTTCATCATGGCAGTTGTCTCTCAGTTTCTCCCAGGACAGTCTTTGCTGCCTCTCCTGTTGTCCCCAGCACATCTTTCTGTTCAATAACCCACATTCATTCCAGCTTTTACACCTACACTTTCTTTTCTCCTGTTCATGGCTTTTAAATTCTTTCTCAGTCTGCAGATACATAACTTCCTAATACTGTTTAATTCCACAAAAGTGACATAGGAGACAAGTATCTATACAGGTCAACATAAAAACTGTCAAAATCTGGCTTGATAGATCGCTACCTATAGAGCATGCAGATATCAACTGCTTTCAGTCTTTAAAAAACTCCTAGTGGGTCTCATAACAAAAGTAAACTGCTAGCTGCTCTCATCTGTTTGAGAATAATCAGCTTAATCAATGTTATTTCAGCAATCTCTGCTCTACTCTATCAATGTTTTACTGCAACTTTTCATATCGCATGAACATAATAATGCCTTCTATACCAGGGCAGAAAAAACCTGTTCACATAAAGGACAGGAAGCACAGTGTGGTAAATGAAAACAAGTGACTGGACTTGTAACAGTGCAGGTACCACGTAGAGAAATAACAACAAGTTTATTTAAATAAGCTTGAATAATTTATTCCTTTTAGGAAGGAACATTTTTCCAGGCATGACCCAAAAAGAAATGAACTAGTAAAAGGAGCATTTCTCTAGCACAAACGTTATTAACAAATGCCATAGCTATTCTAGGTGTGTCACCAGTAAGCAAAATCAAACCCACTGCAATAAAACCAAAAAAAAAAAAAAAGTACTAGGACATAGAGTACATTTTTCTTCCGCTCTATACTTCAAAATCATAAGGACTCTTCATATTTCACAGTAAAAGGTTTTATTTCTTGGTTCCTGCAGCTCAAGTAATGATATCGTAATTCAAAGGTGGTGTAAGGCTCACTATAGCTCTGACCTCGTAAACAATTTTAATATCCCTTCTCCGCATCTCAAAAGATATAGGACTGCACCTGAGCTGCCAATATCTCCTCAGTAGTTACCTGTTTATTCAACTTTTAAGAGAGCACGTGTGCTGCACATTAAAACCAAGCTGGATGCAAAGAGAAGGCTTCCATCTGTGTGAAAGGGTCGTCTTTCAACAAATATCTCAGGTGCATGGGAGGAAATGCAAAATTAAGCCAAAACACAGCACAGACCCACAAAGCAAGGCACACAGCACCACACCTGCTATGTGCATCTACTCTGGACCACTTGAAGTGCACACATCAGAGATAGTGTGCTGCTCCTGAGCAATGGGAGCCATTCTGCTGCAAACAGGCTGGAGGGAGAACCCAGGCAGAAGCAGCATTTGTGCTCCTCTTTCCAGGTGAGCCACTAATGGGCAAAACTCTTCAAGGCTACTCCACAGCACCCCTGTCACACTGCATCATTACAACAGGCTCAGATAAGGATGGGACACCAAGGCCAGCAAAACAAACCAGCTTCGAAGCTCCTATGTAGAGCCAGGATATGTTGGAAAAGCCATGGCCTGTTCAGTATCCCTCTGCAAAGGACTGGAACAAACTGATAGAGGGGTATCCAAGATGCCTAAGGAATGTTCTGTTTAGCTGAAACTAGCTGGTTAAACTGGAAAACTGAAAGGCACAGCAAGAGCTAAGCAGCCAAAAGACCTTTCAGACTGAAACAGTTTCTCCTGAAGGAAAGAGGTCAGGAGACAGTATGATCAAGTCTCTGTTTCTAGGTCAGACCTCAAGAGCTACATTTCTGCTCTAAGACAATGGGGATCCGATAACAACTGTACAAGAGCGCTTACCACAAGAGATGTGGATGGAGATGATCCCAGTTAGTCTATTCCCCAGCCCCACAGGAGGATAACCTGTACTTAAACAATGCTACTAGATGTCTAACTTCGAAAATCCTCTGATACAGAGATTCCCCCACATCCCTGGGCAATCTGCACTGGCATTAAAGATCTCTGTAATTATGAATTTATTTTTTTTTTAACTTGGGTCTTGCCTAATCTTCTGTTTTTGCATTTTAAGCCTGTTATTTCCTGCCATGTTATCACCTCCATTTTTACAGCCACCTTCTACACACTTCTGGTTAAAGAAGAAAGGTAAGAGATATTTCAAGATATCTTCAAATTTAAGCAAGTCCAACCTTTGAACGCCTAAAAGTGAGCTGGACAGAAAGCACTAACACAGGCAAAAGATGCCTCAGTCTCTTAAGCCTGCTTAAAGGCTACAAATCCATCAATCAAGGTCTGGACTAGTTAAAAACCCACTGCCTAGTATTTCAATCATTTCCTTCTGGAATAAGGCCAAAATACACTTGTGGATGTGAATAGGTAAAACAGAATCCACTACTTTGTGAAAAACCTCTAAGGAACAAATTGAAAAGTGCTCTCAAAAATTTATTTCCCCTTACCACATGTACTTATTTGTTATCGAAGCTCTGCCTGCAAGATTCACGATGCTGTGCTCAGGGCAATAAACAATTTATTTTGAGAAACCATGTACAGACTGAATGAAGATATAGAAATTACGATCTAACACAGAAAGAGGCAGGTCAGATCAACACTGGGATATCTAGACAGTATCTCTATAGAGCATCAGCAATGCTTAATAAATTTAAATTTATACCACACTTATGGTTCTTCAGAAGGTTTTAACATAAAAAACTGCAACAAAAAAAGTATCTGGCAAAGGACAGAGGTTATTTTCCAAAAATAGTTGTGAGGTCTGATTTTCTTTTTCGTTAGCACGACTCATCCATAGCCTCATTACATGGCTTACAACTTCCCTGCACAAAATCAGCGAGAGCAGTGGCATCAATCAGGTCTAGGTCTCTACACTGTGGAAAAACTCCTGGGCGATATTAAGAGCCTTTCTCTGATTCCTGCCAACACTATGGCAGGGGAAAGGAGGAGCTTTCATCCTTTTAATCATAAAGAACTGTAGGTAAGTTGTCAGAGAATCTTCATATTCACTTCAGATTGTTTTATAATGGGCAAATTCTGCCCTCCTCTATACTCTGACAACCCCTACTAACTCTGAGTGACACAGGTATAGTATTTGACCTAATTGCATTTTGAAGCTCAAATAAGCTTCTTGCATTCTAAACTGAGACAGACAACTTTTTTTTCTTTGCCCTACCCACAAGTCCCTGTGACACAATACTTCTGACACATTGCAAATTTCTGAAGTATTATTCCTTCCAAACAAATATCTTCCTTGTTATTTAGCCGGGCTGAAGGGCAGTTCACCATCATTTATGGCAGAGGCACAGAGAGGAGGGAATAGCAATTACTCAGCATTTGTTAAAGCGACGGCCTCACCTTTAATAATTGCACAGTCACATTTCTTTCCACAGGGTCAACGAGAACTCCGGAAGGGAGACTTGCTGATTGACACAAATATGTTTGTATTTCAAAGGGCAAACTACAAAGTCAAATACAAGGCAATGTTTGCACAAGAGTTAACTCTGTCATTCAGCATTCTCAAAGAGCTCAACAATCCCAAGGAAAAATGTCTCTCCTTCGCTACAGTACATTTTTAACTCAAACTTTAATACAGGTGTATGGAGAGGTCAAATTAGTATGATTGCTGCAGAAGGCTAGCTAAGCATGCAACCACAGGAAAGAGGAGTTAGTGGTGACCTTTAAAGAAGCAGAGCAATACAGTGGGCAGAGCTCCTGCCCCCCAGCATCCCCACAGTGAACTGGCAGCAGCTGAACACTCAGCACAAGTTAGAGCAACATGGTTCTCTAACTGCATAGACAGACAAACCAATGTCCAACCAAACAGCAAAGACAGAGAGGAGATCTCCTTCTGCACACTCTCATACTCCAATCACAGTTCATCTTGAACTAAAAGGACCAGCTCTGCACAGTCACCATCCCAGTGCAGACTAATGGGAAGGAGATGAGATAATAAGGCCAAATACTACCCTTGGGAGTGCACCACTCCCGTTAAGACAAGGGCAGTTCCCTGCAGTGCTGGATCAGCCCCATGGTGCCCCTCCACCAGCCTCAATCACAGCCAGTGCTGCTCTTTCACAGTGGACAAGATCTCCTCCCCTCTCTGGAGCCAGCTGCCCTCCTTGAAATTGCTGCAGTCACGCTCCTTCCCCTTCTGCTGCAGGTGACTGTAGGTGGATTTTGTTCTCTTCTCTCACAAATTAAAGAATCCTAAAACTATAAACACATCCTTTCACAGTGCCCACAACTCTTTGAGCTCACTTTCCCAAGCTATTGGGTGTGTTGAATTCAAGGTTACCAAGAACATTAATTCTGGGCATACTGAAACTGGGCACTGAGAGCATGTCTTCAAAGAGCCACTGAGAACTTTAAGGTGAATCAACTAAATGGATAAAGGATCTGTACATGGGTAGATTCAGCAAAAAAGGATGGAAACAGTCTTGTGGGTAATTAGTGATGTACCTTAAGTTATGCTCACTGACTTCACTCCTTTAGTTGATTGCTTTCAACTTTCCTCCCCACACAGACAGGCCTTTGAACCTCAAAGCATTTCAAAACTGTGTACATTATCAGCCACGTCTATATGCATGTGTGTTGTACTCAGCACCCACTGAACTGTCATGTCCAGCCTAAAGTATTGGATCCAGTATTTTCATCTTGTATGAATTTTTGGAAGTAGTCCAAATTTGGGTGGCCTGACAGAAGTACATCTGGGAGTAGCACAGCACAGTTTCTAATGTGCCATGGGAATGACTTCAGCAACAAACCTCAAAAAAAGTTCCTTCACATTAAGTGTAACTATTGCTACTCTGAGATTAAATATTACCTGGAAATTACTCTCATTAACTGCAGAGTCCTTGATTAATGAGCAGGTGGAGTGCACATAGGGACCTGGTCCTGATTTCAGCTGTCTTATTAGCTCTACCCCGGACACTACTGATCACCACAAAAATAAATGAGGAAATCCAAGAACTAATTACAAGTGGACAAAATGTGTCAACCTAATAACTGTGTTACGGGACTTCAGAGATTAAGGGAAGGCTGGCAGATGTGCAAGATGCAAACACCAAAGCCACTAAAAAGAAACAGCAACAGAACTCTGTTATCTTCTCACGTCTCTGGTGTGCGAGACCGCAGGAAGCCTCCCAAGAAAGTCTCCATTTCAGAACAGCTCCACAGCCATCTTGATTACTGCAATCATTTGTTCATTATTTTAACACCAATGGCCACAGGAGGAACCTTCAATGCTTCCCCTGACTCCCAATCCCACAAGCAGGGGCCATCTCTCCCACCAGGGCACAAACACTGAGAACTGCCCCAAGGCCCCAGGGAGGCCAGCATCAGGGAGCAGGAGTTTGGCAACCAGAAAGTCAAGGACAAGAGAGAGAATCCCACCTGGTGCTCCTGGAAGGTGCTGCTGCAGGTGTGCAGGCACCCAGGCTGGGGCTGCAGACCACACATGGGGAAGTCAGAACCATCTTCTTCAGTTTGTTGGCAAACACAGCTGTATCTAAGCATCTCCTGCTATACTTATCCAGCAGCCACTGCCCCCAAGGTGTGAAACAGTAGGGACTGCCCACACACCTTTTTAATTTGTGTTTACTTGTCTCTTGAAAAAGCCCAAAGAAATCTTCTACACACACCAGCTAAGTACAACAAAACCGAATACTCCAGCATCAGAAGGAGTTCAGCCAACTTGTGCCCTACAACCGATCTCCTATTTCTCCCTACACTTTCCTTCTAATCCTGTTTATAATTACACAAGCTGTCTGATCTTTCCAAAGCTATCAATTCCCTCAAATCCATTTTCAAATTGCCATCCTTGAAAGAGCCTGGGCACTGGATCAACCAGTCTCAGCTTGACACAACCCATGCCACTATTGATGGCTCCGCGGAAATGCAGGGGTGCAGCTGGCCAGACCCCGAGCAAGGGTTGCCCAGCCCCAGCAGAGAAGAGGCGAGGGGAAGGTATTGATCCGGTCCTTTTAACATGCTAATTTGCCCATTGGCTGCTTCAGTCATTGCTAGGCTGCACACTTCAAAAGGAAACTGTTTTCAAAGCAGCGACGTCTTTTTCAACAGCAGAAAACACTTAAAACTGAAAACAAATGAATTCAAACCCCAAGTTCACAGAAGCTCTGGTTGGTATTTTTCAGCTCTCCAGACAGAAATGTTTGATGTATGGAAAGACAGACTTGTTAATTAGGGCTATTAAAATGTGGCCTGGCAAAAAGCCTCTGAGATTTAAAATAAGAAAATCCACACCCTCTAAGTGCACACTTTATTAATATAAAGATAGCCTGTATTAGTATCGAAAAAATTCAGCCATAATATCTTGAAGTGTTCCATTGATTCCCACACACACACACACTTCACAGAAGAATAAAATGTAGTTAAAATTAATTTCTGTAATTCAATTTCTGTAATTCAGCATCAACACTGGAACACATTTTGGCCTTTCTTAGCATTGATAATGGGGAAAATAAAGGCAGTTGTTCAATCCCTTCAACCACTGAGAACACACGATGAAGGCCAGACAAAACCCTCAGTGTGACAGAGACATTATTAAAGTATTTCAGAAAGCAGCAGCATTATTGACTAACGCCTTTGCTACCAACACACAGTTTTCAATCACTGGCTGAATACAATGTGAGGAATTGATACAATGGCAGGATTTAATTACTGGTCTGTGGAAGCACTACAATATGTTACATCACAAGTTGTGCAGATAGAACAGAAATCAATTCAGTGTTTCACATCCGTGTTTGTGGCTCCTATCATGCTCCTAGTAAAACCTGAGGTAAGCTGTGAAAACCAGGAGCGTTCTCCAAGCTAAGGGAGATAATGAGTAGTAGCTCTGACCCACCAGCATATTACCCTGCTTTCAAAGTGTAAAGAGACGAAAACTTGAATTTCCCTCCAAGTATGTCTTTATTTCCAAGGCTAAAGTCAGCCTTGCTTGGCAAGCAGAAGACCTGAACCCAGATGCAGCAAGAGCTTAAGTTACCAAGCTCAGTCTAGTCCTTCTCCTGTGGACCCTGACCTGAGACAGCCACAGCCCATCGAGCCCAGTGCCAGCTACACCAGCAGCACCAGCTGCGTCCCTCCATGCCCACCTGCCCTGGCACAGGAAGGAATTTGGGATGCTGCTGACCTCTAACCCCTGGCTGCAGGGGACAAAAAAGCTGCAGGAGAGAGTAGGCAAATGGGGAGAGCTGACTGTCAACCTGACATTGGTTCTGGAGCACACAGCAGCATCAGAGCAAACTCATTCACAGAAACAAGGCATGAAGAGATAACACTAGAAAATATGAGCAAAGTGGAACTTGCTTCCTTGCCACTAAATTGTCAGCTTTATGGGACTTCATGCTGAACAGTATGAAAAAAAATCCAATTTGCTTTGAAGCACATTAGTCTAACATCCTAATTATTGTTTACATTGCCATTTGCCTTCTATTAAGAATTGAATAATTACCCAGCGCTCCATAGTTTAAAAATACAAGCAAACAGGATTATCTGGGTAATTAAGACACTGTACTGCAGCTTTGTAGTGTGGCTGTACAAAGCATTCACATATACAAGCAGAAGCAATAGTTATTGATCTCCTTAGTTCAAATAATGTTTCAGGGAGCTCCAGCACATAAGATGGGTCCCTCATTAGAGAAAGGTGACCAATTGCTTTTGAGGAGTGAGGAGGGGACACAGGACACTAGAGTCAGTCTTCCCTCTGGTCTTATCTCAACCACAGACATCCTGCATGGCTCTGGGAAGGTTCCCTAGTCTTCCCTCCTCCAGGTGCTGCAGCACAAGAGCATCCCTCCTCCTCTTCCTCCTGCCCAGGACCCCACCTTCGCTCAGGCTGCAGAAACCGCCGCCTCTCCGCAGCCTGAGCCATGCAGCACCATGCCCCCAGTGAATCCAAGGCCTGTTTTCCCAGCACACCTCTTTCACTGAGTTTGTATAGATTAATAATAGTGAGATTGAAACCCACCCATCTAAGGAAAAAATAAAAAGCAAACCAGCAAATGGAGTGTTTTCTAGGCATCCATGACTAAATGAGCCAAAGCAAATACCAACTGTACAGCATAGCATTTCCCCCCCCCCCTCCTTTTTTCCTCCAAACCTTAATAGCCCATCCATATTGTACTTTAAACAGCATGACCTCCCCTTCTGGGTGACTATTAGGACAAAAGCAAAGTTTTTGCACGTTCCTTTGTTATTTTAAAGAGCCTTTCCTCCATTTAATTATGCCACCAGGTTTCACACTGCGCAGTTTACTACCCCTGTGAAATTACCTTCAAGTTAAACACTAATTGGACATCCAACAAAAACGAAAACTCCCCACAACCATGTTTTTCCTTCTGGTTTCTTATAGGATGTAGCCCCAACACGACTGGGGTCCCAATTTCATACCACTGATTTATAAAGACACAAAATGAAAACCAGTACTTTAAAGAAATACAGTACATTCATGCAGCATGTGTTCTAACTTATATCAATAAACCTTTCAACAAATCCATTCTGAACAAGCCTGTGTTTTGGGAGCATTTAATGAGCCTCAGCTTTATTTCAAGCCAAAGGCAATTTTAAGTAAAGTTGAAATAAAGCAAAGTTAAAAAGAAAAGAAAGCCACTAAAACCAAAAATAAAATAAAATATGGGTTCTCGTATAATCATGAGGCTTAAGAAAGCAGAACTTTTCTCACAGATTATTTTCTTTCAATAAATAAAGACAGCAGAGCATTTCTGCATGTTTACTTACCCAAGTGCTGGGAGCCCCTTTTCACCACACTATAACCGTGGGCCAAGGCCACTTCTGCAGCCTGTAGAGCAAAGGGAAGGGCACTAGACCAGGCCTGAGCAGGTCCTTGGTACAAAGCAGAAAAAGTGTCCAGAGAAAGTGTAATGCTTTTTTATGCATGTGTGTGCACAGAAGGGATCCCACCTCCTGAACCTGGTCATCCCCCAGCTGAGGATGCAGCTATAGAAGGGCTTTGTGATGGAGAACATATAGAGGAGATGACACACAAGAACCTGCAGCCCCACCAGGCACAAGAAGCAGCACTTCTATACCCCAGCCATCATTCTGCAGAGAAGGCCAGGGTTTTGGAGCACAGCACTCTCCCACAGGCTGGCTTGAAGCTGCAGTTTGGGGCAAGAGTGACAGTCAGCCATAGTCAAGAGGAGACTTCAAGACATGAGGAGCACACTGTGCAAATATTACACTATCTCTTAAACAAAGAGATTAAAAAAAAAAAACAGAATCCATTTGCATAAAATCCAAATCTTTGAGCTCTGCATAAACAGAAGGAGATTTTGGCTGGCTTTTCCAAAGGAAGCTCTTATCTCCTTTGTGAAGTGGGGAAATGGGTGTGCTACTTTGCATGAGGGTGTATACAAAAGATGTAAATGAGGAATTTGCTGCATGCAAAAGGCAAAGCTGGCGACAGCTGCCAATCCCCATTCACACGGAGAGCCTCCCTAGTCTCTAGCAGGAGGAAGGAGAAGGGAACCAACATGTTTGCTTCCCAGGGAGGTGAAGCAGGCTCTGAATATTCATAAAATGGCCATTTAGTCATGGGAGTGTTAATTGTCTCTGATTCACAAAACTGTGTGACCTCACCTGCTCCCTGCAATATTTGAAAAGGATGTGGCATAATGGAACGAAACCAGATAAGATATTTATCTCACAAGTTTGGGGGGCTTTTTAATGCAGTCTCAAAAGACCTTAGTGTATGCTGAGCATTTCTTTAATCACTTCTCACAGGCACAATAAAGACCAAGCTCAGTGGAGCATATTATTAGACAGATAATAACCCTTACCCAGCCAAGATCTAAATACCAAACTCATCGCACACAAGATGAGCTGTCTGGAAAGTGTTGTTCTGCCTTTTTTTTTCCCCCCTATAAGAACACACACAAAAACCAGAAGATGGGCTGTAAGTCCCACAAAAGACTACGTGGACCTACCATGAAATTCATACCACCACAACAGCTCATCTGGCTTTCATTCTGAGGATCGTGCTTTTTACCAGTAATACGCAGAATAAGGACCAGATATTGCTCCCCTGTGTACTAGCAGAAATTTTGTCAGGAATTCAGAAGGAAGCAATCCCAGCCCTTCTCCAAGCAACACATGAAGGGACAACTGCAGCTTGACTTCTGAGGAGGCCAGGCAGGAGAAAAGCAATAGAGAGCCTGCAGTGACATTTAAATGGAGATTTTGAAATGCACCAGGTGGTACAAAAAAAAAAAAAATAAATTCACAGAGGGAGGAACCCTTGGAAAGTCTATTGAGCTACATGAGAACATAACATAACCAAATCAGCAGAGAAGAGAACCAACTAAATTTGGTTCAGACAGACTGTGTTTCAGTATCGCTCCCAGGCCCCGCCTGGTAGCTTCAGTCTTCTCAGCTCCTTTTAAAACATAACATGTTGAGTCTATGCATTTTTTTTTCCCCTCTGCCAAAAATAATCAACCTGAAAAAAATTCCTTCTGAAACCTCAAATCTGCACAGCCTTAGTCACCCTTCTGATTACCCTTTTGTGCAGCCAGACTGTACATCAGTGCTATTCTGACAAAAAAAGTTATCTGTGACTAAAATGGGAAAGTACACACAAATTATTTTACTTCCCCACCCCTACAAAACCCACCATCCAAAAATCTTATCACAGAAAACATATAATTAGACTGCACCCTTCTGATGTGAACTGAACTGCTGCTTTCAATGATCACAGCCACTCTTCAAAGCCTCTGAGATAAAAAGAATCTTATCATTCAAATTATTACTTCTTAGGGATGCTCTTATCAAAGTTCGAAGGAAAATTCTAAAAACAGCAGTGATATGAAACCAGGACTGAGCCATATTTTAAATGACACTAGATTTTCTGCCAATTGGCCAATTCACAACTCAGAAAAAGCAAGTGTAGATGAAGACAAAGCTGTTGGCTCTCATAACCTTTACAGTATCACAGTAAAAATCTCAACTGTCTCACATATTTATACTAAATGGCAGGTCTAAAATTGAGATTTGTAATTTCACAGCATCAAAATCATCACAGATGGCTACAGTCTATTGCTTCTTTAATCTGTCTTTTCTCCCTTCCTGCTTGTTTCCCCCCCTCCTTTGAGTAAGAAAGATACGTGTTTTATCATAAGGAAATCGTAACTAAATCCAAACCACATTATATTAATGTGTAACAAAACAATTTACATAACAATGATGAGTACAAGAGAAGTTGAAAATTACTTTATGTCTCAGCTTTGCCCTAAAGCACTAATTGTCTTAGCCTTGAGATGTGACACTAGTTGGGATAGTCATGTTCCATCAACCATATTCCACATTTATGCTCTCCTAAGTGGACAGCCTTTAACACAGAACATTTGAGGGAGAATAAACAATAACAGAAAATTAAAAAAAAAAAAAAAACAACAGCAAACTGGAATTAATTTTTTTTTTGCATTAAGTTCACAGCTACAAGTGCATCTGCAAGCAAAGAATCAGTGCTCACCTAATATTTCTACTGATCAGGACCAATTTTGTAGAACCACTGCCATGACACACCTTTGAAGCTTCCCAAATAAATATGGATTAAATACTTATCTCCTTTTCCTTCCTGCCCTGGGTTTTTGCATATGTGCATACACATGCACTTATGTATGTTCAGTAAGACAATCATCATCAATAAAATCAGCTGGAGAAAAAAAATAGCAGTCAGAGGAAGGACGGTTTTTTGTCATCATATTCAAACACCTCCATACCACCGACACAATTTTTTAAAAATCCCATTCAAGGTCAGAAAGTCATTAACTCCCACTACAGGAATAACTTTAGATGTGAAGTGGCTTTCCATTATGCTTCCCACACACACATCAGAAATTAAGCAAAAGCATCTCAAGGAAAATGCATTATTTAAAAATTGGGAGATTGAGTGAACTTGAAGCAGCTCACAGGACAACCCAAGTGCCAGCTGGTCTGCCCCAGCACTGTATGGCAGGGAGCAGGTCTCAGGAGAAGACACGGAATTCCAGCATCAACTGCGGATCTCCCAACAAGTGCAACTGGCCTGAACTATTTCTGCCCACTGAGCTTTTGTCAAACATTTAAGATCTTAATCAACCCTAACTCTGACCCTAGGATCACAAGGGAAGATGGATGAGGAAACGGACAACCTCTGACCTTTCCTTGTATTTGTTCTGCCACAGCCAACCTACCGAAAAACAATTGAGGTGGAACCTGCTCACCAGCTCCAGTCCCAGACCAGCACCCTTTTAAAGACTTTCCCAAACTCAAACTCTCTCCCCCTGCCCCCAGTCCTCTGTACCAAAACCACAGGAATCCTCCTCACTTCATACTCCTCCCTTCCAAAAACCTGTCAGAGTAGAACATTTGCTAAACGATGAAGTTAAGAGGGGAAAGAAAAGGGGAAACCTCATTCAATGATGTCAAAGGCCAAACTGCTTTAACAGCCTCACTGGAAACCAGAGAGGAGCTGCACAGCTCCAGTGAGCTTCATGAATTCACCAAGAGGAACTTCCCAGTAAACTGTTCTGGCTGGAGAATGGCAAGTGTGAGAAAAGGAAACCACAAATAACCACTGATGAAATGAGTTTAGCACTTTCAAATTATGTGCTGGCTCGAATACTCTCAAAGTGACTAGCACAGACCAACTTCACTCTGGAGAGCCCAAGAAACAGAATGTTCCTATTGCCTTTGTCAGTATGGCATCACCTGATCTTCCTGTTAATTGGGAAACAGAAAATTGGGTTTCCTAAGCCCCAACTTGCTCAGGTGCAGCTGAGACCCGTTAGGTAAGCTGACATTCATCTCTAAGGTCTAGTCCAACACTACAAAAATAAATTCAAAATGCATGTCAGTATAATCACTGCCCACCAGTAAAACCTCAAGAGATTTCCCCTCAACAACACAGGATTTGTTAGGCAATTAGCTCATCACGTCTGGGCCACTGACGCTGAAAAATGGTAGATCTGTGTCAATCAGAGTGACCCAGTGCTGACCTAATAGGCCTTTAGGAGAAAGCAGAATAATCCCTGTGCAATAAACCAAGATGTGCTCCTCCATTCACTTCCTCCTCTCAGAAGCCAGGCTGTAAATGTGTCGAGAAGCTTTGCCCAGAAGTTATTGAGCTATTAAGAGAATAACAGTATCCCCACAGCCACCAAGGGCTCTCCTCACATCACCCAGTCAGTACCACAGCCACAGGTTCACACATCTCACAATAAACAGGTTTTCAAGTTTCCATCTCACTGGATTAAAAAAAGAAACCAAATATTAAAAAAAAAAAAAAGAAAAAACCTGACTAATTTACCCCATAGAGGATGCCCTATCATTGTGCTGCTCATCTTTCAGTTCTCTGTACAGCCCACACCAATTTTATTGCCACTATATCATACCTAAGCTTTTGTCATATAGCAAAAACTCTAGAAATTAAGGCTGAAGTTTACACTTAGTGCTTCTTTCCTAACAAAGCTTAATTTCAACACATATTGCTGAACTTCATATTGACTGTAGATTAGTGTTCAAAAGAAATCAAGTAAGACATTCAAAAGACACCATTCTCTTAGGAGTCCAGCCCAAGAGCTGTCAGTTACTTGCCTCGCTAACTTGTGCTTAGTCTCAAGATCAAAAAAATGACCTCATGAAAAGCACACCAAGAAGATGTAAGGCAATTGGCTCCAAAAAAACCTTTTCTAAAAACATGGTTCCAAATCCCCTAAGGAGCTGAGCACCTTCAATTCAGCACCAGGCAAAATTAAGCTCACTGACCTGTGCAACAATCCATTTAAGTCTGATCTTAATTTATGCTTACATGAGCAAGAGTTTAGAAGCAGAGGCTAAAGATATTTTATTTATAAACTCCCTTCTCTCCCTTCCCTAATCTTTTACAACTTCTTTTTCCAGAAAAGGGAGGTGTAGAGAATATAGGTATTGAGGTTTTTTCTTTTAGGAGAATCTGTCTTTTATACAGACTTTAATCCCCAGTTCTGCAGCACACAGGATGGTCTCTGTGTGTGTGTGTGTGCGCGTGTGTGTGTGTGTGTGTGTGTGTGTGTGTGTGGGAGGGTGGGGTGGAGACTTCTAGCATTTCTAAGAGTATCCTAGCACCTCTATTATTTAACTGACAATAGAGACTCTCTGAGAAATGAAAATATTTAACAAAGGCAGCAGTGTCAAATATCAAAGGGTATTTAGTGCTAAAAATTTGCGACAAGTAAAACACCAAAGACTTCCACTTCCCAAAGCAGGAAAGTAATTCAGCTAAAACTCCTGTCCCTGCCTCCCAGACTGGTTCTTAACCCACTGCATTATCCAAAGGAGACTTTGCCAGAATTTCCTGTGCTTAACAAAGTTCACTTGAAAGATTTGTCTCTTCAAACAACAGTAGCTCAACTGCGCTGTTATGTAGTCATTCACATTTCAGTGACTATCATGAGCCAAATAAAATTTAGGCACCTGCTAGAAAATGTGTTTCACCTTCTGCCTATTATGGCACTATCATTTGTTTTACATTATGTAATTCTTAGCCTTGCCACCTGGAGCTATTGGACTTCTTCATTAAACCCCTCTGTCCCACCAAATCCCATGTGGCTGTTAATTACTGGCTTTACTCCATTTACTCTCATCTCTGATTCAATTATGCATTCAACTAAGCCCTAATGAAGAGTACAATATGGCTCATCCTACCTTGGCATTCACCATTGCGTTCTTCATAGCCAGCATTGCACAGACAGTTGCCAATGGGCACCAGCCATTCGCCATCTGCCCCACAGTACATTTTTGGCACATCCTTCTCTTCTGAGTTGTTGACACAGGAGCCACGAACCTCCACCAGAGAGGATGTATCAGCCCCAGTAATGGTGTCTGGAAACTGTGCCAGGTTCCGAACCGTCAACGGGCACTTCTTATAGAAGACACGAACAGAGACCAAAGCAATGCAGGCACCGACATCCTGAAAAGCCAAATAAAACCCTTTCTTGCTGAGTGGTCCTACATCCCGTATCTCTGTATTCAGCTTCATGATCCTGTCTCCAATGTCCACCTGGGTGAAGCTCTCGTCAGCAGCAATGGTATCGATCTTGGCAAACTGGCTCTCTCGAATAAAACGCTCCTTATCATTGTTTGATTCATAGTAATAAAGGTTGAAAGTCTCTTTGCAAGTTCCCATGACACCCGGCAGGCTGTTGCAGTCTCTGAGTGTGAACTTGATTTCAATATATACCCTTTGAGCCCCCTCACGGGGAATCCAGTCAGTTCGTAGCCAATTATTCTGACTGGGTTCCATCACGTTGCAGACTTGATAGGTGCGGATCGGAGTGTTCTTCTCATCCATAATGCTTACTTCCTCCCACTGCAGAGAGGAAAAGGGGAAGAAAAATATATATCTGTATTAAAAGGAACAACTGAGCTTCACAGCAAACAATCTGCACTTCTTCCATTAAAGGGAAACAAACAAACAGAGAAACAAAAACAAACTAGCAGACCAAGTCATAGCCAGGACCTCAACTACTTGGACATTAAAGGAAGAATCTGTTCAGGAGAAACGAGTTCCAAATCCAGTAATGCCTCGAGGAGCAAACATGTTTTAAAGGCCCTCTGAACCAATCCAAGAATGCTCCATCAACTGACTAGGTTTATTTGCACTACAATTCAGTCCACAGGACCCTGCTTAGATTAGGGCTACATACAGGACTTCACAGACTCCCAGTGCAGAACTGGCCTGCAGTGTTTTCTCTGCAGTGGATAACATGTGGACTCTGTCTTGTACGTGACATAGCATGACTTGGTCACACAAAAAACACAAGACAGAGAGAATTACATCCACATTTCTGGCATCACTATCACATAGTTTAAAAATTCTCAAACCAACTCTTATTACTTCTTTAAGCTGCCAACTCCTTTCCTGGGCTACCCATATCCCAGACACTCAGCAAACAGTCTTTACTTCAGAGCTAGGCAGAAATAGCTGTCTACAGAGAACTGGGTCCTTGATTTGGTGGCACTTAGAGAAGGAACAACAGGTAAAGAGACAACAGCATCAGTCTACCAGCAACACTACCATAACTTCATTATCCAAACAGAGTTTCTTACTAGTGGGAAGGCAGAAAAAGAAGGAATATTACATATCTTTTTCTGGAGGAAATGTCAGGAAACAGCTACATTCATATCATCAAAAACCCAAAAAGGTTAACAGAGAGGTAAAGTGCTGAAAGATCAGGGTAGCTTGCATGCTTCAAAACTGTTACGCCCCTCAAATCAAGTTCAGATATCTTCAGAAGTGCCAAACTAACAGGCAACATGACTATGAAACAACAACAATACATGTAATCCAAGGAGGGTATGGAAAGAAAAGATTCATGAGTTCAGCATGATGAACTTAGAAAAGGAAAGCACACATACTCAACAATTCTGAAAAAAAATTGGTTTAAGTATTATCAGAAACAGAAGAAAGTTTATCACAGTGCTCTCCTGGTGGTAAGAAAAGGGAAAGTACAGGCATTAGGGAGAGAAACCTTTCCAGAAAAAAACCCAAACCATAGCACTTCAATTTATATTATTCAATTTATTCTTCTTTTAAAAAATATTAGATAATGATATGCTGACTAGGTTTGCAGGCAATCCAATGAAGCATATAAAGTTATCCTTAGAAAACAGTAATAACTTTAAAGAGACTTCCCAGAAGTGCTTTTCAGAACTACTGAAGCCATGGCTTTGATAAACAGAAGCCTTCTTAACGTTAAAGGGCTTCTTGTATAATATCCTGCATTCTTCTCACAAAGATTGCTCTTATGCAAGTGATTTTTACTTAAAAAGCTTCCAGCTTAGCTGAATCCGTTTATAGAATGACAGCAGTTAGCACCATGAGTCACTAGGAGCAGAAAGAATAATATTTTATTTGCTGCCTAGAGATAACTGCAAATTAAAATGAAGGGGGGGGGGAAATCAATACTCAGCATGTCACTCCTTTTCAGAGAAAAGGAAAAAATAAATCTTAAAAAGTCATCTATCAATGTAAAGCGTAACATGTTGTTAGTAAGAAGACAGAGTTGTTTAATTTACAGCTGCCACAGAGCTAGTTTACAGTTACAATATTGTCTTTATGATCCATCATTTTCCATTCTGCTTATCTTCAGATTGTCTATGCTACCTATATTGTGTGTGGTACAAGAGAAAGGAAGAAGCAGAGGGAAATAATACTTGTTGATGGGATTTCCTTTAGTGCATTTACACAATGGAGGATGCTGCTAGAGGATTCAATAAAGAGACCGCTGAGGTCAACAGACAGACAGCAACTGAATTCAGCAACTTTTCCGATCGAGTTCTTAACACACCCATCTCCTGATCAACATACAAATATACAGAGTTGGGCTTATTTCATAAACACACAAACAAAAAACAAACGTGTGTCTTTCTGACAAAGCTGAAAATAACTACAGCCCCAGATTTCCAACCACTGTAAATGACTTGTAACTCTAAGTATGTGGTCAAAGCTGTAACTTTTTGCTTTCAAGCTGAAATTAACTTTTATAATTCAACTCTTCCCACAGTTTAATGATGCAGAGTAAAACATTCTGGGCACAAAACCTGCTTTTCAACTGTGAAATGCAAGAGTAAATCATTAATTACATTTATAATGCAATTCATTAATTCCTCCAGGGCTACTATATATTTGATTACTGCTAGTCACTGCCACATTACTATGTTTATCTACAGCCCTTCTTATCCACACAACCCTCACACCTCAGGAACAGTGTGGTACAGACCTAGAAAAATACTTTTTTTAATAGACAATAAAGTATACACAATTAAAGAAAAACACTAAAGGACAGAATCTTCCCAGAAAGATAAAGGAGTTCGTCACTACTGCTTGAAATAAATCTGCAGCATATGAAGTTAAAGTAAACGCTTTCCAAGCACTGTATCTCAGAGACAGGCCATATACTCTTAAATTTTTCACTACAGGCTTAAAAATAGAACACACGTATGTAGGTTTAGTGAAACGAGTCACGTCCACAATAAGAGCACACATTTCCTTCTCAAGCTTGCATGGTGCTTTCAGAAGAAACATGGGGGAAAAGGGGGAATCCAATGGCCATTAATAAAATACAGCTGTCCTCTGATCATTGATTCTACTGCTGACTTATTAAAATTTGTATTTTAGGTCCTGTTTTAATACACAGCATAGATACCCCTTGGAGAGCCATATAAAAGGCCCTGTCTCATTAACCGACCTTTCCAGGGTGCTGGATTAACAAGGAAGCCCAACTCTCACCGAGATAGAGCTGTACCTTTCCACACTGTCAAAAGATGAGGGCAATTGCCTGCAATCTGCAGTGAATGTGCACCGTGGGCGCTGCCAGAGGCCTGCCAATCACTTCCCCACTCTTTGAAAAACCGGGTTTTGGGGATAGCACAGTGTGCTCAGGCACAAGCCGGGACCGTAGTCAAGTTCACCCAGAACAACAATGGGGGAGCAAAACAATCCCCCATTCTCCCATGTTATGGTTATTCAGAGCTTATGCATAATGCATCACCAGCCAACGCAACCTCGGATTCCTTCCGCTCACTGCTGTTTCCTTAGCTCTGCTTCTTCTAATTACGAGTGGGAACGCACACACACACAAAAAAGTAAATTTGTAGGTTTCCTGAAGAATCCAGTGCTTTGTTGTGCACAGGTCCTGATCTTTCAGCACTTTTCTTTTCCAGTCACTTTGACTTTGTTACTTCTGCTTAAGGATTATAAACTGCTTTTGCTCATTTAATATTTAAGGGATTTGAGGGGTTTTTACATTAATGTTTAGTGTGCATTGCTGGCATTTTTCTTAAATTGCTCATTTGAAGAAAGAAAAAGCTTTTCTAATTGCTTATTAAAAAAAGTCCCATGAAGTACAGTCTCCTCCATACCCCTGAAACTCCAAAGTCCAACATTCTCGAGAGTTTCCCACAGAAGCACTAGGCACCCTGCAGGTCAGGGCACAGATGAGGGAGCAGCAAGGTGTCCACCCACTAATATAAAGCTAAACTAAACAAATAAAGCTACCTTGCATGCAGCTCCACTAAGCAAAGAGGCTCTAAGCCCCAGCAACGAACCCTCTTATCATCACACCACCACTGGGCAGTGCATTCAAGCAACCTTCTCTTACAATTGTCTTATTTAAAAGTACATCGAAAGAAAGTGCAAGGAATCACCATCAAGCACTGGGTGCTGCAGTTTATCTGTTCAGAGACCTAAATAAACGATGTTCACACCCTGAAATAGGGCAATGTCCCATCGCACCAAAAGGTCTATCCTGCATATTGATCCCCACTCCTTCATCCAGAAATAGAACAGCAATTGCCCTGAACATCCCCCAGCCGAGACAGTCCACAGATAAAATAATAGCAGTCAAGAATGCCAATTCAGCCGGCAGATCACATTTCTTGTTGGTATTTCAGTTTTAAATAGGCATCTAAGCCCATGCCTCAACCAATCTCCTAATTCTGAAACCTCTTTTCTGCCCTTTTGGTTTCCACTTCTTCCATGACAGAACTATCCAAAGGGAGTATAGAGTTTCTCCAACAAAGAGTAATTCACTTGGTAAGCCAAGGAAGAAATCTGACCTCCTCACCACAATCAACAATAATCGAGCCATTAGGACTCTCTGAAAGTTACTAATCACCCCCTTTACCCTTTTGATCAGATAGCGGTTTAAAACTTACCCCTCCTTCCAGGGGACTTGCTATCCACCCCAGCTCTCCCTGAACTGATCTGGAATCCAGCAAGGTAACTGCAGAAAGGTACAAATAAAACAGATTAAATTCCAGCTGCCAAGAGGCAATATTAAAATAAATCGTTTACCTGAACGTTTCCATATGTGTGGAGCACGATCGCATCCACCTTCCACTCGAAATGAAATGTTAGTTCCGACCGCGCCAATATCTTAAAACACTTGGAAAGTCTCTCGGGGTAGGTCCGAGGAATCGCACGCTCGTTTCCCGGAGCGCCAGAGCCGCTCCCGGGCGCGGAGCGGCGCAGTCCCGGCACACCTGCGGGGGACAGCGGAGCGCCTCCCGGGAGCGCTGGGCACCGCATCTCCTGCCGCCCGGGACCGCGACCGCACCTTGGCGATAAGCGAATAACCGGTACTCCCCGGGACCCCGGGAGGGCAGCCAAGCACCGAGAGACCTCGTGGGGGGTTCCCGAAGGGACTGGCGCCCCACGCCCGCACCGCGGGACGACCGCGGGCTTCCCCTGCTGAGCCGCCGCCGGACCGTCCCGCAGAACGGGCTGCACCCCGGCCCCGAGGAACGGCGCGGAGCCGCCGACAGCTCCCGGGAGAACCGGTTTAATGAGCCGCCCTCGCGGCTCGGGGCCGCCCCGGCGCGGCGGCTCCGCTCCCGGGAGCGCTGCGGCCCCGCGGCCCGGCCCGGCCGGGAAAGGGGCAGCGCGGGGGGAAGCGCCGGGCGGGCGGCGGCCGCTCCGCTCCGCCCCGAGACACCTGTGCCAGTGCCGCGGGCGGCCCCCGGAGCGCCGCCGGGGCAGCTCCGCGACCGCCGGACGGAGAGCGACTCCATGGGACAGCGCGGGGCCGGCGGCGAGCGCGGCGGGGAGGGCACCGTCGCCAGCCCGGGGGCACCGAACTTTGCCCCCGGCGCCCCGCCAAGGGAGCGCCGAGCCCGGCCGCCGGCAAAGCCTCACCTTCGTTGGCGGGATAGATCCGGGAGCCGGTGACGGCCCCGCAGACGCCGACGAGGAGCGGGAGGAGGGCGCAGATCGGGACCCCGGCCATGCCGCCGCCGCGCTCCGGCCGCTCTATCCCAGCGGAATAAGTGCCTACATGGAGCGCGGCGCGCGATAGACATTGCCGGGGGGGCGGGGCCCGCCCGCCCGTCAGGCCCCGCCGCCAATCGCCGCCCGCCCCGCGCCGCGCGCCCCGCCCCGGCCCCGCCCCCGCCTCGCGCCCGGCGCGGGCAGCCGGGTCCGCGCGCTGCCGCCGGGGCGGTGGGGGCGCTCCGCGGGGGGGGGCGAGGGGAGCGCGGCCCCGGGCGGGGCGAGCAGGGAGTGCGGGGAGATGGGGCACACCGCGGGGTCTGTGACGATCACGGTGTCCCAACACAGAAACACGACGGAAAAAGGGGAAAAAAAAAAAAGAAAAACGAAAAGTTAGGTGCGGCAGAGCGGCGCAGGAGCCGCGGCCGCGCCGCGCACACGGACTTTTCCCCGCGCCGAGCCCGGAGCGGCTCCGCGTCCCGGGAGCGTCCCGGCTGCTCCCACCGCCCCGCCCGGCCCGGCCCGGCCCGGCGCCACCGTTGAGCAACAGCGCCACCTGGCGGGGGCGGCGCGCCCCGCGGTGCCGGTGCCCCGGGCGGGGGTGCGGGTGCGGGTGCGGGTGCGGGCTCCGGGCCCGGCGGGCGGGCGGTGGCTGCTCCCGCCGGCAGCGGCTGCCCCGGGGCCGGGGAGGGCCGGGGAGGGCTGGGCAGGTCGGCGGCAGCCCCTGGCGGCGCTCCCTCGGCCGCAGCGGCGGAGGACGGGAGGACGCTCCCCCCCCCCGCCCGGTTCACCGCGAAATGCCAATCGTTGTCGCTTTTGTGCACCGGGGCAGCGGCCGGGGCTGGATGGGGTGCTGGGAAAGCTGCGGGTTCGGAGCGATTCCCTCTGAACGCCAAGATCCATCGGGACGCACAGGCTCGTCCCCACCTGGGACGCGTCCATCCGAGGCAGCGCCGTGCCCAGGGACACCTGTGGTGGCCGATGCCTTTGGCTGTTCCCTGGAACCAGCGCTGTGCAGCCACAGCCCCGCTTTGCTTCGAGCGCTCCGACCACCTGGCTCTTTAAAAAATACTCTCTAACTAAGTATTTACAACAGAATCGTAGGTTTTAGGAGCCCGCTAAGCCCTGGGTGGGTCAGGCAGCGTCAGTAGGCTGAGCACCGTCCTCGAACAGTCCGTACTGACAGAACTGCCCCCGGCCCTGCCTGTCTGTCCGTCCGTCCGTCCTCCAGGGGCAGCGCTGCGGGACCGGGGAAACCGAGCAGCCCCCCCTCCTTCCCGCCTCGGGAGGCTCTGACCCACCGCCGCTATCAGTACCGCTGCCAGTGCCTCGGGAAGCTCCAGGAGCGGCGGTTCCCGCAGCGCCTCCCGCCCCGGGTGCCGAACCCCCCCGCGCTCCCACCCGCAGCTCAGTTTCCCGCAGATTAGCGCGGCGGTAACACTCCCCCTCCTTCACCCGTGGGTGCAGCTCCCTCGCCCCCGCAGCGCCCTCTCGGCGCTCCCCGGTACTCCTGGTACTCCTCTCACCCCGTGCGGGACGCAGCTCCTTCCCCGGCTGCACCCCAGAATCGGGGAATCGCACCCAGACTCCCTCTGGGATAAAACGAATCCTTGTCACTTGTAGCTTTAGGTTCCGCACAGAACCCCTGTACAAGCTCGATTACTTAAAAATATACTTTGAATGCATCTTAAAGTTTGACTAACAATCCTGTGCATCAGGAAACACATCTGCCGAGAATCAGCTGTTTTCTCTTCAAATCATTCTACTTTTTCCCAAATTCAAATCTCTGTAAAGCGTAATACTTACAAATGCACTTTTTTTCTTAAAAATACAGAGTATCTTTCACGTGGTTTAATTTCAGATCAAGATCTAGGGAGGATGCATTTTATGGCTTTTAAAACTGCTTTAAGAAGGTTTATTAATAGAGTGTTTACAATGAGGTTCCTATAGTATGCGTCTCAGTTTGTTTTCCCTTGCCTTGAACATTTCTTTTGGAGCTCCCACTGGCAGAACCTTAAAGATAACCCTGCAAAGATAGCTGAGATAGCTGGTGTGTTTTTCTCTTTCCGTGGAAAATAAATCTTTTAAGCAGCAGCTTGGATAATGGGAGTTAGAAAACAGTGCTGCACAGTCAATGCAACTGTTAAAACTTGTACTTCCTGACTTTAATTATCTACAAGAATTCTTGGCCTAATGAGGAGGAAGAAAAGGTTTAGTTCCTTTTTATTATTTACACAAAAATATAGGCAGTCCTCAATTAAAGCAATCTGAGTCGACTTCTTTTCACATCTTTGATGCATCTGACAGATCTACTACAAGTCAGGGTAAACTTTATGGGAATGATGGAGCATCAAAATATCTTTTTTAATTGAAGTTATTTTTGTGGCAATGCCAGAAAAGTCAGTCGTCATTAAAAATATATAAAATGCTTGGAAACCTTAAAAATATTTCTATAATTTAATGCAATTTTAATTTGTTTTAAAAAATGTAAAATAAACACAGACAATGTAAAAAAGGCCTGCAAATGTCATAAAATAAAATGTTTGCAATTCTACCAAATCCACTGTATTTTGGCTCCAGTATGTGGCGGGTTTTTTTAAGTCTTGCCAAAATAATCATAATTTCCTTACTTTGTGTCATTTCAACGAATCGTAAAAATCCAGCTTGGTTTTAACAGATGTCATCGATACTTGGACTAAATCCTGTTCTCAGCTTCAGCCAGTAACCCCACCCTTCAACAAAGTACCTGACATCAAAATTTATTCCTTAAAATTTTGTTACAGCTGTTGGAGCTGTTATATTTTTCTTAACTGCCTATTACCTGTGCTGCTGCCAACCTGCCATGTTATTGTAACTCACTATCAGGAGTGATTTGCCTTTGATGGGAACTAATCATGTTTGTACCATCATCAAGTTTACACCATTTGAACGGTCAATTTAATGCAGCTCAAAACAGCACAGCCAGCATCTCTGATGTTTGTCTCAGCTCTCGTATTTGTCTCAGCTCCTCAGTGAAACTGTATTCACTTGCAGCAGACACTGAAATAATTATGACAATGTGTTAAATGTTTGATCCTGTCTGCTTCATAGAGGTCAACCCCAGCCGAATTATTTAGAGATCCGTTTACAGGACTCAAGTGGTACAGACAAACAGGCACTTGAACACACAAACACAGAGTTTTTGGGAAACTGTAAATCATCTTGAAATGTAAGGACTGAAATGTTATATTTTCCACTCACTCACAATTTGTTTTCCTCTTATTTTAAAACACCGAGGGAATATATCAGTATACAAATAATTGGGCATCGACACAAGGTGGTTGTCTTGGATGTATCTCTGTAGTTAATATATTTTTTAACATTTCTGAGCATTTCTGAATGGATATCAAATGTCTCTCACACACATACACTTATATAGATAGAGTTGCTTTGTGTTTTTCCCAATCACAAACACAACATTTGTAATTTAAATACATTACAGCCCCTGAAAGGGGTGTGACTTTGGATGAACGTTCAGTTATATTTTTACTTTATCCTTTCTTTCTCCATTTTTCTATGTCCACCCACTCATGCTCGTCCATCTCCCCAGAAGCTTTTTGCTGTCAGTCAAGTGACAACCTCAGTAGGAAGCTCTGTGTGTTCATGGGCCTCCTGAGGCCCAGCACTACATTTAGATGGGGAAAAAAAAAAAAAAAAAAAAAAAAAAAAAGGAAAAATAAGAAGACGGGGGGAGGAAGCACAAGCTCTTCCTTTAGTATGCAATTCCACAGCCTGCAGGAAAAATTCAGCCATCTCCTCTGAAAAGCCATTTCCTACAAAAATGCAGTCCTGCTTACTCCACTCCCACACAACTTCCACACTACTTGGCTATTTGCAAAGAAGTGTAAAATAACCCCAGGAAGTTTAACATTCACACACAGAGTCTTATTGTAAAAGGGAATAATGCCCCAAAGGTGCACCTTTATCAGGCTTGGCACCAGAGAGTCACTGCCAGCTCCTTCCCAGTACAAGAGCTCAGATGTGCCCAGCCTTTCCCTCCCTGGATTTACTGATTCTTTATGGACCTGTGAGTATTAAACATTTGTCGATAAATTACTTGACAATATTTGTTGTTAGGTATTCGAGAATAAGTTTTGATTTGATTTGAGTGAGATTTCATTCCTCAGGTCATGTTTGCCTTAAATGAAGTTGCAGGCTGTAACGCAAAAAGCCGTAGCAGGAGAACATCTACGTGAAGGTAATATGCATTTCTATAAACATCAAGCTGGCAGAATGATTTTGTTTCAGCTGGGATTAGCAGGAGTTTTGCTGCTGACCTCAATAAGAAAAGGATCAGGTTTATAGCTCACTTGCAAATCCACTCTGCAAAAAAGTGAGCTTTAGGCACTGTAGATTATTGACACTTCCTTTTGTTAATCGTGATCATCATCATAAGGGTTTCCTATTTATTACTGCTTTGATGCTGATTACAGGACCTGTGACAGTGCCTTTATTCAGACTAGGCACACGGCGTGACTTGACAATATCCAGACAGACAGATGCATAGATTTTTTGCCTTTTCTAACCAGCAGGGCTAAGGGAAACTAGATAAGCATAAGTGAAATGTAACAGGATTTTAATGACAATTGAGGTAGTACCTTTTATTACATTGCTCCTGACAACACAAGGCAAATCTCACAGTTAGCCTAAAATGTATAATATGCCATTATCAAGTCCCTAAAAGAAAATCCTGTCATCTAAACTATTTACAAAGCTGGGAGTGTTTATGATGCAGTTTATGCTTCCTAAAATAAATAAACCTAAATGGGCACTGGCAAAAGGTAAAATCTGAGAAGCAGTGCGGATGGAGCAAAGAAATAAATGCACCAGGATGTCAAACCAGATATTACCTCTTTTCACCTAATAAGCAGATCAAATGTAGCAAATACAAGCTGCCCACACCTGCAATGGAGGTGTCGGCTTCGCTCACCGCAGCTCTCACCCTCAGCAGGGCCAGGGGAGAGCACCAACCTGCAGGGTTTTTTTCCTGTGAAAGTGTGACCAACAAACCAGTGCAAATAACTGTATAAGGCTGCAGGTTGTTTGCAGTGCAAGCACAGATGCTTGGCAACCCGGAGAGGAATGTGCCTGCCCAGGTTTCATTGAAAGGTTATTTAGAGCTGCGGAGGTTAACAGACACCTTAATTATTACAAACTGCTTTCGAATATCGCTGGCTTTATGCTGCCTGTCCTTAGCAGCTGTGCTTCTTACTCATTCAGGATCTTTTGGGAGTAGCGTCAGCTTCCAAAAAATAAAAGTTCCCGGGATGAAGATGTAGGGCTGGTGCGGGAGTGGTGGTGGTGGGAGGAGAGCTGCTGGCAGAGCCAGGGCCACCAGCCAGGGGGGATCTACACAGGCAGCCTCCTCCAAAGGGCTCCTTGGAGCCCGTGTGAGGGAGCGTGTGCCATTAATAATGAAACAAATGTCAGGGAAAGAGCCTCTGTCAGAAATTGCAGGGAATCTGCCTGTAGCGATTTCAGAGGAGCCTTAGCTGAATTTGAAAGGTAGAGATGAAGTCTAAGCATCCAGAACCACAAACTGCATCCAGGCTTCTTTAAAAGAACCTACCTGGTTTTTTGCAGTGGGAGAAAACATTCAGTCAGACAGACAGGTTTTTTCTTTCAAGAGCAGGGTCACAATTTAAGATTTCTGTACTGGATTCTGGCCTCTACTAAGGTAAAGTTGAATTTTACTAGCAGCTTAGCTACTAAGCTTTAATAAGTAGGCAGAATCGGGCCCTTCATGTGAAATAGAATAAATCTAAAATTACTATAAAAGAAAAAAATATTTTCCAGATTTGTTTTCATACTGGAATTTTAGGTTTCCTGCCATAATTTACTGCAGGTAATATTTAAAAAAATAAAAATGAAAAATATAGGATTAGTTTTATTGCACCACTAAGTGTTCTGTATAAATAAAGATAACTTTTTTGCCAAGTCTCTGAATTGTCTTTTTTGTAAGACTGTCAAAAGAATAGAGTGTCAGAGCTCTAATTCATTTTTATTCTGTGTGTTCAGAGACAACGATCTTTTTAGAGATTATTTATGCAATGATGGTACCAATCAAACTGCAGCAGAGACAGGTTCCCTACAGAGCACTGAAGCTTTCTGGCACTTACAATAGAGTGTAAACCCTAATTAAACTCAGATTAAAGCATCCTATCTGAGATAGTCCACTCATTATTATGAACAAAATATTTGCAACCATAGCGGAGAAAACTATGTAAAGTAAGAAACAATAGCACCACCTCCTTCTTTTTTAATGTGTACTATTTTTTAATAGTAGGGAAAACTCTTTGTCTTTCTTTAGAATTAAATAAAAAATCCTTGTGTTTTGTTCCAAAAAGTGGAAAGCCTTCATGCATTTTTTTTCTGTGCATTCAGGCATGACTGATACATTCACAGGACAGGAGAAAGATTAAGATTGGGAATTTATCTCTACAAGAAGGACTCTGCTCAGAGAGTTCTGCACAGACTTCCTTAAAGAGCTACACTTTTGAAATTGGATGAGGTGATCAGCTCAAATGCCCACCTTAAAAGAGTGATGCTAAAAAAAGCCAGAGAGATCTGTAGGCATCTAGTACCTGTTACTCCATTCTTGCAAATAATATGGAGATGTGCAGTTCCATGTGGTAACATCTATAAAGAAGTGTGGAACTTGAGGTCTAGAGGTTGGCCAACCTTAAAGTTATAATGATGAGCTTACCTCAGAATCTGAAGCATTGCCTGTGTTTTTCTGTCTTGATTTCAGAGAACCTATAGATACAAAAGAATAGTTGTTTTTTATCTAAGAATTTATTTGTCCTATTTTAGGAGAACCAATAACTGGAAGAAGTGAGTATATGTATATGTGTGTGCTCTAGTTCAGTACTTGCACTGATTTTACAGCAGAACATTGCAAATTCTGGATTAACGTCATGTAAGCAAAATAGTAGGCACAGAAATGGAAACTGCAAGGACAATGGAAAAAAACCATCTCTCACTTTTATGTTAGAAAAGTGGCAGCCATTATTTTCCTCAGTGATGTCACTGATATTGGAAGAGTTCAGAGAATAAGGTAGTTTGTTGTGCTGGGTAATGTTGCCACTGTATTTTCTTTTTCTCTTTTTCTTTATATCCATCTGCTGGGTCTTGTATTCTGAGATATTCTTGTATAGCTTCTAGCACAACCAGACCTCAAATCCACTCTCAGGAATCTGAAGCTCACTGTTTCATTGGAACAAAAGATGTGCACAGGTCTGTACCTGCATCCTGCATTTCACAGGCATAAACCTCATTTTAAGAATTTTTTAAATTTATTACACACAAATTAGCTCCCCTTTTTTCCTACACCGATGGCACCAATATACATTTTTTTTTCTCCAGCTGCAACCACTCTTTGTCAAGTTCCATTCCCCTCCAAGTTTTCCTTCAGCAGTAACCACCTCATCCCTTTAATGAGTCAGCCCCAAACCCTGGTTGTATTTTCTTGTACACAGGTCCGTAACAACAGTAAAGAGCAGGGACACATCTCTCTGAATTCTACCTTAAGGCAAGGTTTCCATTACAAATGACTAATTGGTGTTGCGTTACTGAGACAGTCGATTGTAAGACTTTCCTAACACGAATGCCGTTGATATTTCCAACAATTTTTTTTCCCCAAGCGCATCCTCTTGCAGTATCCTGAGATAAACAGTAAAAATATTTGGGGAGAAATATGCAACAACCACAGCTTTTACTGGCATAAAAATGCCACCCCTTCAGCTACCTCCCCTGCCCGCTCACCACTGCTAATCCTTATCCACGCTACCACGCTGGCCACAGTTTCTAATGCAGACTAAAATTAGTAGTGTAAAACTCGCTTGCCTTGCTTGAACAATGGGTTCAATTCTAAGGAAGAGTGTGACTAACTATTTGCCTTGACCCGTTGTGATCCCTTGTCCCCCATTTCCAGGGCTTGCACAGCACCAGGAAAACAGCAAAGAGCCTTTTGCAATGTGTTGGAAACGAAAGGAAAGGATTACTGGTCACTTTTTTGTCCCCTCCCACAGAAGGAACACCCGCAGTAAAATTTATGGGTTTTCTTCCCTTGATTACTGTCTGAAACTTTCATCAAAATATGTCTTTGGGCGAGATCAAGTAAAAGATAATATTAATTTGTTTGAGTTTCTCCCACCATTCCAAACTATCAAAAAATGCCAGTAAGATGCTCAAATAAAGAACTGTAAAAGTTAAACAGATTCCCAGTGGTGACATCTGTTAGTATAAGGATTATTCAAACATCTCTAGAGTTTTCCAAAGACATGCCAGGATGGCTTCCTACCAAAAGGCAGATCAGTCTAATATCCTCCTTGGCTAATCTACATACAAACCATGTTTCTATATTTTGTTGGCACTAAGAAACCCACATGCTTGTCTTGACATGGAAATAAAAAGAGATTCAAAGGGAATCTGAAAATATGTATACTGGGGAACCAGTTTAAACTGACCTTGGGATTAGAGAATTATCTTTTTGTGAAGCTGAACAGAATTGTCAATGCACGGTTCAGCGAGAAATACATTTCTGCTGAAAGCAACTTTATTGTCTGGTGCAAGACAGTTTCAATTTAAGAGTACACCAGCATGATCTGGTGGTCTTTAAAGGAATAATTTCAGTCTATTTTGGATAAAATGGCTTCTTTTACCCATGAATGCTAACACACATGCAAACATGTACAAAACCTGAATAAACATGCTGCCAGGCACATGAATGGAAGGAAAAACAAAAAGGACCCACTAGAAACTGTGCTGTAAAACAGAAACAGAAGCTGTAAAGTTGCCCCAGACACGGCACTGTCCATTTTCCTCATACCTGTCAGGTGGCCTATGCAGACCACCTACACCCTCTCACGGAGAGAGCTCTGTACACGGCGTGGGTGTCTTTCCCTTTGCATTAGTTTAAGAGGCCAGCTCACACCAGTGGAATTGCACCAGCCATGACGTGAGGTGCAACACCAGCAGCTCCACGCCCCACGTGGAAACACCGTGATGGCTTCATTCCACTGGGAATTTCCTGGAGCCCATAAACTGATGAATAAACTTTACCTAAGGATTGCAGCAATATTTATAGCATTGAGAATGAATCCATTAGATGTTTCCAAAGCCTGAGCATAGTTTCTAAGAAACTTAATTTGGGAGACATTTACCAATACACCAACGAAATTAAATATAAGAAGACAGCATTTAGCCTGATTCCAACACATGATGTTTGTGAGTGCTAATGATTTTTCCTCCTTTAATTAAAATTCACTTTAAAGTGTTCTCTAAATAAAACATTGCTTAAAATGTAGCATCTCTTTAAGAGTCTATCACTCACACTGAGCTTTCAGAAAAAATCATCGCAACTTAAAAGGCACTATAGGATATTTAGACTAGAGTTATCTCACAACATGTTCGCTGGCTGCTCTGTTATTTGAGCTCTAAATGTTAAACACGTGAAAGCAACATAAAAGGATCTTCCCTGTAAAGCACATTTTCCAAATTCTCTCTATCTATCCCTAAAGATCTGTGTGTGTCTACCCATCTGCAGCCACATTTATTTTTGCATGTGTTTGAGTGCATATCTCTCAGTGTCATAAGGTCTTCATAAATAAATCAATCTACTTAGGTCTGCATGCTTTGAATAACAAGTCAGCCACCAAACCAGCAGATGGATACATTTTTAATTAGGTAAGCAGTCAATGCCTGTTGGTTTGAAAACTCTCTTGTTTCTCTTAAAAAGACGGAAACTAACCAAATTAAATCCAAAATTGCAGTGGGACAGCATAATGGTTTTAATCTGCATGTAGCTGCAGATCAGCTTAGAGCCCAGCCTGTGAGACAGCTTGAACAAATGCAGTATTTTATATCAAGCAAACCTCAAAGTGAAATATTTAAGGATCTTGCAAGAATACGTAGTAAACAATATGTATTTTTCAATACCACATGCGGTTACTTATGCAATCTTCTCACTTGAGCAAGACTCTCTGATCTTAATTCATTTACTGTGTTGCCTTTGCAATCTCTCAAGCAAAATATTTTTAAGCAGCAACTTTCAATTTACATAATCAGACATACTTTCCCAAATAACATGGAAGAAACTCAGAATTAACAACATCTTGTGCTGCTTAAATAATCCATGAAAAGAAACTTCAGCAGTTCCAGTCAACTTCTACCCACAAAAAAAAAGTTTTCAGTTTCGGACTTGGAACAAAATTTAAGATGACAGATACACATCTTATGCATACCAAGCTTGCCACACTCCTCTGAATTTCCCCAGCTCCTGAAAGTCCTGGCAAAAGCTCCAGAGTACACCAGTGCAGGGGTGAGGGCTGGCCCATGCCAGAGAGTCCCAAAGGAGACCTCCATGTACCAAGGACTCCCAGGGCACCTTGCAGGCAATGGGTCCACCCAGAGCCACCTCTCCCACTGTCCCCACCTCACCTATCCCTGATATGTTCTCCCTATTGGCTCCCGTTAACCAAAACAAGGCCTTTTGTGTCCATTTAGCTTTTTTTTCTCCTTAAGAGTTTGGAATTTTTCCTGTAGTTTCCAAGTGGTCTTCCCTCGCTCTTCTGAACTAGTGAAATGAATGAAATGAAACAACTCTCAGTCCAGAGCAGGTACCAGTCCTGGCAACAGGCTGTGGCTTCACAGGTTGTCAGGAGACACGATGGCACCTCTGCCAGCCTGGATAACGCTGCCACTCCCACTTCTCCTTTCAAGACAGAGCAATAACTGAGAGACAATGTTATCCAACACAAAATTAAGACTGTCTCAATGTGACTGGGTACAGAAAATTGTCCTTGGAACAAAAAGGCTTCTGTGGCAGTAGCAAGCCACGGCTCTCCATGGGCAAATGACTGCGTCCTTCTTGTCTAAAACCACCCTGCACCATGTTTGCTGCGTACATTGACCTCAGTTTGTAGCTGTTCCCACAGCACACCACAGCACCCAAAGCTGTCAAAAGAATTTGAGTGCCCAATATGACAGTCTAATGTTGGTACAGAGGCAATAAAATGATTTTTTTTTGATCCTTATTCAATTTTATGCTTACAAAAAAGAATAAAATTCACAGAGTAGAGAAAATCTCCAGACATAAAATCTGATACTTGAACAAAATAACTTAAAAGTAAATGGGCCAGGTTTAATCTTTGATGTCACTTCCTTGGATTTCATGATACAACACCTGAGGTTAATTTTTTCCATTTTATTGCAACAGGCTCTTTTTGCTGCGTATGCTCATGGTAAAATAATAAGCAAGTTTCCCATATGTTAAATAGTAAAATTTAGTTCTATCATTTCTTTCCATGCCTTTACAGTTCTCTTCAGTTGACTAAATGGAAAATACTATATCTCTAGAGCTGACTGGAAAAGAAATAAAGGTCTGACTCTCATCCCATTTTTATGCAGTTTGTGCTGATGTAATCGTACTGATTTCAAGGAAATTGCTTCAGATTTGTGCCATTAGTTGGATCAGAATCTAGGTGTCAGTGTACCCTGAAAATATCCAGCTCTGCAAAAAGCTTAAGGATTACTCTCAGAGTTTTATATCCTGAAGTCTAATTACACTGTGTAAAATAACATTTATTAAAGATCAGATACGACGCATAAAGATGGCAATTATCTGAAACTTTAGGATGTAATATTTGCCCACTGATCTACATGGCCCATTATGATTAAAAATTGTAGTAGTACAGGAAATAAAATTTCTTTTATATGTGGCATGACTTTATATTCTTATTTGAAATGAAAATACTGCAAGATGGAGAATATTAGTAGGGCAAGCTGAAACCACCTTGCATTGTTTAGAAATTCTTTTTAGCTGATAGATCCTGCCCTGTGCTACAATTTTTCTTGTGCCTACTCTGAGATATGTGTTGTAGCTCACAATCGAGAGGGAAGGAAAATGCTGTAATTTCACAGTGGCTGATGATGAGAACTCACGACATTTAGTTGAAAAAGCAGAAAATTACAGTGAGCTATGCAGTGGCCTAGTGCTCCCACGTACAGCACCAGTCCTGAAGAACTCAAGCACAGGTCTCAGAGCTTTCTGGGCTGGAAGGCAGGTGAAGGAAAGGGGCAATGTGCCCCTTGGCAATCTGGAGAGGGGGAGGGCTGAAAAAAATGGGATGAAAATGTCCTTGCTATATTTCAGCTCTGTTTTAGCAAATTACGGCTCAATATGACAAGACGAAGGATAACACAGTTTGAGTCATTTGCATTTAGGTATTTTTATACTGGGATCTGGAGCCTCATACTCAGTCTGCCCTACAGACCATCCAAAGAGCACTGCCCTAACTCAGAGGAATAGACCCCATTAGACAACCACCACAATCATTGCTTTGCCACTTTTTACAGTTTTTTGGAAGGTGCTATGCAACAAATAGTTCGTGTTTTGTTTTATGGGCAACAGTAGAAAAATGGAGCCTTTCTATTGAAACTAAGGGATTTATGATTTACATTGATCTGATGAGGATCAGTATCAGAATAAGTTAAAGGAGGATTATGCTTGTTCCATTCAACGGGACTTCCAGACCAGTGTTTTGAACCACAAGAAGAGTTGGTGTAAATTTCAAAACAATATCTTTTGTGCTTATCCTCCAATCTTGTTCTGACCTCCTCTACTAGATCCTCTTTTACTTAAAAAGTGTGTAAGAGCCTCAGGAATGCAATACTATCGCTTAATTTTGTTTGCCTTTCATTAACATTTATGTGAGTTTATGCCATGCCTTTTAGTGTTTTCCAGCTGATAAATGTTTTTTTAATATTGTGCACAGATCATTTTGCTTATAATCAAGTAAGAGAAATTAAGTTTAACATCTGAGAGCTTTAGGCAAAAATGTCAGGCGTGGACCAGATGACCACATGAGAGTTGCAGGCTCTCTTTGTGCCTGAGATTGGCTGGTATTGTTTTGATGCTGTTGCACTGGAGCAATGGCACTAATGTAATTATGAGATCAAGCAACATCTGGCGGGTTTGGCACCCAGCTCACAATCAATTGTTAGCTCGGGTCAAAGGATGAATGCGCCCTAAGCGCACGTTAGGGTGCGCAATCATAAAGCTTGCATTAGCCAGGAAGGGGGAACACGGCATTCTTGAGTTTCATTGCCCAACAAAATTGATGGCCCACAAAAGAGCGGTGGCACAACACACAAAAGTGATGATGCCAGAGAGACTCGCGCGCTGCGGGCGGTATTTGACATCTTCTGGCTGTGGGCTGTTGTGTGTTGTGATTTATGTCACCGTAATGATTGATTACTTTCAGATCATTCCCATTCTACCATATCTCTGAGAATTTCCCTCTTCTTCAAACATCTTTTTGTTCTACGAGCCCTAGGCTGCAGATGGCATCAACCCACGCACCTCCATTGTTTGAAGCCTACAAGAGCTCCACCATTCTTTGGGGGAATGCTCATAGCTGAGTAGCTAGTGTCCAATTAAGTCCTGAAACTGTGGCTGCAGGCACTTTAACCTTTCTTTCCCCTTGCTCTTTTAGGAATTTCATTGCATATGACAGCTGCAACTCAACGATACCTAAAAAAGTCATCAAGAAAGATAATCAGAAGGAGACACATTTTTTCAGGTTATGGAAAAGTGCTTCAAGTGATGACTACAGCTGCATCTGTCACACCTCCATAAAGGTTCTTCTGATCATGTTTCACAAAATGAATTATCATCTCTGGCATGCAGCATTACAGCAGACTCTGTGTAAAGACAACAGGCTAAAGCTTCTGCATGCTAGGAAGCCAAAAATGCCTCTGGGATGCTTATGCAAATCATTAGTTCTCTCTGATATCTCAACCATTCTGTGTGACACAGAAAATATCAGTGATTCAATATTCATATGACAGAAAAAAAAAACCAACAAGAATTCAGGGCTCATATAGAGAAAACATTGAATTTTTAAATTTTTTTTTTAGTTTTGGCAATATGGCACAGTGTCAGGGGAATTAGTATAGTGAATAGTGAGTATCTTAACTTTTTCAAATCACAGCAAGCAATGACAACAGACTTTATTAGTTTGTGTTTTTTCCTTCATTAGAAAGCAACACCACTAAGAAGAAAATATTTACTACTACTTCAGTCGCTGACAACAAGATATCCAAAAGGACTCCCAAGTTTCCACAAAAGGCTTTTTCTGTCACCACGTGTGCAGTACTGCTGCCCAGTGCTCTCTGGAGCTCTGTGTGCGCTCTCTTTCCCTTCTGGAAGCCCTGGGAGGTGTAAAGGGACATACCACAACTCCCAAGAAATCCTTCCAGCTTCATTTTCCTCAAGCAGTGTCAAACACCATTACTCAGATTCACTACTAAGAAGCATCAGAAAAAGCACAGACTGATTCTGGTTTTAGGCAGGATGTAACACAGTCTGTTTCGAGTCAAATAGGTAGAGGGATCAGCTCCTGTGTAAACCCTGGTAGGGATTGTAGCCATAGGGCAGGTTGAGGCCCATAAGTGCTGTTCACACACCACACAAAAAGATTTCAAAATGATTGAGTTCCTGTCTGATAAGCACCATTGTCACTGTATGTGTGCCGGGGTGGTGCCTACCTTCTGTCAAAAGCCAAAGAAAACTTTCAGCTGGACTCGAGGTCTGGACAAAATATCCAAAGTACTCATATTGTGCCAAAAGAAAAAAAAAATTACTGGAGAAAGAGAGTAAGAGCAATAAGTCTTCTTGTGCTGGCTGAAGTTATAACTGATTGTCCTCTTTCTTAGAAAGAAAATGATCTTAAACACTGGTATTTAGTAGTTACATGGACAGAGTTAATTTCTCATATCCAGTGATGCTCATCTCTTGCTTTGTTTAATTTTCCTGCAGGTAACTAGGGATGCAAGATATCTGTCAAAGGCTCCAAGCTTGGATGTGTCCTCAGAGTGAAGATTAGAGGTACTGATCTGTGTTTTCCTTTCTTTTTTCCTTTCTCTCTTTTTTTTTTTTTTTTTTTAATAAGTATCTGAGGAGTTCCTGTGAAAGCATTTAATGTAACTGGGTCATAAAGAATGAAAGCTGTCCTTGGGCAGCCTTTGAACAGGCACAAATATGTTTTCCTCTTTATTTCTTTTTCAGCAGAATAGAAAACATAAGCCCTCTTCCTTAAGCAGTATTTCATTTCTAACAGGCTCTGCAACTCCTGAGAACCCATAAACAGTTCTGAATATAATTCAAATAGTGTTCGATGCACACACTCTGAGCCTGATTCTCACTTAGACTAAGGTTTGCATTATCTTTACACCCACTGTAAAACTGTTCTCATTGCTGAAATTGCAAGGAAGGCTTTAATTTTAGGGCGAAGGCAGATCAAAATATTTCACGAGGGGAGAAATATATTTGATGTTGCCAGTTCAAACAGGAGGCTCTGTGCTGCATAGACAGCACTGCACCCACGAAATGAAAGGCCTGATCCAAGCTTGTATTGAAGCACTACTGTGCTGAAACCCTGCTCTTACTGGTTTACTTTACTTAAATGGATGTGTAGAACTTCTTAGAAGCAAGAAAAGACAGTAAATGTGTTTCCCAAAGAAGGCAGATGAGCCCATGCACCCTGACATAGTGAGAGATCATAGTCCTGGTTCCCTTTGCAGGGGTGGAACAAGCCTGCAGGGTCTCATAACATACTGTAGTGACCAGGCTTTTGAGGACAATAATCTTAATCTTACAGTTTAGATATATCCAATATAACCTGAGTTTAATGAGTCAAGAATTAAAAAAAAAAAATTAAAAAGCGATATAGAGAATTGAGATCATATCTACAGCTTATACTGCCTTTTAACTGCCTTTTAGCTGCCTTGTGATGCCCTTGTGGGTGTTCACAGTTGCTATGAGCTACAGCAACTCTCAGGTAATAATAAATTATTTGAACTGACTGAATACTTGCATAGCAGGATGAAGTGATGGGGAGGAGAGCTTCTCCTCAGTCAATATTGGCCTAGAAAACAGGTTTGACAGCTCACTCTTAACAGAAAAAAAAAAAAAACCAAATAACTATTTTGTCATTGGGCAAGATGATGTTTGTTTAAAATCCACTTTTCTTCATTGCTAAGCCATGAGTTGTGTTTTGAGAGACAACTCTGCACTTTTCACCAATGCTAACAGTTAAGCATCAGAATTTCAAAGGCTCTGTAAAAGGTAGAGGCTCCCATGCAGTGCACACCCTTCTCTCTGCCACACAAACTACATGCTCTTCTCAGTATTGTTTTAATGAAATCACAAGAATGGCTCCTATTCAGCCAAGCACTTAAGCTGAAGTATTCAGTATAAAAGCACCTCTCTTGACTTCCTCAGGATTATTCGTGTGCCTGCCTTTGGTGTTTAAGCACTTAGTTAGACCAAAGTCCATAGCATTATCTAATGAAAATAACTAAATATACTAGACTGAAATAATACAAAGCTTGTGATCACCATTCCTGTGGAGCCCATTTTGTAGAATGGATCCCATTTATAGAATATAATGGGACAGAGTTTTCTATTGCTGTATCACCTGAATCAAAATGAAGAGACCAAGGAGTTACAAATAGAGAGTCACAGCCTGAATGAGGTTGGCAGGGATCTGTGAAGGTCATTTTACCCACCCCCTTTCTCAAGCAGAGTCACCTACCACAGGCTGCCCACGACCACGGGCAAAATTGTTATTTTGAAAGTGTCTGTGAATGCTAGAAACACCTTTAAGCTAAAAAAAAATAAAATAAAATTATTCACTTTATGAGTGAGTTTACAGATTCTTGAGAGAACTGAAGTCAAAGCAAAGGCTCACAGGAGAACAGAAATAGTAGTGGACATCACAAAATAAACTCTCCCCAGTTTCTAATCTGACAGCAACCAAAGATCTTAAGATAATACATCATACATCATTTTGGCCTAAAGACTTGACAGAGCTCTTTTTGTGAAGTAATATCTCCTACAAAAGGACAGAACATTCTCTCAGTTTAATCTCTATACCTCTATTCTGTATATCTCTATTTCATAAAGATCATGGGGACACGACTGAAGACAGAATTAGGCCTATTCTCCCAAAGGGAATAGGACAAGCTGTTTCTAAGTAAACTAATTATTTGCCTGATGAAAAGTGTGCAGTTTCAAATTCATTGTTATGCCACAAAAATCCTACAATACCTGCAAAACATACCTCCAGCAGAATCAGCTCACCTCTTTATTATGGAAGGAGGAAATGTGCCTTGTGCAGAAGTGACCCTTTGAAGGTATTATCTGGCAGAGTTCCACACCATGACTGCTGATGGGGATTTTGCAATGGAGACAGTAAGCCCATTGTCATGGAAAAGTAGGATTTCCACCTCAGGTTGTACAGTTTACAGATCAGTATGAGATCTGACACAGACACTACTTGTATTTCCAGGGTTTCACTCAAAGTCATGGACAGCAGAATCTATGGACAGCTCTTCCCAAAAACAAAGCAGTCAGAAGAATGGAGTGAAAATATTCATTTCTAGACTGCACATGCTTGCCAGCTTCCTTACAGCAAGTTTTTCTGTACAAAGATGGACTAAGATACTGTTTTTAAAAAATCATCTACATGCTAAACAGTTCCAGTAATGTTCATGCATGCTTTCCTTTCTGACCTCTCTCCCCAGTGGAAATAAACCTGATACGTGGACCTCTGTCTGAATTTCTATTTCATGCTGACAGAGAGAGGTATTAAACCAAAAATCACTGCTAAAGCTTACTGAGTTTCCACGTTCTCATCAGGTTTGAGATATGCACGGTAAAGGCACATCTTATATGGAAGCATACGAGGGATTGTTCAGTGTCCAGAGTGTGTTCTTGGAAAAAGAAAAATAAAGATTTATTTTTTTCTTTTCCACTTTTACCAGGATTTATTTAGAAACTCCACTAAAAGTCAAACAATATTCTGGTATATATGATCAGCATATAACTCATAAGATCTTTCCCTTGGAAGAATCAGCAGTTCACAATTTCACTCAGTCACTGTAACTTTCCTTACATACTTTTCTAGACAATTTATTTATGTATTACATTTCTAAGCATGTTCTTTTAGGGCCCATGGACACGTGTACATAACAGCCATAAAAATCACAAATACAAGCACAATCCCTGACTGAACAGAGCTAGTGAAAAGAAACGATTCATGCTCTGCAGAATTCCTCTACGTGTTAAGCTTAAGAGAAGCAATTGTTTTTCTTTCAACCACACTCATAACACAATCACTACATTTGCCCTTGAAAATGTCTGCCTAAGAACTACACACCTCTCAGGGTTAAAGAGCTGGGGCTTGCTTGTTTTTTGGTTTTTGGTTTTTTTTTTCCCAGGTCAGAATCTTTTTAAAGTAAAAGGTTCAGAGATTTCGTTTGAGCTACCTCAATGGCTGCAGCCCTGCACAGGGTCAGCCAGCAATAAACAGCCCAGCTGTAATGGTGGGGTTTCTGCTATTCCCCCTCCAGTGCAGAATAAATGTCCTTCCATCACTCTGTGGAGCGCTCGATTTCCCACAGAATGGTTTATTTCTGCAGAATTCTCCAGGCACACAAACCATTCCGTTCTGGTGAGCTCTGCACGTCTTATTCATGGTAATTACGTTCACATCTTTGATCTCAGATGAGATCTCTTGTGCATATTTTGTTCTATTTACGTCTTTGATCTTGTTACTTGTTTTCCCCCCTTTTTTTTCCAGTCGCCTGTCTTTCCATTTGAAAGATATTCATCCTGCATCACTTTAAAGACAAAAGGTGAAACAGGGGTGTATGTATCCTAAGTAACCTTGCAGAATATACAGAAGTACTGAGCAATTTTTTGAGCAGAGCACATCAGGGTTTTGTCTCTCAGTTTAAACGAGCAGTAGCACATCATGCTGCTGACACCAGGAATGCACCTAGGCAGCCGAAAACAATATGTGATACCGAGAAGAGTATATTAAAAAAAAAAAGGGAAAAGCACAGTTATTGTGATGACCACGGTGACAGCAGATTACCCCAGCAGAGAAGAGACGTGTGGGACCCACTAGTGTGCATGACCAAATCTGCTCTCCATGGCAACAGGCAAGGGACAGGCGAGACCATGGCAGGAGCCCCACATGGAGTGGGGACATGCTGTCCCACAGCCCCCACTGCCCCTGACAGGCTCCACAGCTGTGTCAGTGCTGGAAGATTCAGTCCCAAAGCACCTTTGCAGTAGACTTGCCCCATAACAGGCATTTACAAATAAATCAAAGGAAGCAATAAATACTTGTGACTTCTCAGGTGCTTGTATTGTTAATACTAAAACACTGAAAATATCACAGTTGTCCCACTGGCATCCCACACAGCGATGGCTCTGGTGCTTAGCAAGGAGCTCCTCAGTGAGCATGGGACAGCTCTAGTACTTAATGTCAACAGGATTTTGATTTAAGGTTGACAGTAAAATGCAATACTCTTTTGCTAAAGCTTGTTCTTCATGAGGTATCAAAGCAGAACTGAGGAGTAACATTTCCAGCTCTCAGAATTACCATAGTAAAATGACCTGAATTTACTACAGCATTTCAAGGGGAATAAGCTGAAAGTCTAGATAGATCTTAATTATTAGAGAAAAAGTATGAGTAGGTCAGCATTACATAAAACAACTGCCTCAAACCCCAAATTCCCCCAAAACCCCAAATTGCAAGTCAAAACTTACAAACGCTTTTTTACTATGAAACAATTGCCTTTATCATTCCCCTGCACTGTGCTGGCTTGGCTAAAGCTGCAGAGGGCTGACAGCAGATCTGCATGACACAGCCATGACAAGTGTCCTCTGCTCTCCTTTATTGCCCCACAGACAACATCTTATATCAGTAATAAATACAGAGTCATCACAGGGGGCTACAGGGCTGGTTAAGGATGAATGGCAGTTTCTATCTGACATTTCCTACAGATTAATCAACACGCTCGTGCTAGAATTTCTCAAGTTATGGGAAACGTGGATGAGGGGCAGAGCACTTCATTGGGAAAGTTGTTTCTAAATGCCAAAGTTTATTTACCGAATCTCAGTGGAATTCTCAAGCAGCCATGTATGTTCATACTATGTCGTAGCACTGAGAAGTTCATAAATTCCTGTTTGTCTTCCTATGAAACACATAGAGGTTATGCTAAAGATCCTGTGTTACAGTAACACAGAGCTACTAGTGCCATAGTCACTGCTTGCAATGTATGTGTAATAAATTTCTCTGAGATCTCAATTACCTCTCAACTCATCCTGTGGTGAAAATGGAGTTATTATCTCAGCAGGGAATATAGTGTCACATTGCTTACTTTGCACAGGTTCCCCTCCACGTGACTAATCCTTCACTCATGGTTATAAAGGTGCAGGGATTGGTTGCTAAAAGCCCTGTGAAAACAGCAGGCAGAAACTGTAACTCCCAGGTCATCCTTAATCCAACAGAGATGTCACAGCAAGTACGAGTAAAAGATGCTCCTCATTTTTTTTAAGTATACGTAAACAAGAATTCATTAAAAGATTAAGATGGTGAACAAACTTTTCATAAGAGAGAGGTAAGAAGAGACAATATTATTAGAATATTCTGTTTTGAAAAAGAGAAGACAGAAACTTCAGCTAATTTAGTCTCAGTTTGCCTTAATTCCAGCAACACGGAGCAAGTGCTTCTTTGGAATTCATCCTGACCTCTTCAGGATCTATGCTCATATTTTCTCCTGCCTTCCAAAAGCATATCAGAAATCTCACTTCCTTATTATGGATGAGCATTTCTCAAGCTACTCATCTGTTTTTAAAGCAGAAATAACACCTCTCTGCTGGCAGCATCCCTCCCCCTGCAACTGAAGTGCCTTCTCAACCTGAGCCTCAGATTGTGCAGTGATTATGTCATTTGCTGTCTTTGATGATGTGCAGACATCCCAGGTCTTTTGCAACATAACACAGTACTTTATGGGAAAGTCCTTTGTGTGAGGTAAATGGAAAGAGACCTTCATGTGTATAATCCCATTTGAAAAGTAATTCTATGGCATGGGATCCTGAAAATCCTCGTTTGATCTGAAATTAAAAACCAAACAGTTTTAAGACATTTTAAATCCTCCTATATGTGTTCTTCCATGATTCCAGTAATATGAGTTAGACTGCTGCATTTCAGAAACTATTGCATATTCTCAGTCATTTCTTGGTCAGACTGGTCATTTCAGACAAGATCAAAAAGTTCAGTCTTCTCAACAAATTTTGTGACTTTTTTTCTTTTTTCCAGAAATATTCAGTCAAAACATTTTGGCTGCAACGAAAGGGGTTAACAACTCTTAATGCCTTTCAACTGCAAAGATTTACATCATGAATTTCTTGTCTTTGAAAAGTATCTTAATTTCAGATTGAATACAATGGTTCAGCACTATAATTACCCCCTCCTTTCCTTCTCTTATGGAAATAAAATTCATAATTCGTCCTGTCATTTTTACATATTATACTCATGTCACCAGGAGTTTTAAAGTTTCTTTTTTTTAAGGTAGTTACTGGTGGTATAATAAAAGAGAGAAAATTAATTTCCTGTAGTTTGAATCAAAGTGCCCCAGTGTCTCAAGATGTGATGTTATAGTAAAACTGTAAAGTTAATGGAATATTAAAATCTGTCAGTTGAGCTTCACAGGGAAAAATAGTTCATCGTCTGAAGATTGTGATGGTAAAAGGGGCTATGTAATTCACCAATTAACTCCTCAAAATTAAAATGAGAGAGGACCTGTCCTTTCTGTTTACAGAAATGAGAGCTGTATTGCAATAATTAAAAGCCCCTTCTAGGTTTTAGGTAAATAACAATTACTGATTCCTTTTAAATATCATATGGCAATAACAGTGCTCCAAATACAAACAGTTTTTCTGTGCCTTTGCTGGAGTGATTAAAATGTTGAAGGCATCCCAGCAAGTCCCTGAGCTCCTTGACAGCTGTCATTGCTATTGAACACAACTATAACAGCCAGAGAGAGCCTTATTGGTAAACTGCTCTGCGTTGCCACAAAGGCAATCTCACCATTTCACACAGGCATCTGCTGCCATATTCTGGAGCTTTATTCCTTCCCTCTCAGATGGAGCCGGCGATTCGGTGCCATGTGCAATTTCTCCCTCTTTATCAATACCATTTGGTGAGGCTTGTGCCACCAGAGCTCAGAAGGTTTTGTTTCCAGGAAAATGAGCAAGGAAAATACATTTTTGCTGAGCATAATGGTCTCTTTCTGCGCTAGTCATGTGCAACAATGGAGCCGAGGGCTTTTCAATGGGGAGTGGTGTGACTTCAGTGTTTAAATATAAATGCACAGAGTTTTTATGAGAAGTGCTGTTTTCTTCCAATTTACATCTTTTTTTTATGGTAGGAAGAGGAGAAAGCTTCACCACAATGAGCTGCATGTTCAATAAGGACAGATCAGACGGCCCCATGTCTGGCTGAGCAGAGCCGCGCAGACGCGGCCCCGGCAGTGCCAGAGCCCCCTGCCAAAGGCAGCCCCTCTCCTTCCTCCTCGAGCTGTGCTGCCCCACACATCACTGCACCCTGACAACTTTCATCCCCACAGACGCCCCCAGGCAGAGGAAAGCATGTGTGCTTTACTTTCTGTGTTTTACTGACAGCAATTTGAGGCACAGTGAAATAAGATTACCTGCTCAAGATCCCCCAGACAGCCTATGACAGGGCTGGGAGCTGAACCTCAGCTTCCCAAATCCCTTGTCTAGCAGGGGGCTATTCCTGGCCTCTCTGCTGGCCTCTCCCAGCATCTCACCTGTGCTCCAGGCAGGAAAAACTTCGGGAATCCCCCAGTAGTGGGTAATGGGGTTCCACATAACGTACCCAGCTCTGCCACCTTCCGCAGGTCCCCACATCCCCTGCATCCCTGACGAGCACATCCCCAGTATGCAGCAGCAGCTCCCTGGGCTGTTCCAGCACCTATCCTAGGTACACTTAACTCCTCTTCCTTCCTTCCCCACACCTCCTCCACATTTGGAGAGCAGTGTAGCTGCAGGGGTGTACCCACAGAAGGTACCATCAGGTATCAGGAGGGACACAGTGTCCCAGAGAGCAGAGGGAGGGAGACTGGGACAAGACCTGGGATTAAGCTGCACTGAATATTTTGGCCAGAAAAGAAGTGGTGGAGCCCAGATGTGCCAAAAACATTTGGGTGTTTGTGCTGTATGCTCCTGGAATGATAACCAGATTGGTAGGGTACAGGTTTCATCTGCTAAATACTTCTTGGCCACCCCTACTTAGTGGAAAATGGGAAATCAGGAACGAGTGATGTCAGTCATGAAGACAAGGACTACTGCAATATCTAAAATACTGCAATGTATACATCTTTGGGTGCTGAAAGCAGTTAATAGCAACCTGTATTTATACAGTTCTAATAACACAAAAAGAAACCTTAAGAACAGCATGATTTGAGCAGATATAAAACTAATTTTTATTCTCTCAGTCCAGACAATGCCTTTAAATCCCTTTGTATAAAGCAATAAGCAATTCTCTTTTCTGAAGAAGTCACTTCATGAACAAATTTTTTAAGTTAGAGAATTGTGATGTCTTTCCTATGTTCTGCACCTTTAAAGCTGTCAGTCTACTACTATCCATTTTAGACTTATTGTGTTCATTGATGTGTGCAGACACACACATTGTGTCATGGAGACTGCAGCAGGTTCTTTTCTGTTTGGTGTTTTTAAATATAAGATAAAAGTTATTCAGACCACAATTACCTATTTATTGTTCACTGAAATATAGAAAGCTTTATCCAGCACTGAAATGTGTTTGTGCTTACGGTGCTGTGTGAGAGCTGCTCAGTGGCACAAAGGAGGAACACCAGAACTAGAGCTGGTTAGAAAATACATTTTATGTCCTGCAAAACAGTCCAAGATTTCTTCTCCTTTGTTGTTGTTGCCGTTCTGAGTCAGGGCAAAAAGCTATATTTCTAAATGTTTTCACATGGTTCAATTCCACAGGAGGGAAATTATTTTTTGTTTTATATATCAATTCTCTTCACTTTTATGTAAAACACCCATCTGAAACCAAAAGCATTTTATAGCTACACATTTGCACTTCAGAAATGACAAAACCTGGTACACTTGGATTCCCACCAAGTTCCCATTCCCTTTTTCTCTGTCCAATCCCCGTTTTGTGAAGAAGAGCCATTTTGTCAAAGTACTGTTTTCTGCATAGGATCTGTTTTTTCAAAAGAGGGGAAAAAAAGGCCAGATTCAAGTAAACAGTTAAAACTGCATATCCCCACAGTTAAAATGCGAGAACAGGGCCTTAACATTCACTCTTCCCTAATTGCCAAGCATGGCTAGCAACTTCTTACAACCTGCAAGAGATATCTCAATGTTTTTTCATGCTCGTGAGAGATCACCTAACCCCTACTTTCAGACCTGTTCATTTCACTGTTATGAAGTGTCACCTTAAATTTCAGACTATCTCAAAAAGCTCTAGGAAATGCAACACCATTGCAAAGAATCAGCCCCACAGTGGGTTAAAAAAAAAAGTGAACAGAAGTACTGTTGCATTAAAATAAATGGCTAGCAAGTGGTCTAAATAAAGCGTTGCTATCTGATGCCTGAAAACAGATTTGACTGAAAAGGTATGCTTTCAGACTAAGAAAGCAGAAAAAACTAATTAGACAAGAAGCAACCGTGAACAAACATGTTAGCAGAATCAATAACTGGAACTGATCAGCTATTTCTTTAATTGTGCCAGCTGGGCTCTAGCGATGTGCTTAGAGGAGCATAATTACCCGTTTTGGTTGTACAGCAGAGTTCTTTTTCTTTTCCTATCCTTTTATTCACCCTCCTTTTTTTTTTTTTTCCTTTTACGTTAGGAGCTGGTCATATGCCATTAGAGAAAGAAAAACAGCGTTGAGAAATTAGTGGAAAATGGGCCATCCTGATACATAAGACAATATTATATGAATAATTAGAAGTAGCCCTAAACAGTTGTACCAACTGTAACCTAATAAGAAAGTGAGTCATCAAGGAAACGTAACTTATTTCTTAATGTGAAAGGACATTGTGTGTGCTGTGTGCAAAGCAGTGCTGTAAAATAAAATAAAATAAAATGAAATAGGGACCATTCTCTTTCCTATTTTGACATGCGTACCAGGGATTGTTCTAATTTGTAAGGCTGTGACTGATCCAGGCACAGAGTTCTGCTACTAAAGCACTGAAGTCCACGCTGTACAGCTGCCTGCTACTATTAGAAAGAAACCAGGACAGACATAAAATAAAGCACAGAAAGGAGAGGGAATGCATAGAGGAAAGAGAGAAGGGGCTCACTGATTAATTACCAAGCCAAAAAAACCAACCCACCCTTCCTTGACTGATGTTTACCCATCTTTAATTGACAGCAAAACAAAGGATTTAATAACTTCAAGGCTCTTATGGGCAGCTCCATTGAAAATCCATAGCAGCACAGAGCGGGCTTGGCTTTTTTGATCTATAGCAATGGCTAAATGGGTCTCCATTAGAGCGATGGCTACCCCGAAAAGTGAAAATTAAAAAGTGAAATATACATTTAATCAGCAACAGGCTAATATATCAAAAGAGTCAGCCTATCCCAATGAGGGGCCTGATCCAAAACACATTGACGTGAGTAGAAAAATTATTCATGCCCTACAAAAGCTTGAGCTCAGAAACTTGTCCAAAGCTGATCTAAACCCTTTATACAGCTGAAAGCCTCAGAAAACCAAGACTGGTCCTATTTTCTGGTTTCATGCAGGTCACCTCCCCATCACAGGAGCAGTCCTAATTGGTGACATGACCTGGAGAAGCCCAGTGCTGTGCCAGGGGGGAATGGATGGCTCAGCTGCCCTCACCACTGGCAGGGCTCCAGCACCAGCCACCTCTGTCCCCTTTGAACACCAACCATATCTGCTTTCTGCCACCCTCCTGAACCTGTAAACTGCCCACCTAAAGAGAAAGGCCCTTCTGGAATGAGGTAGGAAGCTGAATGGAGGTAGATGGAAGTAGAAAAAAAGTGAGATTCTTTGAGATTGAGATGTAAGAATCCCAGCAGCAGCCAGCAGCCTTTACTAACAGCCTTCATAGGCCAGAAAACAACTCAGGACTATTTTCTCAGCAAAGCCATGGAAGGATGCTGCTCACAGGGGTCCCTGCAGCTGGAATCCATCCTCAAAAGCAAGCAGAATGCATTCAAGAGCCAGCAGTCCAAGCTGGCTTGTGTATGCCATGGAGACTTGCGTAGGTTGGTATTTTATCTGAGACAGTATTTCTATGCTTAATTTCACTCTTCTAGCTAAAGTGATTTAGCTTTATTGTGTGGCACATACGTCACTTGATATGAAAAAGAAACTTTTGTGAGGCAATGTTCAAAGGGGTCTGCATTTATGTGGGCAGTTACTTCTGGCAGACGTCAATTCTTTACAGAGAGGAGCAGCAGCAGGATTTACGGCTAATTAGGGAAATTATAAAACAAAAAGGTATTCTCTAACAATAAAAGATTCTTCAATCAGAATCAGTCAATCATCCTGACTAGAAAAATAATGTAAGATTACTTGCAGAGAGAATAAAAATGCATTACACGGGGTTAAGCTGCAACAATGTTCCTGTTATCTTTTAACATAAGTGTCTGTATAGGTACTTAGCATTGTATCATATACATAGAATATTGTAACATAAGATCTCAGTTTCATCTTTCAGCCTTTCAAAAAGTATCTAAGTTCCTGATCATTTAAAACTTACCTGATTATTCATCACTACCACATTTTCAGAAAGGAGATGCTAAATTAGCTACTTACTATGGATGATATTCACTATGTTCTTGAGTGCAGTCACAGAGAAAGCCTCAGAGAAGCAGTGGATGATAATGCTTTCTGTGCTCATCCTAGGTATGATGAGCTCCATTTCAGAATCAAACAGTCTGGCACAAAAGTTGTTCACAGGGCTAGGCAGAGGAAGAGTGGAAGTATCAGTCCTTACCAATGGCTATCAGCCCTAATGCAGGTGACACAGAGCAGTGTTCCAAAGGCTTAATCTTCAAACAGCCTGATTATGTCAAAACAAACTCATAAGGGAGAAATCTGCCGCAAATTAAGTCAAAGCATTGATTAAATTTCACCAGAACCCATTTTTTACATTGACAACACTCCTGGTTTGGCCACCAATCCCTGCTCCCAGTTAAGGCTCATTTCCAGAAATATTTTAAGAGATGACAAGACAGCAGAGCTCTACCCAGGATTGCCTTAGCTCCAGGAAGAATCCATGATTCCACTGATAGCCCAGGCTTGTGCCCTGGTGAGATGTCCCAGGCAAAAGAGGCCTTTTACAAGCTCAGAGCAGCCTGAAGGAGGATGTTTGGGAAAAAGGAGGATAAAGGTAAAAGGTTTCTCACTCCTCCCTTTCAGCAGAGACTCTCCTTCACCCTTCTCTCCTGTCCAGTGAAGGTGGCCTTCACAGGCAGGGAGGAGATGTCCTAAAGGCTCAGGCAGAAGAGGAGTCCCTGGAAAACCTCTCAGGAGGCAGCAGGCAGGTAGGACACCGGCCCCTGTGTCCACAGCTCAGGAGAGCAGGCTGGCTGGCTGCTGCCACAACAGTGCTGGTGAAAAGCAAAGATGAAGGCAATGGATTCTCACTTTATCTTCATACAAGTCAAAAACTCCTCTTTGCTGTTTGTATTGCTGTTGTCCTCAGAGGCTCCAGCTGGAGTTGAGTCCCCTCTGTGCCAGGCACTGCTCAAGCATCTGGTTACAGGACCCCCTCCCTGAGGGTTTGCAGCCTAACGGGACTAGACAAACCAAATTAACATCAGTCTTGCTTTTCCAAGCAGGAAGCCATTGCATAGAGGGATTTCAACAGGAGCTGGGAAGTGTTTGTGAAGTACGGCTTTCAAGCTTTCTGGGTCTCAGAAGCAGAATAAAACCCTATGTTCTCCTCCTATAAAAATACAGCCTGACTTTGGAGTGAGTTCAGAGCTTGAGATACAAAGGGACCATTTGGCCTCATCCAGAGCATGAGACCCAGCCCTGGTCACACAGTCTGCTGTAACAACCTGACAGGTTTTTACATCTCTAAATGCCAAGGTGAGCATTTACTGTGAAAGGAAAAATGTTTTAAAAACCAAAACTGCTCTGAGAACTGTTAAGCAAAGCTGTCATTGGTAAATTATTCCTTTCTGCTGTTATATTTTTTCCCCCTCCTGTAGTATGATCGGAGAGCTAAGTGCAGCAGTCAATACGTAGTAATCAGGCTAATGATTGTCTAATAGCTAAATTAGAAGAGTGACTCTTAATCATGCAATTGATGCCAGTAGTCTAGCTCTGAAATCCAGACATGAAGCAAAAGTCTTTGATTACACTTCACTTTTTTAAAGACCTAATTAACTTTTATAAGACTTCTTGATTTTTAAAATATCTTAAGCAAACAGTGTAACAATAACTCTACAGAAGGTAGCAAATGTGTTTCATTGACATATCACTTGCTAGTTCTACAAAGATGGTAGACCTTCATACAAACTGTTAAAATTAAGGAGCCCAGAAACATATATAATGTTGCAAATCTTTTGATATTTGTATTAATTTTCTATAAACCGAAGCTCCCTAATAAATGTAATTTCAATGGTCTTGCAGAAATACAATCCATTAAGCGCTATGTAATCTACTCCTGGACCATCTTACAATGAACCCTAAGTGAATTTGCCTAGTTGAAGCTCAGAAAAAAAAGGTAAAGGGAAAATGGTAAAAAAATAGCATAATATAGACAATATAAAACACGGACAAAAAAGATAAATGAGCCCCTGCAATCTCCCTTCTGTGCACTAATATATTTGATTAGTCATGTACTTGTTCTATCATTCATATTAGAAAGAGCTTCCATTAAATTAGAGTGATTTCAAGCCCCTTATTAGAAATCTGCAATTCTTCTAATGAAATAGGAATACAGAGATCCTAATTTTAAAAAACAAAACCTCACAATCTACTTTGTTGAAATTACTGATGATGGAGCAGGGGAACTGTCTGGCCTCAAATGACATTATAGTTCCTGTTGCCACACCCCCTGCCCCCAAACAAAACAAAGTAAAACAAAACAAAAAACAGCAATAACAAAAACAAAGAAATAAACAAAACCCAAAGCAAACAAATGAAAAACCCCACAAACAAAAAACACCAAAAAAAAACCTAGAAAAAAACAAAACTAAACAAAACAAAAACAAACAAAAAAAACCCCCTATAAGCATCCACCAGAGAGTCACTTGCAGTCTGGATGATCTTGCAGACTTCCTGCCAGAAAAACATCTCAGAAGCCAGGAGGAGTTTACCATAGTAAAGAAGAAATAAGCTATAAAGTCTACACCTAACGTTCACTGAAATCAGTGGGCAGCCTTTTGGACAAATATAGGGAAAATGAGTGCAATTAATGCAGCCAGAGACCGCTCTTCTTACTTAGAAAAATATTTCTGTTGGCTTCAAGCAAACCAACTACATGGCTACAGCAAGCAGGGTTTGGTCCATCACTGCTGGAGAGACTCAGGGAGCACCATGTCAGCTAAGAAAATTGCTTCAAGGGAAGAGATTTAACATACTTTTCCCCTACCTACACATTGAACTGGCTGAAGTTTTGACACTCTTCAATCATGTCCAGTATGCTTTCCATCGTGGGGAGGCTACAATGCACCCTCTCATTTTAAAGGAACTTTGGATCATTCTCCATCTGCTAAGATAATGAAAACAAGATCCTCAGGTACTACAGCATTTCAGCAGTCAGATAATGAACTGGAATCATATGTTTCATGGATTAGTATCTCTGAATCAATTTATATTGGGTATTTTGTTGGAAAACTGACCCAGATTCCATACATTTTTTTAATTACCGGAAAATCACTTCAGCCAATTCTCCCATTACAGATGGCATATTTCATCGTTGCTCAATATTAAATCATAAAGAGAAGAAAAATTAATGGTGAGGCGTAGGAGTTAGCATTTCAGTTCCCTGCACTGACTGCAGAATTTTGTATGTGATTAGTCTGATGGGTCACTGAATTACCTTCAGATTACTAGGTCCCCAATTCAAAAGCATTTCTTCTATTATTATTACTTTAAAATTCAGTCTCCTGTTTGTTTAACAAAGGTGCAAGTCAAAATAGAGTTTTATAATATGTTATAATATGTTTTCCCTGGCCCCCTGCCTGCAGTTGTTTGGATAGCTGGCAGAGTGTGGTATCTGACAGTACAGGAACAGTGTGGATAGTTTGCCATTCCTATGGGGATCTATCTTTGGCAATAAATTTGGACTGAATGTCTGTTAGTAGAATGTGTCAAAACTGTGCCAAAAGCACTTTTGGACATATAATAATAATAAATGAGTGTTGCACCGCATTAGTAGAGGAATTCTAATACAAGTTGTCCATCATTTTGCAGTAAGTTCTTTACCATGTTAGTGAATTTATGTCTCATAATAAATTAACCGTATCAAGTACTTCATCCCGCGGGTTCAGTAAAGTAAACATACATAAGTCTGGGTAACCTGCATGCCAACAGAACAGTGCCCATATCCCTGCACATTCCTTCAGCATACAACTCAAACAAACACAAGCCTCTAAGCCAAATCCATGGCTGGAGCAGGAGGGCACATTAGAGCACAACCTGCAGAGCTGGGCGCACTCACACCCGCCGTCAGCGAGCCTGGAGTTCTGCAGAAATCCTCAATTGATGGCCTATATAAAAGTTCGTTCCACATTCCACTCTACTGAGTCTGTAACAGCCAATCTAAAAGGGCTTATCTTTATATAGTTTTCCACTCTGATGCAGAAATGTAGACAATAAATCTCAGTAGGAAAAATATGACTTAATTGCTCTGAGGGTCATGCCAATCCTTTACAGTATAGCAGTCAATGTTTATAAAATAGCTGCCTATTCAAAGCAAACAAACACGTAAAAAAAGTTGTGTATTTATTGAAAACCCTCATAAATATAAAAATAGGTAAATACTCCAAAAGGATTTTGGCACCTACAAATTCTGAGAGCATTTGTGAAAACAGATGTGTATGTATGATAGGAATCTGAAGATGCTGAGGTTTGGCACACATGATAGTACCACCAAATGATCACTGCATACAAGGAGCCACACATGGCAGCCCAAACAGTGTTACACTCGTACAAAATTTACACCATAATCTACAGATGAAAGAGTCAGAAAGGACTTAATTTGGAAAATGGAAGTCACCAAAATCCGAACTTTGCAAAGGAAAATACACTTTGGTTTTGGCTTTTTTTTTAAGTATACGAAAATAGTTTGCTCTTTTAGAAGGCAGGACAGTTACACACAGGCTCAGTTACATCCCTGAATAAAGCAATACATGGTTAGAAGTCTATGATTCAGCTTTCACCCCATAGCTTTCCTATTATATGGTCTACAGGCATGAGAAACATTTTACAACTTTAGGTTCAAAATGCTGGCCAAAAGAATCAAAGACTAGTCCAACTTCAAGGAACATCAAGAACTCATTCTTTCAAAGCCAACAGAAGTAACAGGTGAGCCTACTTGCCAAAAAGACTATTTTTAAATCTGCTTAAATATGTATTGAAAAATGCTCATGTTTGAGAAGTGATTTGCATGCACTGACTCCCTGGGGATGGCCTGAGGGGTGCATGCAGGGATGCAAATTGGCTGAATCAGAAACACAGCATGTGCTGCCTTCTGCCAAGAGGTGTGTCTTCTGGAGGTACCACACAGCCAGGAGCAGCATGAGATGGTGGGTTTGAGATGGCATAATTAGCAATGCATACTGCACAGCAGCAAAGCCTATGGACTGCAAAGTTTCAGGGAATTTATGCTGTGCTGTGTACAGAGAGACATTTTTCTCAAACTGAAGCACCCCAGGAGGGAGTTTCTTTCCACTTTCAAAAACTCTCTATGTGGCTTCTTAGGAAGACTCTGCAGCAGCTCCACATGGTGTATGAGACAGGCTGAAACTCTCCTCCACCCAGGTGAGTGCAGAAACCTTCTGAGAGAGACAGCAGACCGCAGCTCTCTGAAAGGAGCAGCAGGCAGGCAGCGAGCCAGGGTGCGGCTGGGATTGATGTGCACTTTGTGTCTCACTCTGTGATTTTTCTAAAGGAAATTCTTTGGAGGAGTGACTGGCACATCAGTTGTGCAGTTTCCATCACCAACAACAGGAGCTGCACAGCTCAGCCCTCTCAGACCCACTGAAAGGCACGGCACAGAGCACAGGGACCCTCAGCCACATGCCCCCCTCTAGATGTGGGCTGGGGCAGCAAATGATATACTGAGGAATAACAGCTCAGCACCACATGATTTTTATTTGTATAGGTGTTTTTCTTTGTTAATTTATTGTACCAAGGAGGTGATGTTGAGGGTTGTGCTGTGGCAGATGGCACAAATGTCAGTCAGAAAGGCAGACTTGGGACCTCACTCTACAGCTTACGCGGCAAAGGGTCACACACGACGAGTCCAAGGGGCTGACACAGAGCAGAGGGAAAGTACATCTGCCATTAATGGCCATCCAGTAGCAACCAGCAGCAGGAACCCACCTGTTAAAACACCACAGCCACTCAGTGATGAAAATGGTCACAATTTTCACATAACCCCGATTTTACTCCAGGAGTATGCAACTCCTTGGTCTGCTCTTGGGGCAAGCGTAGCAGTGTGCTGCCTCCTACTACAGCAAAAGGGGAAAAACTCAGTTCAACTCTACACTGACAGTTTCTGAGGGTTTTTTAAGGCTAGAAAACACTCTTCCTCTTGTAGTAGGCATAAATATACTTCAGCACCTAAGTTGTTGGTTCAGCCAAGTGAGATGGAGTAATTTTATTGCAATAGATGGTATTTTTCAACAGTCCCAGATGAATATTTGTATTTCTCATAATGGCTGAGGAAGAAAAACTCAAAATGTTATACTGTGAAAGCACTCTCATTACTTTTTCTTTATAAATACTGTCATTTTAATTGAGACACAACTTTCTGCAGAAAAAGCTTGGTATTTCCGAAATATATTTTTTTTAGTGATGAAGAACAAACAGCAGACATCTGAGCAAAAGGAACATTATTTCCACTTTTTCACCTGAACAAATATACCGATTTATTGTGTCTTGAAAGTTGTGAAGGACAGAGTGGTGTGGCTCATGTTTCTGAGGACTCTATTCTTTTATAAAGCTATGGGTGATAGTGAAGGCCTGGTCTCAGAGCAGTCCACCTCAGTTCCAAGGTTACTGCTATTTTTCAATGGTCACTATGTGATCAATTCCTTTCTGTAACATTTGTATTCTGACACTGATTTAAAGGGCCTCTGCTCATACCAACATCCAAACCAAGTACAGGTTCTGGGGAAACCTGTACCCTGCGATAGGAATACAGGTATGGCAAAATAAGATTCCCTCAGCAAATACTGTACGAGTCACTTCAGGAAAGCACAATTTGGACAAAGTACCTGACTCTACACTAGGGCTTTTCCTGGTGAGGGTCTGAGCTCTTCTCTCTTCTGTCTCCTCTATCTATGTGTGTAGAGGTCAATAGCAGAGACCCAGCCCAGGCTCCGCCTTTTCTCTCTCCAAAACAGCTGGGGGGGGAAATAAGTATCCAAAAACGAAAATATGCCAAATCAACTAAACATTTTATGGAGGAATAAAAGGTTAGAGGGTTTTCCACAGCCCCTCCAGGACAAGCCCTCCTACTGCTGCCAGCACTGCATCTCCCACCGAGGCCGAAGCTGAATTTGCCCTCGCAACCAACTGCTTGCTTTGGGTGCAGAAACATCCCCTGAACAGGACAGCTGGAGATCTAAACACCTAAATGGCAGGTGTCTATAGCAAATGCTGGATACACAAGCACAAGCACTTTTTCATTCAAGCCCCTGCTAGTTCATTTTTCTAGCTGTGTGCTGAATTCTGTTCCTGGGCTCATGTATTTTTTGGTCTATAACTCTCTCCATTCCAGCTCTCAGTGTGCACACACGCCCACTGGCAATTGGAAACGAGAAAGCCTAAGCCCTGCTTCATAAATTTAAAGCCTGTAAAGGCCACCTAATGGCATTATAAATTTCTTAACATAATTTAATTTAAGTACATGCAACTCTTAAAAACTCTGATTTTCCTGACAAAGAGAGCTGATGTGTTTTTATTCTGCTGTTGTTGTGTACACCAGCTTCTATTAGTACATCATAATAATATATACAGAGCGATTAATTTGCGAAGTAAAAGCCTTCCTTTCTAAGAGCTGCTTAATTTAAACTGTAAACACCATGAACACTCTCATTCAGACTGATTCAAAGTTCTTAGCTGGGGTCAAGAGGCACAAGATGAAATGTCTGTGAATGCTGATGGATGGCTTTAGGCAGGGGCTGCTCAAATTTGCACTGGAACCTCTCCTAGCACCTTACTCAAGTAGAGCAAGCTGAAAACCATCAGCAACCCTTTAAGATAGGTTATAATGCCTTGAAAGAACATAGTTTCTCCTAGGTGTAGCACCCGGTGTTGATGGGAATAGTAAAAATCACCTCTTCCCAAAGCCACTATCCTTTGCCTCATTTATGCATTCAGAATAACTCTTAACAATTCTTGCTATTGTTCATCAAGCGTCACAGCATCTAGTGTCACAATGCCTCTAATCATGGTCAAACTTGCTGTATTTTAAGGAATATTCAAAGGAACAAATATTGTGAACATAAGCAGTTTTTTCTACATGCCATCAGAGATACATTTTCCAGAGATACTCACTAAGCTTGACCAATTCAGCCACAGATCAGTAAGGTACACAAGAACATATATAACTTCAAGCATAGGTGTTTTACCTCTGATTACAATTGGCCAGTCATATATTTAAGTTAAGTACATACTTAGAGGTTTTATAGAAACATGAATTTAATACATGAGAGTTTGAAGATGAGGTTTGTTTGAATTTTTTTTAGTTCTCCTGTTTGGACTGATTTCTTCAGCACTTCTATAATTTTTGACTGATTATTACCCAATTTATGTTTAACTTAACTTCATACATGCCATATTTCCTTTTGTACAGAATGCTTACTTTCTCTTTAATAGATTTCTGTCTTGAAATACTGACCTATTTACCACTGGAAAGAAGTAAAATATAGGCTCTGGTATAATGGCTACTGAAATCAGTCTTGAACAGGTGCGGGATCTGACACACATAGAAGCCAGTAAAATGCAAATGGTATTTAGTTATTGAGGCAAATAGCAAGCTTTAAAGCACCACCTGTGTATATTTTGCAACATATCATGAGAGTGGTGAGAACCGTCCTCATTTATTCATGCGTTAACTTGTGACATTTGGCTCAGAACAAAAAGCTGTAGAAAAGAGTAAGTTATGAGATGTCAAGGAAAAATGATATGTCACGCTGTAAGATGGTGCACTTTATATTTTACTGTTCATTTCAGTGTTATTCTCAGCCCTACAGCAAGGAAAGAGTCTGCTGCGGGTGGTGGGGGAGGGCGGGTCATTTTCCTTACACACTGAAAAAGAGAGTCCAGAGTTATGTTCATCCCAGTACCTTTGCCAGTCTGACTTTCCCTTCCTCTTTTCTAGAAAAACACAAAACTAACTGCATTTTTCCCTCTTATTTCTGCAATACAGGCATTTCCACCTCCCATCTCCCCCAAGGAAATTGGCAAGAGAGAAATCCACCCCTTCAGGGGTCACTATAAAGCAAATGGCACCCAAAATCTGAAGGCTTGTGAGCCAGCAAGGCAGATCCCCCACTGCTGCATAATGGGACAGAGAACAATTAATCCCAGAACCACTGGTGGAGTGTCCCAACCTCATGCTTCCATTAATACCACAAACTGCTGGAGAGACAAACAAATCATGTCCCACGTCAGCATTTTATATAAAGTTGAGTTTTATTTACTTATTATATATTTTGACTGTTTTAATAGCTACAGAACCCTATTAACATAAGAAATTGCAATACTGCTTCTCTGTTTACTTCAATATATTTACCAGTAAAATCTGACAGCTGACAGCTTGTGAATGTGATGGTAATGTAATCATTATATTTACACTGGATAGAACACAACTTTCTAAAATCCTGTGACAATATTTTCAGACTTAAATGATGGTTTAGGAATAAAGACATAAGTATTTGTTTATAAGTAATCTATCTTGAATATGTTCATTAGCAACATTCCTGAAGGCCTCCAATAAAAGTTAGTTGAGATTAATTAGAACAGAAACAGCTAATTTGTCTGCCTGAGTGGTTATCACATAAACCCCAACTTGACATAGCACCTAAATAAAACAAATATAAACCTGCCACAAAGATGTGAACATGCTGTCCCAAAAGGCACAACCACTTAACTTGTGTAATTGTCAGTACAGTCAAGAAAAGCTGTTCTAAGATTTGGTTTTCAACACCGGATTAAACAGCATGTCCAAACAGAGCAAATTAAATTAAGCTGCATCTAAATTAGACTTCTTCCAATGGCAAGATTACTTTACATCAACAGAAACATTGATCTGCCTTAGCAGCATCTACTAAAGATGACAGCCGAGCCAAGACAAGAATTTAGAAAGCCACTCTTAGATCCGATCCAATTTCCCCCACACTCGAAATAAGACCACACAAAACTCACTCTGACGGAGTTCAAAGCACACCAACAAACCCTATTATTCTTTTAATACCCCAATGTTTTCATGAAAAAGTTGCCTATTATAGTCTATTCTGTTCGGCTCATCTCTTCTTGACATAAACCAAATCTCTCTATTACTGCATTTATTTACTGAGCACTTGAGCAGAACTTTATCACTTAAAAACATCTCCAGCATCGCAGCATAATAAACCCTAACGTGAGGAGATCAGTGTCAGTTTATACACTTCTCATTAAAGCATTTGAACAAAAAGAAAAGCCTTTAAAGGTCTCTGCTGTTGACCTTATTTTAGGATATAAAAAGATGACCCAGAAGGCTTAAGTTTGGAGATTTCCCTGCTCCATCTTTTCAAGACCTCTTTGTACACGACGTAGAAGTGGTAGGGGCAGGGGAGGGAGAAGGGAAAGGACTTTTCCCTGAGGGACCCTCTAAGTCTCTTTTAAGGATGTGCTTCTGAAAGTTTCATCTGCAGCTACCATTGAATTCAGCAGGAATTTGAGGCTGACAGCCATGCAGACAGTCTGAGATGGATCTTGTATAGAAACCAAGGTCTGACTGGGGTAGGTGAGACTATTCTGAAATTGTTTTTTTTTTTTTTTTTTTTGCTTTGAGAATGTTAGAATTTACTTCTCTAAAACTTGCAGCGTATGCTAAAATCCAGGCTGCCAATTATCGATCAGTTCTGATCAATGACTCTGCAATCAATAGTATTGCAGATAAAACCAAATTGCTAAAATGAGGGCAGAGTAAAGGATGAGAGAGGCTTAGGGAATGCAAATCACCCTGACTGGGGGTTTCCCTATTCTCAGTTCTACCAAAATTACGAGGTGCACACAGCAGGCAGATGGCTGTGACCTGCCCTGCTGGATGTAGTTAACAGATACATGGCAAACATCCATGAGCTCCTGAGCGATATACTTTTTCATTTCTTTTCAATTTTCAACACAATAATTAAGGAGTGTGGGGCTTGCATGTTTTTATTGAAGTATGGAGTCTGTATGCTTTGGTTTGGGGGTAAAAAAGCATTATTGCTGCCTTTGCAGAAATAATGTCATGAAATAGAGCCACGATAACCATTTCTTCAATCTTCACATTATCTAAATAGGTTGAACCTTTCATCACAAATCCACATTTTACAGTCACAGAAAAAACTGAGAGAAATGGTACCAACCACAGTAGCAGAGTGGGACTGAAACGTATTTCTGAAATTTGCTGTACTCTGGAGGAAAGCACAATACGGTAAGTAGTAATCTATGGATGTCATTAAACTATTCTTAGTTTTATTTTTTAAAAGGCAGGGACTGAGGTAAGAATAAAATCTAGGACAGTCAATCACAGCTGCTAATGAAACAGGTAGCTGTGTCCAGACTGGACAACTGAAAAGACTTCTAACTCTCCATAATAATCTTTGTCAAGAATTGTTACCTTCATAGGGGAAAATGCTCCTGAATTTGCCTGTGTTTTGAATAACTAAACAACCTACCATGATCCCAAAAAGTCACTGAGACATTAGCTGCTGCACATGGACAGACTGAATCTTGATCTGTCTTTTCCCTCTGTCTGCACTTTCTCCTCTGACAGCACAAACCCCCACTCAGGGTTTTTACAGAGTTTTTATAGGAGATGTTTTCTCAAGGATGGCTTTACTGTACCTGAACTCAGCAAGCAAGCCACAATCAATGAAAGTACATTTTTTTCCTGGGTTAATGAGTGCTGTACACAAAACAAGTCCTGTTCTGATTTTCTGGAAAGGTGCTGGAGGTGAACTGCATTGCATGGACTTATGCATCATCTGCCATGATACAAAAGCAAGATATAACAGGTAAATACATCACAGGAATAAGGGGGTTTTTTGTTGATTTAGGGTTCATCTAACATCCTCTGTCTTGTTTCTATCTTTCATAAAAAATACAGGTAACACAAGGTCAGCACTCACAGTTACTTAAACAGCTAGCTGACTGCTAAGTATTATTTAAACTATGCTGATGTCTAACGACCTTGCAATGTTATTCTTTGTACCATCAAGTCCCTAGAAAAGGTAGATCCCTCCCTAAGAAAGGTAAATGCCTCCCCAACAGCCACAGGTGAATGTAACAACCAGCCTGGGAGCTGCATGGCAAAGGACTCAGGAGACCACATTTTGCATAGATAAGAAAGGCACAAATGTATTGGCTACCAAATATTACAGAATATACACCAGGGATCAGCAGATTGGTGTAAGCAGGAAAAAAAAAACAAACCAAAAAATGAGTTTGCAGTGAATGGTTTGCATCTCTCTCGCAGAAAAAAGTCTGCTTTTCATTATGTACACAGCTTCATCATGCATCTAGGCAATTGCCTGGATAAATCTAGAACAGGTAGAAAAGTTAAGAACCATTGGAAAGCTAATTCGAACATTCGGAGATGGCTCAGAAATGTTTTCTTCAGCTTTGAAGCAGAGATCTTTCCTAGGAGGCAAAAATCCCTCTTTATCCAAAAATAGGTTAGAAATCATCCAGGAGAAGTGCAGACGAACAAAAGGTCAATCTTCCCTCAGTTCTGTCACCCCTGTTTTGTACCATAAAGAAAGAGGTGGCATAACATGTGAAAAGAGAAAAGGCATCAGAAAGCTTTAAGGGAAGGGGGAGAGTACAGGGGAGCCTTTGCTAAAGTGCAGCCTGGAAAGGCAGAGGGTCCCCACAGCCGGAGTCAGGCACGGCTGCACCAGGGACGCTCCGGACCACAGGCAGCACACACACGAGTTCTCTCCCCAGCTTTGATGCTGCCAGTAGCAAATAACAATCATTTGCCAGCATCTAACCAACCCTCATGGGAAAATAACACTGTATAACTCTGAGGCTTATGTACAAGAGCATTTAAACTACTTATTATTATACATAGTAAAAAAGTTTTCATTATATTATCAGTGAGACAATGGATTAACTTCTTAACACAGAAAGGTGATGATGAAGTGAAAAGGAGTAGGATGTTACCAATAATTAATTGTGCATATTTGGGGAGTTGTTTATGAAAGAATCAGGGGGAGAGGAAGAAAAAAAAAAATCTAATTACAAAACCATGATCAGAAAATGAAAACAATACTGGTTTGTAAATAATCCAAGAGAAGCAATCAAACATTGGAAAAGATATTTAAAATGAACGAAAAAATATATATGGTCTCAAGAACTAACTGAAATGGAGTGAATTACCAGCAGAATTTCCAGTACTCCCTGACTTAGAGGACAGTATTTGAAAGGATAATTAAAGCAGCTCACGATGAGAAGTACTGTATAAATATAAAGACATGGGACTGATAAATAATGTGTGCATTGAAATGTTGTTTTTTATTTTCTGAGGAAACTATAAAATCTCCACTAATTTGTCATCTCATTTTTTTCAAGGACTTACGTTTGCAATAATAATTTTATTAAGCACATTCAGAAAAAACTTCTCGACACAGGCACAATGGATCATACTGCATCTCACTGGCTACGGGAAAATTATTTTCAGGTAGTAAAACATATATCCTGTGAAACATTTTCCCACCAAGTTATTAGTATAAATACATTGGAAAGGGGAAAAAAATGGTAGCTGAAACATGGATCAGAAAAGATCCGAAGCTCTGCCTTAATTGTGTTTATGAATTGGGACCTTAAGATTAACTTTTTGCTGAAGGACTTGCACGTTGCTGTGGGACCTGTGTAAAGCATGCAAAGATTCATTCTGGATTTAAGATCATTGTTGCATCTGCAGACCTAAACACAATGCTTACGGGTGATAAATCTCTCAGTGATTTAAGTCAGCTCTTCTGTAACCGTGCAACATCTCTTACTCCAAAGAAACATGGGAGATCCTTGAGGCCATGGTTACTACTGGTCAGAGCAGGCTTCAGCGGAGCAATGCTGGGTCCCGATTCAGAAACTGTGCAAATGGTGCTGTGGTGAGTCAGTCGGTAAGAAAGCGAGAGAGAGAACAGCCTGTCCCCCATTCTGAAACCAGCACAGAGCCAGAGTTCCCAATAGCCTTATGCAAAGGGAGGATTTGCAAAAGCCCATTAAGGAAGGCAGCCTGGGAAACTGCTAAAGAAGAAAGGGAGTGCATAAAAGATGAAGAAATTGGCCCAGAGCTCTTTGACAGAACATATACCATTTTCTCCAGCCCTGCCGGAAGGAATATTCTCCCATTGGTTTAAAATTAGGCTTCAAAGCCTCGATATTTGTAACATATACCCCCATTAAGATCACTTAACTGTCACTCACAGAGATCCCTCCTGCTGTAATCTCTGCATGTTCACATGGGCTTTTTGACATCTTTCCCAAAAGGGCTGAGTACCAGATGCACAGGCTGGCAGGCAGAGGCCAGCTCCGTCAGGGATCACCTCTGGATTACAACTGGACTGCATGGAGGCAGAGCTTTAGCTGCTAACTCACAGTGTGGGGCTGGGCACTGCCCAGCCGCTGACACACACTGAGTAATCTCCCTGAGGAACTTCACTTGTCATTAGCCTGTGCGTCCGTATCAGCGCTCACTGTTCTTCTGGCCACCCAAGTATCTAATGGCACTTCATCAAGCTATGGCTGCAATCTGAAAATACACATGTGTTTCTTAAACAAAACTGTGCTTTAATTCCTTTTAACTCTACAGACAGCACACAGCTGTTTTGAGCTAATGGATGTTACTTCTGTTGTAAGATTCCTTGAAAATATAACGGATCATATAATGGCAAACGAACAAATACATTTTTATCAACCTCTGAAATGAGTCATTTATCTTCTGGGCTATGTACTGAATCATGACACCAAATGATAAGTTTTATCTCTTTTACTGTCAAACTCAATCTCAGTCAAGCCCCAAATTGCTGAGAACACGAGTGAAGAGTGAGCTTTACTCCTGAATGAAAATGTAAGAAAGGCTGGCTATCTGGCCTTTCCCTAAGTGGCTTTAATCTTCGTGGGGCTTGGCTTAAATGAAAACGTATGGCAGTGTCATCCCCCAACACCCAAGCACAAGACCGTGGCACAACTCCACTGGCTGGGAAGGTTATCAGCAAGCAGAGTGCCTGCCTGCCCTCTCTCCCTTCACCTCCTTAATTTTCCTCAAAAAAACATTAAGTGTTCTCTAGTCACCCAACCCCACTCTGCTATTCAGTTAAACACATAAATTTCTTTTTATTACCTCTTTTAAACAAATCCAACATTCCATCATACTGTACAATTAAAACTTAATTTTGTGTTAATCCTTGATAAATGATACGTAATATAAAGTTTGACCCTTTGGAATAGGCTAACATTTAAGGCTTTGATGAAAACCAAGCACTTACAACATATAAAGCAACAGCTGTAATATCTTCATGTAACTCTTGGAGAGCTGACTCATTTAAAAGCCATTGTACTATAAAACTCCATGATTTCCTTCTGAATTACTTCAGAAAGATCATGAAAATTTGATAGTAACAAAGGTCACATACAGACATCCTAAAAATGACTATTCACACCAAAATGCAAGAGAGCAAACACCCTTTTTGGGTACAGGGTGCGACCGTTGGTGCTACCCATCCCAGGAAATGTTCTTCAGTAATGGGAAGCTGAACTTACACTCTCGTGATTATCAGCTTAAGATCTACAAAAAAATCATGTAAGGCTATTGTAAAATAAATATATTTTAAAAAATTTAAGACCATGGACATGGAAGCAAGAGCCTGTGGCAGAAAAGGAAGTGAAAGAAGATTTATGGTACACTAATTTCATTTGAAATAACCTGTTTTCAGCCAGCCGAAGAAAACAGAACCCAAAGGAAATTTAGAGGAAATAACCTTCAGGTCAATTTGATATCTGTTTCACTATGTGTGAAGAAACATCCTTCACAAAACCTGGACCCTCTAGTCATAGGAGAGCTGATAATCAAAAGTAATGTGGAAGAGAAATTGTCATCATCAACAACACTGGACAGCCACTGCTATCACATAAAACCTGCAGGCACAGCTCTCCTGGAGCAGCCACTACACACAGTCTGCAGGGAAAGCACGAGGGTGGGAAGGTGGGAAGTGCCCTGGGGCCATGAAGCTCAGGGGGGTCACTGGGCAAATACAGCTCTCCCCCGTCAGCCCTGCATCCCAATGCACCTCCTCACCCAGGGCTTGCTGTGCCTTTCCCCACTCCCTCTTTTCCCAGTCCAGAAAAGCCCATTCCAGCCCTTGCCCAAGGGACAGGGATGCTGTACCACCAGCTCGGACTGCTTATCCCTAAAAATCCAGTTTGGTACTTCATGAGGCCGACTGGCAGATGGGGTGGGGGATGAGCTTTTAAGGGACAGGATCTCTGATTTTCCATCTTTGATCAGCACTATACTCCACATAGAGACTTGGGTTTGGATGGATGAGGGCTCCTTAAGATTCTGCTCAGCACAAGATGCATGGGAGAATCCAGGCATGAATGTGGGTTTTTTTAATAAGTCACAATTTTAAATTGGCAATATTGCTGCTTGTTTTCCTCCTAAGGATTATGGGGGTGCTTGGACGTGATCCAGAGTCCAAAGTGTTTTCTGATGACATTTTCTCTGTGTTCCTTTATTTGTAAGACAACAAGTAAATAACTTATCTGATCCTTCTGCCAACAGCACCAGAAAAGAAACATTCTTCTGCTAATTTGTTTGGTTTTATCTGCCTGTGGTTTCTACAGAAACCAATGTCACCTGTGATCTATCTCTGTTATAAGCTCTTGTGGCAGTCTGTTTTGCATTTTTTCACAATAACTTTCCTTACAAAATAGATCTGTCATGGATAATAGAAGTGCCACCACATTATATATCTCTATTTCATAACATGTGATTCAGTATCAAGAATCTTGGTCTTTTTAAAAGAATCCATATCATTTTAGAATGACAAACCCTTGAAAATATTTCCCACCTGGATTTTGAGGGCTGCATAAGTCATTGCAAAACTTCTGATTAACTCAATGGACAAGAAATGGGGATCCACATCAGTGGAGAAGTGTCAGAATACACAAAAAATTATCTCAACAAGTCTCTGCAGGAAACACCAAAAAACAGGTAACATTAAGCAAAAGAAAACATTCCACAAACTTTTAGTGAGAAACACTCAACAGTCATGTGCTTAGGCTGAGATTACATAAAGTAGCTCTAACTATTGATCTCAGCTACACACCATGTAATTTTCAATTTTACCTGCTTTGTAAGTACTGCTTCATAAAGAGGAAGTAGGTTTTTTTAAATCTAACTATTTTATTTTTAAATAATTTTAAATCTAACTATTTGAGGAGGAAAGAGGGAGAGAATGAACATCTGAAGTCAGGTGCCAGGTTCTGCATGCTTAAAAATAACTGTGGGCCAAATTCTCCACTAGGGACAGGCAGCAGAACATTCTGCCTAAAGATCCAATTTCAATTGCAAGACACATCAACTTAGCACTGACCATGATCCAGTTACTGAATAAAGGACTTTATGTTCAAGTACCAAAATTCTATTTCAGGTGATGCTAAAATTTCTATCCTGAAAACCTGTGATCAAATAAATATAATTTGATCTTGATGGTAGTTACTTTGAGAACAGATGTGGATGAGAAGTGCTTCTTCCACAGCCTTTCTCAGCTGCATATCTACTTTTGCATGAGGCTATTCCAAGCTGTACCTGCCTTCTGCTGGGAAATTCCTAACCTTGTGCAAATGTCTTTTTCCCAGGGCCCAAGTAACACTTCTGGAAGTATCCCAAACACATATGACTGAGACAGGAAATGGATGTGCTCATCCTTCCCTATAAAAATAAATTTAAGAGAAAAAAAAATATGGAGGACTTCACTGAATCAAAGTCACTGGGAAAATCCAAAGAACAGGGATGCCACTACACATAATCCACACCAGTCCACAGCTGCAGTCCCTTGTCTAGCCTGTCTCCCTGACCCCAATAACCTCCATTTCTTTTCTTCATGATATCATACCTTTCTCTACAACTGTCTACAGAGTATCCTTCCAGAAGATGTGTAGCAGAATTTATTCTGGAAGAAGAAGGATTTGATCATGGTTAGTCTGTTAAGCCACTGAAGAGTGAGCAGCATCACTCTTCCTTTTCTTCTTCTGATTGCTTTTATAGAAGGAGAAAAAGAGAGAGAGAAAGAGGGGGAGAGAGAGAGAGAGAGAGAGATAGCACTCTCCTTGGTTATATGAGAGGAAGCCCCTGCCTTCAGGAGGCATTTCCAATCTTTGGATAATAAATTGCACAGAGTCTCTCTACAACTGAAGAAAATGATTGAAGACTCACCTCTCTCCCATTTTCCTGCTGGCTTGTTTAAATTACCATGCTCAACATGTTGCATGGTTTAGCAATTTCTTAGATCTCTTCCCAAGCTGAGCGGAGCGACACCAGTGTTTGTGACAATCAAACTGACTGCTGCAAATATAAACACTTGATTCTGCAGGTCCTAGTTAGCACAGACATGGATAGGAAGAGGTACGAGTAGCATCGTAGGAGATGAATATTCAGCTTAAAATGAAAACATTTTCTTCTACTGTGTCTTTGGCATTTACTTTTATAGCACCAACAACCCTACTCCAAATCAAGCACAAGTATTACTTCTCCTGTCTGATACAGAAGCAGCTGGACTGTGTTTCTTGCATGAGCTCTCACCGCCTCTAGACCTCTAACCCTTTCTGCCTATTTCCCTTCTCCTGCATCAAGCAGAGGAAGATGGATTTTAGTAGTTTTCTTGCTCCACCCCAGCGCTTGCTTCCTGCCTTCTCTCACTGCACAGACAGTATCCACCATCCAAGTATTTCCACACATGGCTGGAACCTGATTTCACCATCCACTCACCACACCTGTTCTTCCAGGTCAGGCATAGAAAAATGACCAACCTCCCTCCCCATGGCAGCCTTCCAGTCAGTACTGTGTTCAGTCCTAGGAATTGCATGTGGGAATAATGCACACCCAATGGGCATATATCTTGGCACAGCAGTTTAAAAAGTCAAAGAAAGCATGTAGAGCCTAAGGTCAATGCTGTTGTAAAGCCAGCTTCAAAGATACCCATCACAAGTCACAGAATAAACAGCAATGGAACTTGTCCTGCCTAAAGAAAAATGAAAGAACAATGATTAATATGTTGTAATGGACCTTTTCATCCTTATCGCTTCCAGACTGTGGAATGTTATTTCTGGCACAGAGATTCTTGGTCAAGTATGAAGAGTCATTGATTGGATAAAGTGCTTGATTTAGCCCATTTTTATTCTATTACAGAATGACAGAAAGAGATTTTAGACAGGAATAAAATCAATAGAGGGGAAAAGTAGGACTTAGCAAAATAGCTATAGCTTGAAATGAAAATGATATATTTGTAATGTTGAATTTTAGGCTAAGGATTAATTTAAAAAAGGGCTAGAAATCTACTGTCAGGCATCAAATAAGTACAAGCAGTAATATTTTATTTTTAAAAAGTGCACTTTATCCTCATCCTCCCTCCCCCCAAAATAAACTTGCATCCTGGTGCAAGCAGCTTCTTTGACTTGAGCTGTTATACAAGGACTCCTCCATGGAAGTGGCAAAGCAGAAGGCAGCATCTCTGCTGCTCACCCTGTTCCCATTCTCATTATGAGACTTGGGTCCCATGAGACCCAGGAGACTGTCAGGTCTGCACTGCCCTCCTCCCTTCCCAAACAGTGGGACATGATACATGCCACCCCACAGACGATCCATGGAGAGGAGATTATCTTGACCACAGAATTGGTACAGAGGAGGGGGGAGGGGTTAGTTTCCCTTTATGTGTGCAAAATCACAGTAACACCAGACTTTTGGTCTTACATCTGAGGCTGAGAATGTTCTCCAAAGGTTATTAATTGTTATTTATGTGAAATAATATTACAATGTCCGGGTTGAAATTATACACTCCACATACATTCATCAGGCACTTTCAGTGCCTGGAAAGGTTCAAAATGTACTTTTTAAGGAAATTAAATTAGGGTTGTGGTAAGGAAGTGCAACGTTAGCAGTTACAATACTCCAGGACACTTTTCACTATCATTTATTAAACAAAAACTCTCTATGAAACATGTTCTATCCTAAGTGCCACCAATCTACACAGAGCTGATGACCTGAACTCTTGTGCACAGCACATTACAGAGGTTTCTTGAGGCAGGATTTAAAGAGGGAGATGATTCAGACTTTTCAGATCATCCAAAGAACATTCCTTTTGGCATGGACAGATCGGCAGGAAGCAAGCTAACTGGATATTCCTCACACCGAAATACGGGGGGGGGGGGGGGAATATAATTTCACCTGGACTTTCAGAAAGCAGTCTGGCTCTAGAGAAAAACAAGAATGATAAAAGCAACATATTTCAATTACCAAAAATATCACAACCTATGGTGTCTGTGGTTGACAGCTATGGTGGCTAAGTTGGCATGGTCCCTGTGACAGGCAGGGTTCACTGTCTTTGGAACAATCCTACTTCGCCTATGCAACTTCTCCTGGTTAAATGTGGGTAGCAAAAGTGCTCTGTGACCTCTGCAGGTTTTTCTCCCAGCACTCCCTAATGGGGCTTTCTCCTACTTGTCTTCCCCCTCCCTTGCACAGCCAACCGGGTCCGTAATGCTTTGGCACAGAACCAGCAAGACAAACACTCTGCCAAACGTCAAGATCCTCAGCAAGAGTAAACACAGGCTTATTCTTCCTTCAGTTCTCTGATCAAAACTTCCACAGGGAGACTGATAAGACAAGCGGACTGTTATTGTTAAATACAGCAAGTACACATGGGGTAGATTAATCTCCACTTCACTCCAGGGTAACTGATAGCCTGAGTCAAGTTAGAGAGATAGGAAAATGAGTTTCTTTCTTTGCTTAATATTACATTGAGTTTCTTGTTCACCAGAACGGGAATGCAGCTCATAGGAGGAAAAACTACTTATTCATAACTTAAAGAAGGGGATATATGACAAGTGGTAAAGTCACAGGAAAGGGTGGAGAACACAAATATCCCATTATTGAAGAGAGGAAGGTTTCAAGTGAATGCACAGAAAATTGCTTGAAACTGGAACCACTCTGAAGCAGCGACATATTTGAAGGTCAGAAGGGACTGCTTTTGTCCTTCTAGACTGCCCCTTGAAGCACTGAGAACATTTCCTTTTCCTCCATAGCTCCAGCTGTCTTCGTTGACTGAATTTCTCCATATGCACAGTCCTCTGTCTGAGAGCTCTCTGGCCAGTCTTGAGCCCTTTAGCCACAGGCCCTTCCCTGGGTGAAAGAGGAGAGCTCAGAGGAGCCCTGGAGCTCCTCATGCTCACAGGAGAGCAGCACCCAGACCCAGCCCTTGGTGTGACAAAGCCTTTGCCCTGGGATGCCATGGCTTTGTCTCTTTCTAAAGCATTTGCTAGCCATTTTCTGCCTTCCTCCTCCTCCCTATGCTTCTCCTTCCACCCTTTTCCAGCCCCTGTCCTTCAGTTATCCTTTACTGGATACCAGGGAGACTTGAAGGGGTGACACTGTGCCCTGCCCCAGCACGAATAAACATCACCAGTCTTTCCTCAGAGCACATAAGAGTCTGTATTATGGGCCCTTTCCATTGTACACCAAGGCCAGGGCCAAGGACAAACTTCTTTGTAAAATGGAGATCCAGGGAAGGGGGAGGAGAGGGTAAGTCAAGCACTTATTGAAGTCAATGAGCAGGATCAAACCTCTAATCTGGGTAAACAAAATACAGAAAACGACATTGATTGCAGATTGACTTTAACAATGAATAATTGTGCCTTAATGTGCACATAAATGTGATAAAAATCAAAGCAATATATTCAAAACAAAATAAAAGAAAAAACACAAAGGGATATTTTACAACTAGGCTCCATTACCATCTATCGTAACGAGATTAAGTAGTAATTGCTGTGTCAAGAAAAAATATAGTGGGCTCAGTGAGTGAAAGATTATGATAGGATCCCGTTGTATTACAGGCTCAGGTCTAGCTGGAGAGCAGTGATGGGATTTTTCCAGCAGTGCAAAACCAATTATTTAAGGCCTTTCCCTGGAAATGCAATAAAAGCATTCCTCTTTGACCATACCTGTAAGCCCTGCTGAAGTGAGCAGCAGGTTTTTCATTCTTTCACTTTAATACAAAAGTATCTTGAAATGAGTACTGTTTTTAAGCAAGCTTTTCTGGTCCATTTTCTTACTGAGGATGCAAGGCCTGGTTTGTGGTGGGGTTTTCAGTATTGCACTTGATCATCTCAAAGTGCAAACTTCAGTACCATCCAACATTAAAAAATAGTGGATAAATATAATAGTTTGTTAAAGTTACTTGAACTTGCATTGCCCTGAATGTAATACAGGTTTTTATAGGCTCAGAGGCTTCCTAGAGTCTTCAAGAACTGGACACCAATATCACACTAGAATTCAACAAAAATTAATCGATTACACTTTTGAGGTATCTTCGAAAGTTTCTGCCTCAATACTTCTTTGGACCTGCACACAGAATACGAGATGAACAAAGGACAACAGTTTAATTGACACATTTTCTATAGAAAGAGAATGCTGGATTTCTTTGGCATAACATTAAACTGCACTAAGATAAAAACAGCAAGTCTAGAATTAAGTAGCAGGTAGAAGAAATTCACATTTCCTCCTTGATCTCTTCGTTACTGAAATCCCTTAGGCAGGTAAGAAAATAGATTTGAACTTTCTGAGGCACATCCATGTAGAATAATCTATACCACAGAAGGCTTGGCGCTAATCCTAATGAGTTGAGACATTACTCACATCAGTAAAGTAAATGTGATTTGACTGTAATGGAATGATCTCTCTGGAAGATGGTGATAGACACCAGTTGCAAAGCTCACTTTAAGATATGAGCTATCAGCCCATTTGTTTGAATCCTGCATGCTGATACAGTGTTAGTGCAATGTAAATGGAACATGTTTCTACAGGTAGTTGGCTTTGGGCAGCAGAAGAGTTTGGAACAGAAAGGCCTGAGGAAAACAAGGAGAGTTGAGCTGGTGCAAAAGATGAAAATGGAATTTAGGTTCAGTTTTCCTTATTTAAGGGACCAAAACAAGTGAGCTTCAGTGACAAAATAAAATAGAAAAGGAGTAGAGCCTGCTTCTTTTGTTCTATTAACTCAGCTGGCACTGGCAAACTCATCCTCTCCCATTTTCCTGCTGGCTGCCTCTAAACAACTGTACTTGACAAATTACGTCACCAAGTCCAATCTCATGCCTTGTGCATGAAGCTCCATTATTTGATCCAGTACAGCTGCTGCAGGTTTTGTTCCCAACTACTCCTTGCTAAGGTCTGTAAGACAACAGCCCCTCTGCTGGCACAAGCAGCAGTGTCTGCCAAGAGCCACCACACTGCGTGGGGGTGAAACCCAACACTTCTGGGCTATGAAATGCTGTATGACACAAAACCAGCCTCCTAATTTCTCCCTTCCTTATCATATGACCATGTCTGGTTGTGGGACCCACTTGTGGGATATCACCCCTGGCAAAAATAAGCATGAGTGTCCTCTGGGGGATCTGTCTCATTGTACCAACATCCCTTTCAGGAGGTGCTGCATTAGCCATCCTCACTCATACCTTTAAAAAGCAAGAGTTACAGACTGCTGAAGTCACTCATCACAGACTGTACAGGAACAGCAAGAGGCAAGCTAAACACTCAGATTATAACAGTGTCCTCAGAGCAATTTAATTTAAAACACAAATTAAACCACCTTTTTGCTTATTTGTTTTAAGCTATCAAAATACCACAGACAGACTAAAGAGCCAACACACCTCCAGTTAGTAGTATGGCACCAAGTGGGTGAAACATAGCTCACTGACACAGCTGACCTAAGAACTGTAAAACTGGATAGAAAAACCAAACAAAAACTCCCTAAGGGTTCAGGGTCATGACAACAACTATAACAAAATAATACACATTTTGGTTATCCTAAACATTCACAGTTGCTCAAATACTTTTCCCTAAGACATTTACATGACTTTCTATTTTTATACATTGGTAATTGAAGTTTATGATTTACATATTACAGTGCAGTAGAATCCAATTATAGCAAATCTACACAGAGACTGTATTTATTTCGGGAGGAAGATACTGAGGAACCATGTCAACACGTAGCAACATAATGACTTGCTCACTTTCTGGCTTTCATGCAAAACATTGTAATGATTAGGTTTCAGACACTGCATGAGGACACTTAAGGATGAGCTATAAAACCATTCCACATCTGTGCTTGTTTTATTAGCAGAACCATTTCTGGAAAAAACAGGAAAGCAAATACTGCTCCTGCTGCTAATTCTGGATAACCCCTTTATGTCACTAACCTCTTTACCAAACACTACCACTTGTAATCCTTTCTCCATCAAGTATAAATTTCTTGTCATTTCCCCCATCAGCACTGAAGCATAATTAGAACTAATGTTAATTGCATAGGTTTTACATTCCATATAAACTCAGTTATGGAGATAGTTTGTCTGTGGTAGATTGACAGATGATATATAAAAAGAGAACAAATAAAAAATGGAGAGTTCATATACATTCTGAAACAGACCAGATTAGAAGAGTAAAATATATTTTTTTTTTATAGATAACCACTCAGGTTATTGCTAAAATGATCATAAATGACAAGCACCTTGATCTGACTGGAGCTGTTCATGTGAAACTGCTGCTCAAGACACAGCTATTCCTGGTGCTCATCAAATCCCAGACTCCAAAGTTCTGTTCCTCACTGGATCAGCAACTGTAAGTCACCCTGCATGCATAATTTTATGCAGGTAAACGCAATGTGACTATTAAGCCTGCTCTGAATTAAGATATGCTTAGCTGATTTTCTGATAGATTTTTCATGAACTGAGGTTACCAAAACTGCTGAGGAAACATGGGGATCCAACACCCCTATTCATTTTGAAAACTTCAGGCTAATGACCCGAATATTTCAAATCTTTCCTTCCCTGTGAATCTGCTGTCTTCAGGAAAATATTTTCATGTGCTACTGTTATATTTTCTATATTTCTCCCATCTCTCCTCCACAAAATAAAAAAAAAAAAAAGCTGACATGATTGTTCTTGAGTCATTCTTCAGTCATTGTAAACGAGCTTGTGCTTGATTAATTAATAACACCAGTACAGGGTAATCAGGGAAGTATGCTACTCCCCCTCCCCTCCTGGAAAACTGCAGCTCAGTGCCGGCTGGCTGCAAAGCCAGCTTGAACAATGACACTTTGAAGTCGATAACTCTCCGTGCTCTATTCCAGAGTAGCAAAATTAATCATGTTACTCCTAAAAGCTCTGTTGTATCTTTAAAGTCTCAGAAAACATACAGTATTATGAGAAAACCAAGTGCTGTTTCTCTGTCTCTGCCAGTAGCTTCCCTTTCAGTGCCTTGATAAAATGAAGGTCCTGTCACAAAGGGAAGGAAGCATCTGTGGCAGGATTTGCCAGCATCGTGAACAGCTGTGTGCACTCCATACTTTTCCCACTAAAACTGTGCATAACTGAAAGTGATGCAAATAACAATAAAGCTTGCATTCTAGGAGACTGTAGTGTCTCTGTAGACAGATATATTTTTCTCTCTGAGACTGATGAGAAATGACTATAAAATACAAACCTACTTCATTTCTATCACAAAAAAAAAATCAAAACCAATGCTGCCAGCTAACCATTAACTGAAAAATAATGAGGGCTAATGAAATAGCGAGAGTCCAGATCTTTCAGTGCTCAGACAGGTCTCTTAAGGGAGCTGAAAATGAATTAGCCTGAGTTTGACAGCAGAAAAAAAGGCACCCAAGACACTGGAAGGTGGGGACGAGCTGTCAGACAAGGAGTAAAGAACAGATTGACAGACAGCCTTATATGAAAAAGAGTAATTTAGGGGTTAGAGAATAACTCAGAAAAATGTTATAATAGTTAGAAATCATTATAGAAAAGTAGTGCTAAGCAGACTCTTATTCCAGCATTAGGACTATTCAATGGCCCTGTATCATCATGAAGAGGGTCAGAACAGACAAATGTAATGGTCCCTTCTGGCTTCAAAATCTATGACTTTATTAAAACCATCCAGACTATATGCTGCTGCAATTCTGTGTTCCCATGTAACTCGGTAAGAACTCTTCCTTTTCTGTGTTACATAAGGCTCATCCTACAGAGCTGCTCATTCCCTACTCCACCCCTTTGCTGATACACAGGTAACGTGATGGTCCCGACAGCTGGGCTTGAAAAGGTCCAGCAAAGAGTCTGGAAGCTGATTCTCTGATCTGTGGGCTATAAACACTTAACTGCACGACCCTCTGACGTTAGTCCTGCTTTGTGCAGGAAACTGGATGAGATGAGCTCCAGAGGTCCCTTCCGCCTACATTTTTCTAAACATCTTAACAAACATCTCAGTACAAGAGCAGGTAAATGTAGTAAATAAGTTAGAAGACTTGTTGGACTCAAACATTAAGCCAAAATCTCATGTCTCATAGGAAAGCAGTGCAATCCTTGACTGATAGGCTGAGAAAGCTTTGTTCCCACCACAGAGACTGTGACATTGTGCAGAAGGAGGTGGTGCAGTTCACGGTGTTAGAGGACATGCAGGATGGGGCAGGGTCCTGCTATCAGGGCCCTCAAGTACCTGGGACACAATCACCTGTTTTAATGCTTGGACCTGGTCAATTGGTGGAAAGAGGAAACAGGACCTGTGGCCAGGGCACATGGAAAAACAACCCTGGTTGTTTTGGATGCACAGAAGGACAGTAATAAATCTGTGTCACAGAAATCTGTCATGACAAAGATATCTGTCTCTGGCCAGGGCAGCAAGAGTCCAAAAACCAGAAACATGAATCTGTCATATTAAAACACTAGGCAGCACCAGGTATTCTGGTTAGAGGAGGCTGTTTTGGGTGGAGTGCATGGAAGAAGGCAAACATGTTCAAATTAACAGATCCTCACCAGCACAGAGTAGCTGTTTGAGAGCAGGCTGAGGCCCTGGAAGGATCAGATCAACACCTCCCAAGAAAAAAAAATGGAGTACCAAACAACATAGTGCATGCAAATTTCTTGGATAAGACCAGAGAAGACTAAGAAAGGCACTGCTCTAAGAAAGGCAGGTCCTTCAGCTTAACCTTTTGTTGTACTTTTAATTACAGAAGAAGTTTATAGTGATGTCTTTAGCTAATAATATATATATATATATCACTAACAGGGCTCATTCACTGATTGTTTAGTGAAGCACTGCATTTCAATGATGTGTACAGCATGTACCCATAAAATGCCTTACAGTCAGCTTGATTAAGAAAAGATACAGATACACAGGGCTACTCCTTGTTTATGATACATGTCTCAGTCCAAGGCTATCTGCATCTGAGTTCCTTGGGAACAGCTGGGATCATTAACTAAAGCTCATAAACCCTCTTGCAGCATACAGAGAGGAAAAAAGAAAACTGAGTAGGTGTAACCTTCTTTCAGAATTACTGCTCCACATTATGGCTATTTCAGTGACTCCTCTACCCACAGCAGTTTCATGCTCATTAGAAAGGTCACACCAATAAGCTCAGCACCTTTTATTCAGATTCATAGGTCAAGACGTCTCAGCTAATTGAGAGCTCGCCTGGATAATCTGCTCGAGTACTTCATTATGATTTTGTATAAAGCTATCAGATGCTGCTCCTGAAGAAGATTATTGCATTAAAAACCCCTGAAATAAAATAAAATAACCCCCTAAGTATTCTGTTTAAGCACTTAGACACATGCATGAGATTGTTATTTCCAATATTTCTTGGAATTAGCTGATACTACCATATCCTCCACTTAGAGGGTTCCAGCTAAGAGCTAGTGGGTATCCTATCTTGGCATACACAGAGTTTCCAAGATCCAAATACACAAGTGGAGAGAGTTCTCATTCCTGCTGTGTGTTCCAATAAACCAGCAGGGTAATTTCAGTCTTTGGTCCCTTCTCAACACAAAAAACCCCAAGGATTTTTACAGAAGAAAAAGAGCAGAAGACTGGACACACAACTTGTCCTGTCCACACTGTATTTGCAAGAAAGGTGCAGAAGGACAGTGAAAGCATTACCATGATCCACATGTGGTGCTGTGAAAACCAGCACATTTTCTAGAAACCATTGCTTGCCAGTTCTCTCTACAGGGCTTGCAAGAATTTCTGGAGCTGACATTGCTGGGTTTCATGGTGTGCAAAAAAAAAAAAAAAGCAGGGAAAAATGGAACGTAAGATGGAAAAGGCTTAGTCTATCTCTGGCTTGCAGAAATGGTAGAAATTTCTATGATATCTTACCTTTTCAATCCCTGAAATTAAGGCCTGTCATCTTAACTGGCAAACAAAAAAACACCATTACTTTTAAGAGCATAGACGTGAATGGCATCATCTGAGAGAGAGCAACACCTCCATGTGTCCAAAGTTTCTCTGAAGAAAGGATCTGGAACATGAGCCAACTCACGCAGATAAAATGGACTGGCTCACCCCTGAAGCGCTCTCTGCAGGGAATTTCTGCACACAGGGTACAGAACATGCATCCTGGAGTGATTATATCCTCCCTGTTCCCCTCTTTTTGGAGCAAAGCCATGCCTTGCCCTTTCCAAGAGAGTTTGCAGGATGCCAGTACAGACTCAGAACAGCATTTCAGCCAGAATAGGATGTATGGTAAATTCAAAACTTACTGCCAAAAGAAGGAAAAAATTAAAAAGCCAGGACTACTCAAAGTTATTAATCTCGCCTCGTGAGTACAATTATTAATTAATCACTGGGGGAGAACAGAATCAAAGAAAATCAGTGTTTATCAGTCTGCAACATGTGGAAAATTTCCACCCTCACAATTAGAGTGGCTATGCCACTACCTGGTGTGGCGTTGGGTCAGCTAATCCATAGTTTGAGGTTAAAAAATGTTAGCATCTATACTGGCATAAACATCTTTCCTACTTATCCTTCACCAGCCATTCCCAACCCTGCACCATTCCCTCAGCTCCACCACAGATTTTGGAGCTCTTTGATGTTATTTTTAATCCAGATCATTCCCTAATCAGATTTATTTGCAGCCCTGCAAATAATTGCATCAGTACAACCAAGGAGGAAAAATAAGACAGTGACTAAATTGTTATTCGTGGGAGGAAAAAAACAAACCAAACAAACAAAAAGTTACTAGGGAACAACCCTAGATTTATATGAGGGAATATATGCCCAAAGTTTTTATTAAATGCTTATGTTGGCAGTTTTGAATTGATACTAAAGAAGTTTCATTTTAACAATTGCAGGTCATTAAATTTGTAATGATTGCTGGGAAGCACATCGAGCATATCCAGTATCTCCACAGCAAAAGTATCTTGAAGTTAGGGAATAGTTCTGTTTTAACAGGAAAATAAAAAATTATAAATAGTGCAGCAGAAATCTTCAGTGCAGGAAAGAATCAATGCAAAATCTCAGATAAAGTCTGCAAATTGCAGTCACATGCATCAGAGCCAAGTCCCACTTTGCTTTTACACCAGAGCCTTATTGACTAAAGCAGAGTTTTTCCTGTGAGAAAAGGGGATTCCAGATCTTTGTTTAGAATATCTATAATTAAGTTAGTAGCAAATTATATGTAATTACAATTTTATTGTCTTTGGATGTATCTATCATTACATTTGTCCCTGGTGGACTCTTAGAGATTCCAATTTTCAGCAACCTCAGGCCCTTTCAGTGCTCCCACTGACACTAACGATGGCAGGAGTTCATGTACAATTAGAGCAAATGATGGGATGGGGCCATGCTAGAAGTGGGAGCTGCATGTTTGTTCCTTGGCTAAACTCAGCAAAGAGAACCTGACATGCACACGGACAGAAAGCTCTTTCCTTAGGGATACCAGGTGGTGTAAATAATAAAAACTCAGGCAAACAACACAGAAGAAATACTGGCCTTCAGGTGAAGGTACTATGAAATTAGGGAGCATCACACGTGGACAGAATTAGGTTTTTACATTACCACAATACTGAAATCATAGCATGATTTTAATTGTAAAGGGTTAGTAATAAAAAGTAAACATATATATATACATATATATGTATGTATGATAAACACTTTAAATATTTCAGAGAAAAAACCTTTTCATAAAATATTAATGTTTAAAATTCTACTGTGACTATTTCCAGTCACAAAAATATCTGAAAAATATCTCCAACTGAAACAAATTCTGAAACATCATAAATAAAAATGCATTCATGGTGCTTAATGTTTTACCCTACCATAAAAAGAGGGGAAATGTTAATGAAGCAAACTCTGATCCATGGATAGAAATACAATATTGCTAAAATAGTTTTTATTTCTCTGTCAAAAGTACTTGTGGCTCTGCGCTAATTCCTGCTTTCTCTGTCAAATGAACAAAAGCATGAGTACTGTTAGAATTTATTTCTAGATAAAGATGAGTTGCTAGAGATGCAGGATGTTCAGCTAACCACACTTCAGAAAAGAATTCAAATCATTTTAGTTTTATTGCCTTTCTTCCCCTCTTAAGTTAGCTTACACCAAAACATTTTCCAGGACAAAAGTGGAATCCAAGGTGATATTTAGTTAGATCTAGCTTGTCAGAGCTGGTATCTGTTTCCATTGACTTCAGTGAAAGTGTTAACTAATGTGTGACAACCTTCACGTACAAAGCAAGGTGCTTGCATTGCACAGGCTCTGAAACAATATTTGGGGACAGTGAGGCTAATTTACGGTTTTTACGAAAGTTTTTTTACCAAGTGCCAGAGAACCCAAACTGGTCTCCCCCTGGGGCTTTACTGGGGAGCCAGAAGCTTGAAAGCCTCAGTACCCACAGATTCACTGCCTTAAAGATCTGAGCCCAGGTAGGTCTGCACAGTACACTTCAGATTGTGTTATTTTTAAAATGTCTCTGCTTCTTATAAGTGAAGCCTAAAATCCTTTGTCAATAGCATGAAAAGATTCTTTTTGTATGTGTGTGCATTTGCATTGTTTAATTAACTTTCTTCAATATACCTGACATTTCTCATGCTGAGATATATGGGAGGTAAATCAGTGCAAGATGGCAGTTCTTTGTCTCTCCTGAAAGGCAAATTGCTTCCCTCAATTAAAGTTTTTCTTCCTTGTTGGACCAATAAACACAATCAAGAATTAACTTACTGCAGATGTAAACACCATTGTGCAGCCCCAGTGGGTCCTTTGCCCGAGTCCCAAGATTTTGGGGTTTGTCACCACCCAGGTATGAAAGCAGAACCCGTTGTCTCTCACCATCTAATCAAGGTAATAATTACAGGCAGTGGATCTGGAGCTAAGAGGAGGAAAAAGGCTTTTCAATCACTGCCTCTGCATTTCAATCGAAGCCCCATGCTGTACAACACTGGAGAACAAGGTGTAAATCAGCTTAAGAACATAGTTCTGCATTCAATGCGTTGTGGTTTACAGCTCCCAAATGACCTTCATCTATCTTCCTTAGCTGTAGAGGTGTATAATTGAACTAAAGAGAGGCTTGAATAATGAGGTTGAGAGTGGCAGCTCCGCTGCTGTTGCTTAATAGTGTACCAGCCTCACACTTTGTTTTCTGATATGTAACAAAATACTGTAGTGGGTCCAATTCTTCAGGGTGACACTTGGTGATAGTCCCTCTTTTAAAATAGAAAAGAGTAGGGGTTTCGCAGGAAAAAAAACCCTATAAATCTTTGGCTGCAACTAGGCTCCCAAAAATACAATTATATGAACCATTTTCTATTCAATATCTGCCCACAAAAGCTCAGAGAGACAAATAGCAATTATCTGCTCTTCTTTCAGTCATGGAATCTATTTTTTTAACTTTTCATCTTCCTTGTGAAAGATTCCCCTCTCAGCTCACAGGAGTAGGGTGTGACACTTTATAGCGAGAGTCCTGTACTGGGACCTTGCCGGAATGAGCAGAGGTGAAGTCTCTGAGAGCAGCCTTTCAAGGGACAGGACCCTGTTTTAAGATCATGCTTTTCTCATATTTATGTGTGCTAAAGTCATCCTTTCTCTCTGTGGTGAGGTTAACGTTAGAGGGCTGCAGTCTTTTCAGCCCAACTCCTCCTTACCACCAGTTCATTACTGATAACTACACTGGAATAAAGGTCTGGCAGTCCAATAGCCTGGGATCAATGCAAGATGTCTCCTCAGCCAAGCAGCTGTTAAAAACAAATGTTCCTCTTGTGGCATTTTTGTTGATTTCATGGACACTAAAAGACTTACTCATGCATTTACAGCACCAATTAAGCAGTCGCTCTGCTAACTGCCTCCCTGTACACCAACAGTACCTCCAAGTCAGTACAAGATCTGAGAAAGCCAGAGGAATCTGGAACAGGGCTCCCAGACCTCACAGGTGCAGCCCCAGAAGCAATCAGCATCCTCCACGGATCCAGCCAGTTGGGAGACAGGGGTGCCAACCCTTGAGCCAGTAAGGGAAGCCAGAAAACAGAAGGAAGGTTGGATGCAGCAACTAAGTTCTGGAGGGTCATGTCCCTAGCTGAGGAAGAGAGTTACAACCTAATTTTTTCATGTTTACAACTTGTGGGGTGAAACGTTAGTCTTCATTCCCAAAATCACCTCTGCCAGACCCCAGGAAGCACTGTGGCAGCATTCCCTTCAAAATCTTAATCAGTCCACCTCACATCTCACAACTACAAAAAAAAAAAAAATGACAAATTATACATTGTGCTGCCTCCAGGATTTTCACTTACTAATTATTTTACTCTCCTCCCCTCCCACTTTTGTCTGTCAGTTGACAGGGCAAGTTTATTCAGGGCTGTTGGACTGGCTTATTTCTTTTCCAGATTTTGAATAGACCACGGGGGAGAAGCGCTGCCTTCAACAGCCCCATAACTGAGCTCTAGGCACTCTGATTTCTTACAGATTCGTCAGAAGGGTGATGCAGGTGACAGCAGTGAACCAAAGAGTGTCTTGGAAAAGAGCAGGACTAAGTCCTGTTGGCCAGAATAATGCCAGGGGGTAAAACTCATTATGGGTTTTTTAATGCAGCAACGTTTCCTGGAGTGAAAGGCACATAACACTTGAGATACACAGAGTCACAGGGAAAATAAAGCACCAGCCATTTGGATATTTCACAGGAAAATCTGCCATGCAAATTTGGACTTCAGAAATATAAAAGGATTTCATATATAAATGACTCAGTCTGGCTTCATAGAAGTCAGTCTTGATTGCTAAAATACACATGTCTGACAGAAAAAAAATGGACTTATCAAATTCATGTTTTTCCTGGCTCTAGTCTTTTAAGTTGCCATTCTACCCCGTGCTAAATGCCTCCAAGAATATTAAACAGTCATCATGCCCACATAACTTTATTGTGCCTCGTGGAAGTAAGCTAAATTGGCTTCACGTTACTCACATGTTAAATTTTTTTTAAAAATAAAATAGTTGTACCAATGGCTGCAGGTGTATGAAATTGTACATGAAGTTGTAAATGAAATACCCTAATATATAAATATTTGGGAGATTAAGTAATAGTGAATTAAAACCTTTAAGGGCAGGCTGATATGAGTACTGACTTCTAGTCCTAAGCCTTATATGAAACACAATTCTGAGCAAAATTCGCTCTTACCGAGGCCTGACTGAAGTCACAGTTTTGTCAGGTCTGAATTTTTCCCCTTCAGAGAGGACAGTATCTCTGTGTCAAGGTTTAAATGCATTAAAGAAAGATGAGGAAATACAGAATGGCAAGAATTACAGCTGCCCCTTCACCCTAAGATACGTTAGCAGATGCAGCAAATGCTAGTATCTCATTTGCGACATGGGATGTGGCTTTGCCACAAATCTGAAAAATCTCATTAGAAAGAAAATAATAAAGGTGGTAACACTGTCCTTTGGGACTCCTGGCCTTTAAATAAGTACAAGAGACCTGTCTAGAAAGAATAAGGCAGGAAACATTTGTGACTTTTTCAATTTCACACCTACAGTACCTGCCCACATTGGTTAAACTCAGTACCGTGCTCAGAGCCTGATGCTCTCCTTGCATTTACTCTGATGACCAACTCTCCTTTATAGGTAAGCACTACTGGATATTATTTTTCAACATGCTAACACTGACATACCAGAACATTTGCCCAGAAATAATGGAGAAACTGTCAATTTTCTGTCTAATGGTTTATGTTACTGTAAAGAAGGGCAGAGGTAAACTTTACTCACCTTCACATTCTGCTCTCAGCTCTTCCCATGTGAGTTTACCACAAAACCCTTAACTGAAGCTCAGTGGAGTCACTTTGGATTGAGACCAGTTTACCTGAAGCACAGGCTGTGCCTCTGGGCTGCTTCCCATCAGCTACAGCCTGTGGAGGACTTTTGAAAAGGGAACAGAGTAAGACTTTCCATCCCATCTTTCATCAGCACTACCACTTGTAATAATGGCCACCAGGCTCAGACGCTGTAAATCTTGCAGAGCCACTGGTAAGTTTAGGCACACAGGGGAAGAAACACATTTGGTTTTGTGGGACCATGCCTTGCACGGTAAGAGAGAAAGACTTCACCTCTCCCTCATGCAGCAGGGCCTCAGCAGTTTCCAGATTTCCAAGCTTTGTAGATACTGAAGTGTCATCTCTCTCTGACATGACTAAATTATCACCACAACTTTATTACACATTAAGTTTTCAGAGAGACTCTTAAATGGTCCAGTTTACTACAGTTGCCCTGAACTCTGGAGAAAACTAAACAGTTATAGAGGACATTATTCTTCCCTTTCTTGACAGAGGCAGAAGGACAGCATGCATGAAGAACCTGAATCAGAAAACAGGAAATCGCTTTGAAGTGGCAGAACCAAGGCAGGTATTTTATTGATCTGACTTTGGTGCTTAGGAAGTTCGTGCAGCTGGAGTGGGCTCAGAGGACGTGCTATATCCAGGGCAATAGGCTTTTCTGTTTTCAGGCTGGCAATAATGATCTTTATCCTCGATTATCAATACAGCACTCAGCGCTTCAGCTATAGAGGTCACTGTGGGAGGTAAGATGGGAGGGAAAGGGGACTGGAATTCTAGCAGGCAACAGCCACTGCCCACATATAGCGATTTTGCAGCTGTTTCAAGCCACAGAGAGCTGTGAAATCTCAATCAACAGGCTCGCTCTGGCTCGTAGGTAGCTTGGTCACTGTCACAGACACACATAACTTGTTTAGCTGCATCTCACTTGAAGATTTTTCATTGTAGAAGTGACTACCAGAGGCTTGAGAAAGCTTTGTATACACACACACACTTCTTGTGTGAGGACTTCAGAGTATAGACATACAAAAGAAGCCTAGTGATCTATTTTGGCTGCAGTCAGAAACAGGAGGCACATCCCATCACACTGCTCTGTCAAACAGCTCACCCTGGCTGTTCTCGCCTCCCACATTGCACATCACAGCAAGGTTCTCCTGAATGACTGAGCTGCTTCTGCTTAGACCCAGCCTGATTGTGACACACAGGCAATTCCTGCCTGCTCCAGGCAGGGCCTGCCAAGGAGACGATGCCCAGTGGGCATCACTGCAGCTTCTCCTCTCCCAGTTTCCTATGAAAAAGCCCACAAGTACACTTCATCTCTCCCTTCACTGGGTATTTACACTGGGGCAAAGGACAGCATATTACTCTTCTGAATATCTACCTCTCAACCAGAGGAATCACCAGGATCCAAATCCAAAGCTTTCCATCCCCCTGTTAGCTGAGACCACTTTCCCCTGGTGAGCAGTGGTGTCCCTTTGAGAGGTGTCCTCTTCCAGGGCTGCAACCAGGCACCAAGGACTTACTGTACACAGATGAGCTCCTCTCCTTTTTGAAGGTGCTCTCTCTGTTTGATAAGAGCACTTTGAACCACAGTCAAGTAGACTAAAACTGTATTATAAGCATCTAATACTTTAGTCAAAACCACCAAAATCTTATCTCAGTTTACTGTGGAAAATCTTGTGACTTACTGCAAACAGCTACATAGGTATTAGCTGCAATGGATAATGAGGTCATCTGAAATAAGTAAAACCCCCTCTTCCCTGCAAGGTCATCTATGAACAGAGCCACTAACATTTGGCAAACTGATCAAGCCTTGCCAAATGCTGAATGCAGGCAACTCGTCAGGCGATCAGCCTGTTTGTTTTTGTGGGATGAAGACTCTGACTTGAATAAGGAAGAAAACACAGAAGAATTGTTATATCTTTCCTTAGGAATGCTTTGAAAATAACTGCCTTTTGGTGCCTTTTGGGTCTTTCCAAATGAAAACAAGATGCACCTGAAAGGAAGTACCACAAGCGTTCTTTGATGAGACTGTTTCAGCTGGCTGCAAAGGCAGCACAAACTCCACCAAAGAAAAAGGATGCCCAGCTCTCTCCATCCCCTCTGCACACCCACCCTAAAACCACACCATTGGTATCCAGAGCACAAAGAGACACAGTTCCCCCCCTTAACTGCAGCACAGCCACATGACAGGCAGAGTAAAAACATGCCATGGATTCACAACTTACACAGGAGTAACATGCACACGAGTGGCATCTGAACATCCCAGGCTGGTGGAAAATTAGGGAAAAGGCAGATGATTAACTAACTCTGTTAAAACCACATTCTGCTGCTTATAACAGTAGATCTTGCAAGTCTTGTTAAATTGTGTGGAGACTTACTGCAAAATTATTTATTGGGAGATTACAAAAGCAAACCATAAAAATAAAAGCAGCTGGAATGGTGCTACATCAAGAAAGTCTGGCTACCAAGTCAGCTCCTGAATTGCTGCTAAGTTCAGAAACTGATAGAATCTCTATAGTTTTACTTACAATCGTTACCTTGCTTGAAAACCCCACAGAAATAGAAAGGTCCTGAGTGCAAATTTCTCAGAGTTTCTTAACATCTAAATAATGCTTGATTAACCTTCCCATCTCCACAACATGCTTTCAAATCAAAACCAAGTCCATCTGATCCTCTTGGGAAGCACTATCACGTAAGCTAAAGCTGCTCTCAGCACTTGGCAGTCTCTTAAGCTGTGCACTATAATTATAGAAGAGAGGGAAAAATGACTTTGCATAATGCAGGTGAGAGAGTCAGATAGCTCTGTATTTCATTCTAATTATAGGAAGATGAGAGGTCTGCAGAGCCTAAGTGTGGACAACAGGGTCCTAATTGTGTTACTTGGCCATTAAGCTGGACTAACTCCACGCTAAATTGACTATCTTAAGTCCCTGTTCTTCAGCCGCCCTCCCTCTTTCCTCTTCCTGTAATTTGAAAACCTAAGCTATAACTGTGGAGAATCCATATAGAGTTAAATATAATTTTTACAGAGAGAAAGAACAGAGAAGGTATTTAAACAATTATTGAACCCAATTCTTCATTATATCTTTAAGAGACACTGATCAATGAACTATTTTTTGAATGTACAATTATAGTTCCATGGTAAAGACTTACAGAGCCCTCATAAGCATAATACTAAAATCACCCAAACATCCATTACCTTTAAATATTTTATTTTCTTTAATGCAGGTTTTCTGCAATCAGTAAATCCGTTAAGCTCAGGAATGCACTAACAGGCCCTGCAAACGATAATTTCCTCACACCCAGTTTTAGGAAAGACAGTTCTTAGAAGGCAACAGTGACCTGTCTGATCTACAGATCAAGAGCAAGTCCACCAGAACTGCTGGTACAAACTTCTAATTTATACACTGGTATAAATTTATACACTAATTTATATACTGGTATAAATTAGAAGAGTAAAGGTCAAAGATTATGAAAAGGTGAAAGTTATCAATTAACTCTCAGTGAGTGATTATTTGTATCACAGTAGTCCTGAGAGGCCAATGGAGCATTCCTTGTGATAAAAATCACACATTAAGGAAACCGCTGATTTGGAGAGCTTAAATGAATTTACCATCATTAAGACTATCCTCTCTGCACTTCTAGAAAATGAAAACTGCAGGAGTTGTGTACTTCATTTATGTTTTCTGAATGTTTTCTCTATTTTGAAAAAACATAGACAGTGTAAATTCTAGCACATCTGTGCTCCACCACACCCAGGGTCCCAGCAGCGAGTAAACTAGTGCAGACCCCAAAACAAAGCCATTTTGCCACAGTTATTTAAGAGCTTTCCAGCTCACCTGGTGTTCACCCTGACACAGGCAGCTGCTATGACACAGTGGAAATCCGTCTGCATCGTTGATTTTTCTAAGAAATATTAAGAATCAGATAGCAATGTCATACTGTTATGAAAAACAACATAAAATATTAGCAGCGTTATGAAAATCCAAAGAGGAACGCTCCTAACAAAGGAAGAACACAGCCTTTGGAGACTGTTACCCAGATTTTTGATTCTTATCCACGCCTCTGGTTAGACATCAGCAACACTTCTGAGGCAGTGTGCAGTGTACAATACGGGGACTGAGAGTAACTGATCTGAACCGATTGTTCTCTGGGGACTAAGCAAACAATTCCATGGACTGGGCTTTCAAAACCAATGATAAAAAGTGCAAACATTTTATTCAGCAGACAAGTGCGTGAAGAGGCTGCCACATACATTTGCCAATTGTTAAAATTTCTCACTTAACAGTTCTGCCTCTCTCAGGTTAATATTTTTCCAGAGCAGAGTCTGAAAGAATTTAATGATCACAGTGTCCTTTAGATCTTCTGAGCAAACCAAAATTCCTGCCAGGTAATTGGCATCAGCCCCTGTTTACCAAATGCTCTTCAGCCTATAACCAATAAATGATTAACAAGGAACTTCTCAAGTCACTTTCCAGATGTTGTTTATTGAGACATCCTTGTGCTGCAACGACAAATGGGGCAGAAATGAGCAATGCGCAGCTTGGCAAGATCCTGACACTCAGCAGAATATCCCCAAGGCTGAATAATTTGGGTGAACACCACTGCACAAAGGTTAAAGCTACTTTCCTTTATATAAACAGAGATGTGTCCCAGCTGGTACTCGTTAGGTTTGAAGAACCGAACATTGGTATTTTCTCAAAACAGGTAGGAACAACTCGCCTTTAACGCAAGAGCAAAGGGTAACACTTCGGGGTAATACTGTTTGATGTGCCTAATGCTTTATTCTCTTTGTGCTGAAGAGGAAATATTAAGACAGCCACAAAGTTTGCTAGAATGAGCTGTGAAAAGTTACGCTAATAACAAAAGGGGGAGGGAGGCTATTTCTTTCATTCTTTTGCACCTCATTATACTCCTAAAAATAATAGTGTTGCTGTAACAATAATTCCAATTCAAAGCCATTTACACGGGACAAAGCTGCGCACATACTACACTGACTCTCTACTACCAGGATTTGGAGGGACCCAAGTGACAACTAAACTCAACAATATTTGGTACAGTTAAAATGTCAAGACTCATGGCAAGGGCCACACTGGATTAGCGTGTACAGTGCACGTCTGTAACTATTCCGTGTGCACGCAGGGTAACAGAGCTCTACTCTCACCACTACTGTGATGAAAATCTCAAAATCCATAAACAATTTTTTTTCCAGACTATCAAATAGGATGGGATAAAAAAAAAAGACTCCGTATGTATAAATAAAATAAATTTCAGACCTGGAGCAATAAAACTATGGTTGGAACTGTTCCAGGGGAAAAAAAAAAAAAAGGTTCATTTCAGTGACCAGATTTGTGGTAGCATTGCAATGAGATAAGATGTTGCAATCTACTAGCTGGTTTTTGCAAAATTTAAATCTCAGAAGCTTGAAATCCTACAGAAATTTGCATATTTTTCAGTGCCTTATGTTAAAATCTATAATGATTCAGGCACATTTGAATAAGAGACAAAAAGAAGGATAATAGAACCTGTCTGGTTTGGGATTCAATCAAAACCTGGGACCCTCCCTTCGATTTGGTTGTGATTCACTACTCTGCATCAGACAAATAGCAGTAACAGCTCCTGAGATAATGGGTGTTTCGGCAGCCAGAAAACAGGAGAGAACAGCAACATAGCATAGCAAAAAAAGAGCCTCTTCCTTTCCCTCTCCCACACCTCAGTACTAATGCTTTCTGTATAGCAGGTGACCCTTTCCAGACACTACCTGTGGTGATGTTCTAACAAACCTTAGTCTGATTTTGTCCCATTTCAAATCCCTGAGGCCCTGTAATAACAAATAAGATGGAAGAGGCTGGAGTAGATGCACCATTATTTAACTTCTGTTCACTGTGGTTTCAGCCACATACTGGCAGTTCCCCACCAGTTTCACTGGCATTCTCTAGCCCCAGAGGATTTAGGATTTAGTTCTGCTAATCTCTGGATCCCATATAACATTAGATATTTAGGCTGTGATCTCAGGCAAGCATTTGTCCCTAGAGTCATATTAGATTACTAAGCCGCTGGGAAACCAAATAATTAAGGAAATGCATAATGAGGGGTATTAGCTAGAGATGTATTCCATGCCACAAAAAAACAACTGAAAAGCACTGTTTAAAAGGAAGAAGAATTTCCTTCAAAGTGGAAAAAATAGCCACTTCGGTCTGCAGCATCAGCTGGAGGCAGCTGGACACAGATCTGGGCAGCGAGACCACCACTGGTGTCGGCTGGACTGCACAGCTCAGGCAGAGCCTGGTTTTCTGGGCTCCATGGGGAGATGCTGCTAAATCCTTTGCTGTCCACATTACAACTGGGTAAGCTTTATTCGCCTGCATTCATTGCCAGCTACACCACTCGATTGCTGTACCAGCACTATCAGCTTGCACATAGTGAACTTGAGGAGGCATCACCCACTTCAAGTTCAGGTCATTCAAACACTCGTCCAGCTCCTGCCCTTCCAAGTATATACACCAAAACAAGTTAAACTTCACTCCCATGGCTGCTCTACCACCAGCTGTAAGTTTCTTCTCATTCACGCTGGTCTGAAGCGGCACATACAGGGATCCTGTGTTGAGGATTGGCCCTCCTTTCTCATTTCACTCCTGCACACACACCCAGCCATAGCCAAGCAGGTTATTTATCTGGTGACCTCTAGATGCTGGAGTTTGATAGGTGATGATTTCACTACAAAGCAGTTAATCGATAAATAGGTTCAGTTTCTTTCCAAATCAGGTACTGACACAACGACACACAGTAGAAGGGCCTGAAAGAGCTGTGTGATAATGTATTGATTATAAACAACCCAAGAGCCATTGTCAAAAGCAGAAGGCATTGTTCTTTCCAACAATCAAATCTATACTTTAACGATCTGTTTTCCCTCATTAAACACTTGAAAAGCTTTCTTAGCAGCACTTTTTACTACACAGATGTCCTATTTCATTTTGACACATACAGCTTGCTCCCGTCATTCTCTTCATTGTATAGTAGTGTGTTTTGTTTATTGTAAGACAGAAATGTTATGTCATATCTTCTCCTTTGTAGTGCTCGTTTACAAATAGAAAAATCCATGTACACTTTTGTCTCATCTGTCTATAGCAGTGAAATGAACCAAACAAAACCTCTGAGTAGGAAAAGAAAAGTCACACCAGAAAGAAACTGGGGAAAACAGCAGAATTTGGTTGAAGAATATTTGGAATATTCTGTTCTGATTTTTCTTTGAGGTTCATATGACTTACATCATTGATGGAAAGGCAATGACTGCAGACAAGCATGCAAGCAGATGTGATCCAAGCAGATCACCTTACTTTGATGTATTCTCTTAGGCTTATTTTCAGCAATCTCACATGAAATGATGCTTTGGAAATGTTCATAAAGCAGGTTTCATTTTTTGCCTCACCTAGGACCGCTCATTTCACCCCTGAATAGCCTCATGACCTTCTGTGGGGACATCAGTTTTACTTACTAATGCTTTGACTCTACAACAAAAAGCTATTTTCTCAATAGAAACAGATCAGCGGGAATAAGGTTCTGGGTTCTACCTAAGAGGATTCAGCATTAACAAAACATTCATTCCAGTATCAGACAGAACACTTTTCTTTTTCACCTACAACCGTTTAGTGCTGAAATTCAGGAATTATGAAAAGCAGGAAAAATCCTTTCTCCTTGGGAGGAGCCCAAGTCATGCTGGGCCGCAGAAGACAGAGCTGGATGCAGCTCAGCCCTCTGAACCACATGGTCATTTCCACAAGAACCATGGCTGACTTCAGAGAAAAGCTGGACTGTGAAGGGCTAAGACAGCTACAGTAACCAACACGGACAAGCGAGTTTGGTTGATACAGCTGCAGGATGTTTAATATAAACTTGAGCTGCTGCCACCTAATTACCCCTTGTGTATTTCTTGCTTAATGCTCTTAGGATCAAGAGCTATTCCCCAGAGCTCCTGCTGAGATGCAGCCTCCCAAATGTTTTTGAAGTATGCACATGTTGAAACTCAGTACCCACAACCTTACAGATGAAACAGGCTGAAAAAGTACTTTGTCAGCATGGGATGTTATTGACCCTTATATCATGTTATTTTGTGTGAAACAAAAAATATGCTAATTGGGAACTGTATGTAGTGCAGTCGATAGAGTTACAATAGAGTTACATCAGTATAACCAAGATCATGGTCTGGTCTATTATTATTAATTATTTCCAGAGAGATTGGTTTCTGTGCATGAATACATTACCAAACACAGCTTTCTCTTTGCCCTGACGTTCTGTGCAGTGCACATCATTAGATCTGGCAGGGAACACAGATACAAACAGAAAGGCTGAATGAGAGCCTGGGAGCTTCTGGCTCTGCTACCCCTTCATCACAGAGCCACATGGAAATAGCATATCAGTCTTTGTTTATGGATTCAAAGGCTTTTCCTCCCCATATATGAAGCACAAAGACTGAATTATTTTCAGTCACTCCCACAGCTGTTTCAGAAGGGAATTAGGTAATGTTTGTAGGGATCTCTGAAAACAAAGCCCTGCATATGTGCTAAGTGCTATCTTTATTAGTTTCACGGGCAGGTCTGCAGTAGAAAAGCTCTAGTAATTTTATTGTGCATTCCTGCACATTAACTCTTCACTCCTGGTTTTCCCTTACGGTAACGTAGCTGTTCGCACTGCCCTTGTATGCACTGACTTCCCTCAAATAGCTGAACAAACAAAGTGGCAGTGTTTGCCAGAGCCCCGAACCCCTCGGGTTTACAACCTCCGAGTGGGCTGGCAGAGCTGCCTTGAAATGACTTGCTTTCCACAAGCACCCCAGAGAACAGATTAAGTCGGAAGAAAGGAAAACTGAAAACCAACATCCGTTGGTGCTTTTTTTTTTATTTCAAAAGTGTTTGAGAGAATGAGTGGAAGGAAGGAGTCTAAAGCTCCCAAACTACACTTTAAAGTATTTTACATAAGTGTCAAGGACCAAAGCCCAAATGTCAGCTCTTTAGGGTTTTTTTCATGAATCACTGCAAATAGAGCCTGAGACAAGAAGGGAAAGAAAGTAAAAAGATGTTAGGAAAATTCTCATGAGGTTGCCCTGCTTTTCTCTCTTTTCAAGATTTATAGACATACTAGAGCATGCTTTTAAAACAATTCTGATTTGGTGCAGTATTTGCAATACTGTTCTGCTTATTATTATAATTTAGCAGTAACCCGTTCTCTTAGAATTTGCCTCAACTCCCCTGTGTTAGGAGTTAACTACATGGATATTTCCTAATAGCTTGTTGCTGACAGCTGGAAAGTGCTCTACCTGATGAGCTTCCCAATAGCCTGTGTTAAATAATTATTATTGGATTCATTTTACCCTCATACACACCAAAACCTGGAAACACTCAATCCTGCTGCCATTCTGATGTTAAGCAGTACTCCACCCAGGAAACAGGTCCATTCAAATCAACATAAAAATGAAGTAAATCAGCACTGCTGCTGGTATTTAGCTTTCTGAGTCACAGAGAATAGAAAGCTATGCCAGGAATGAAGTCCTCCTAACAACAGAGAATTCAAGTCTGTTCACCCCAGGGAACATGGACAGCTCCTTCAGGTCTTCCAAAATATTTCTGCAGCCTAAAATACCAAGGACAGAGAGACTTTCAATTCTGTCCATGGCACAGGGTCATCAGTTCAGGTGGAAGCACAGTCCAGTGTTGCCATCTCCTGCTCTCACCACTACCTGGGGACACAGTTACTCAGACTGAGCTTGCTACTGCAAAAACAGGAGTTGATTATCCTCCAGAGCCTATCCTCAAACACTTCCAGAAGGTAAGGCAAACTTCAGTGTTTGTCCATATACCATAAAATGTGTAAAGATTTTATGCATTTAAAAAAAGTTTTCTTTCATCATGTTACTATTTAGAGAGGAAACTGAAAGAGAGGGAGATGGAGAGGGCGAAAGGAAACACCACACTTCAGAAATGAGGATTCCAACATCAAATTGTAAAAGGTTGGCATAAAAAGACAAAAAAATCAAAACATGATAAATTATCAAAAAAGCTAATCAAATTCCTGGCAGTTGAGCTTGAGCTGGCTTGTAACATATTACAAAGGCTTCTCCTATTCAGTTAAAAAAGAAAATGTCTGTTACTATTTCACTTTGTATCTGCCTTATTTTGGCACATGTTGCTGGAAACTCAAACAGAACTCTGTAACCCAGATAGTAAATAATCTCCAGACTTTTCCTCAGGTCATGCAAATAATCTGTGTGCAACAGAAGTCAAAGGTACTTTTGTGAGAAGAGCACTTGAAAAGATTTATTCAAACTGCACTTCCAGTTTCACATTCCTTTAAATTCTTCAAATTCAGTATTCTTTCAGTAATACCAGTTAGAGTTTCACTGCTTCTTGTGATGTTATGCAGTAGTACTAGCATTTAGAGAGAACAAGGAATTCTTTTTCAATATTCATTACTGGAAAATCATCAGTTGTATCATGTGTTCATTTTAATAATCCATCTATAGAGTATCTATAGGCATGAACACAACACTGAACACAGTTGTAATAGGCATCCTCCTCTCCTCCCCATCCTCCTTAGGGCTTCCTGAAGGAGACAGTGATAACTTTGCTGTGGCATCACCTTCAGCTGTTCAAGTGTCAGACTGAGTTCACACTTCAGGAGTTTTCTTCAAGCTTTTCTAGCTCGTTTGCCAGTGTCATCAACCACAGAGCTTAGGCACCCAGTTCAGGGTTGAGTCTCTCCTTAAAGACCTCTAACACTGCACAAGGGAAGTGCCTTGCTGTAGTCTCTGGGACAGGGCTCTGCTCTGTGACTGCAGAGCAGGGGAAACATCCAAGATCCTGACTAGGGCATTTCACTGCTATCGAGAAATCATGGTGATATTTTGATACTGAAAAATCAGTAGAATTGAAGTTCTTTTGATAAAACAGATTGTATATAAATTCTGAACTATACTTTCATAACTATAAACTACCCTTTATCTGCCAGTCCTTGCCTGTGCTGAGAAAACTGTATTGCTGTTGACTTCAAAGACAGCAAGTTCAGAGAGTGAACACAAGTGTTAGGGGAGGCAGCGGGTGTGGAGCGTGTAAGAGGCTGTTCTGGCCACACTCTGCCATCCCCCTGTTCAGCTCCAAACCAGCCTATTTAGGTAGCCCCTGGGACAACCTCTGCCAGCGATGGAAGTGAAAAAGAGGTGGCCTGGACTTCCTTGGAAGTAGAGCATCTGCACACACAGAGTATGCAGCACAGAGCTTTGAAAGAGACAAAAAGAGAGCAGGGCTGCAGCTCTAAACTGCTTCAGCAATCCAGTGAAGCTGGACAATCAAAGAGAGCAGAAAATAGTACCAGCTAATGCACAGGAGCATGGTCTTCATCACAGCAAGAAGCCTAAGGGGAGGCTGCACTACTCAGAACCCAACTCTTCCTCTGCCTTTACTGAGCATAATCTAGCTGTGAATGACTGCAGCAGAATTTGTGGCTGGATTCCTGGCTCTCAGTGGGAACTGCATCAGCACAGACACAGAGTTTTCATTCCCTCACTTGGACTTTTCCAGACTATCTCATCCCAGCAAAATTAAATTGCATAGCAAACAAAAGCCAGTAAAAACATTAAACACAGTAATTAGTCAACAGAACCAAGGGTAGGAAACCATTTATTATGAGAATTAAGGGAATGATTCACAATGAATAATTTATCTAGCAAATTTAGTTTTGGGTTTTGCTTTTTTTTCCCCTGCTGGGAGGGAATTCAGTAAGAGTTTTGCTAGCTGCCTTAACGCTGTGGTGTGGTCCCCAGTAGTCAGCTGTTTAAACTAGCTGTGACTGAGCAAGAAGCCTAGTTTACACAATGGGACAGATTAAACTAAAATAAAGGTTCTTATGCACCCGAATTTAACCATTTACATTTATTTTGTAACACTTGCTTAGCACAGGTTTTATTTTCTTAAGGCCACATTAAGCATGACATGCCAGCACTCCTCCCTTCCCCTTCCTTCATTCAGAAAATGACTGCGAAGCTCAGCAACCTTCACGCCAAATGAAAGACTGGAACCAAAGAAGAGTCATTATGATCTGCAATATTGAACACAAGGCACAGATAACTCCCACATAATAACACTATAGATTCCAACCCTTCCTTCATATTTCACTGCTCAAATGACAAATAAATGAACCTATCAAAGTTCCTCAGATGTATCATAAAGTGGAAATATTGCAGATAGAATAAATAAAACATTTTTCTTGTAGTTAATAGCACCAGCGTGGATAGAGTTACATTTTAATAAAAGTCTCAATTACTTGAATCAGTATTAGACTCGTTATAAGTAGTCCCGCCTTTCTTTTCCGCAGATAGAGCAGTTTGATCTCTCATTTCTCATCTGAGGAGGCTGCAGCAGCTTTGCCGTACACTCATCTTAAGGAGGACAAGACAAAAGCTCCTGCAGCATATAGCAGAGTTTCCCAAGATCTAGGACCTGAACTACACTCCATTTGCAGGGCACTCCATCGTAGTTTGCATCCCATCAGAGCCCAGTGCAAGTCTCACAACCAGAGGTGAGAACTGCCACCACTGCTGCTCCTGTCATAGGACCTGGCTTTTGCTGCTGACAGTGGCACGTGGTACAAAAGCTGTATGACCAGCCATACAGTGACCACAGAATTTACCCTACTAAATATAGGATTGTCCTAAGAGATGAGATTACAGTGAAAGGCAGAAAACGATGAAGATTCCCTTGTAACTATACACAAAAAAATCCCTTACATGTACAAATTTTGTAATAATCATGGCTGCTTGTTAGTAAGCACTCCCTTTTGACTGGCATGTCTGAAAGGAACATCAGCTTGCATATATGCTAAGCAGTCCTTATCCTGATTAGACCTTTTTTCTTTTTCTATTCATAGATCAGATAACATTGAAAATACCTGCACACAAACTGAAAAGACGTTTGAAGGTTTAGCCCTGCTCATCCTCCTCCAAAGGTGATAAACTGTAATACAGCATTTCATTAGGAGGCTCAGTACGTGTCTTCCCATATCAACAAAACGTTTCTGAAGTAGTAGAAGTGTACAGCTTTTATATATTCTCACCTTATTTCTACAGAGATTTACTTCAGGTCAAAGCATGCCTGTTCTGAAGTCCTCGACCCATGGCGTGTAATTTGCAACAGTGTCTGTATGTCAATGCTCCAGTGCCACAGGGCACGAATGTATGGTTTGGCCAGAAAAACTCAGCAAAATAAATTATTCCCCAGCAACGGTTACAAAGGTAAACACAGAGCAGCAAACACTGGAGTCTCCCCCAGCAGAAGGTCAGGCTAGAGTGTCCTCTGCACACACAAGGTTTGATGAGCTTTAAATAACAGATGCAGACAGTAATTCTGCAGTTACAGACCTGATGCATGTGCCTTCTAAGTCTTTTTTCTTTCAGACTAGAGGGACCTCTTTTTGATTCCCAGGAAAGGCATGGCTAAAATGCAACAAAACACAGCTGCACATGAGCTCAGCAGTCTAGGTCAGACCTGTGGGAAAGAATGTCATTTTCTACTTAGAATGAAGTTTGAGATAAAATATTGCTTTTTATTTGCTCAGAAACAGAGCATCTTTTACCTTCTGAAATGGCACATGTGGACTTTGGACCTTTCTCTAAAGTGAATGTTGTTAAAGCCGGAGCAGAATTGTTGTCAGACCCTGTATCCGTCATGAGATGTGACAAAGAAGGATTACAAAAGACACCTCCTAACTTTGTCTGAGCTTATAAAATCTGCTTGGAAAATGCTGGGAAAAGAGCAAAAGGGAAAGAGAGCTGTAGACAGTCTTTTCAAAGAAACCAGTCACTGCAGATTCAGTGGGAGCACAAGGATCATTGTTTGGAGAGCAGAGAAAGGGTAACCACTGCAGGAGAAGGGAGATTTGCACCGCACTAATTCAGTTAGAGAGGGAGCCTGAGATCACAGGGAGCCGAGCTGTGAGGCACTGAGCACTATCTCCACCCACGTGCCTGGCAAGCTGCTTCTAACTGCAGCGTGCCCAGTGCTCCTTGTCAGCTGGATAAATCAGAGGAAAAAAGTGTACCAACAATGCCCTTTGATTCACTGATCTACTGACATGCCAGGCATGGTTTACGCCAGATGAACATCAATGCCTTTACTACAGTGGTAGAACATTTTTAGCCTGAGATTATTAATTTAAAACAAGCATGTATAGCATGATGCTTTTGTGGAGACAAAGCAAAATAGTGAGGTGATATCATCTGCACCCTCCTCTTTATGCTAAAATGGCAGAGCCTTGTTTTCGCTTGGGTTTTAGCAGGAAGATCGCCGACACATACTGGGTATCCAACAATTAAACAGAGCAAGCAAGGCCTCTGTCATAACAATAATACTGCTACTTGGAACAAGAAAGCTGATTATTTAATTTCCAATGCTTGCTTTTGAAGCATTGAATGATTAATAAAAATCCTTTAGAGTCAATGCAAGAAAATGATACTCATGAGACTTGGGTTTTTTCCTCCTGTTCTGTGACAGGATTCCTTTTAAGCTCTGGGAAAGAGAAGTTTCTTATTCCCTTTGTGCCTCCAATTCTCATAAAACATAAATTAACCTTTGGCACAACCCTCAACACAATTAACATTAGATACAAAAATATAAAATGTTAATGCTTTAAGGCAGTTCTTCAGCATGTTAATCATGGCTATTTCCCCCACAGCCTTCTAGAGACAAACACAGAGTTAAGAGTTTATCAGTGCCCTGAGAATTAGATTTGTGCCCATGCTTGTGGCAGCGTGGTTGCTGCCTTGCATTTTAGCTGTCTGCCAAATCATAGCCACTTTCTATTCTTCTATCTTGTTTTATTGTCGTGGCTGTTTTTTTGGTTTGGGCTTTGTTGCCGCGCCGCGCCGTGTTTGCTGATCACACACCAGCTTGCTGTCTGGGAGCGCATTGTTTGATTTAAGCATCTGTTGCTATTCAGAAGGGGGCCGAGGAACGACACATGGCTGACAGGGTTCCTCCTCCAGGTAGCAGCTCCCCAGGAGCCCAGCGTGCATGTGTCAGATAAGGGAGGAGCACAGGAGGCAGCCACTGCCCCAGGCCCCACCGAGGGGCTGAGACCCACCGGATGGACACAGAGAGAGGAGGGGGGAAGAAGAACCTGGAGTGCCAGTGTCTGTTCTTGGCCTCACCAGCGGGATGCTGGGACACAAAGGGATTCTTTCCACCAGATTAAATTTGCAGATTTCCCACCTTGCCCGACTGGCATTGTAATTCAAACTCTGCGCCACTGAAAGTTAATGATTTGCCTCTCCTCACAAACCCACACAAACTGACACCAGAGATTTGTGAGCAATTAATTGATAGCACATTACAATCTGAGATAAGTAATAAGCACTTTTACTCACAAAGCTGCCAGCATGCACTGTAGAGCTTCCTGATTTGGCCCAATCAGTGAAATATGCACCGAACTGCATCTTTAATAGCATTATTCACCATCTAATTATCATTATTTGCATTTATGATAGGTTAAATGCAATGAACGGGATCAGACACACAGGAAGCACTCAGCACTGGGGATACAGACATAGTAAAAGAGAGATCTCCCTTTTGGAACGTGACACTGCCAAACAGAACAGGTCCAAAATTTGGCCTTAAATACAGACAATAAGGCCAAAAAACAAAGCAATAAACCAAGGAATTCAATGCATTGGGGTGTTATCGTGCCTCTGGGTTGAACCAAGAGACACAGATGGAAAAAACAAAAAGCAAGCAAGCACATGGAGCAACAGCTTAGATCCTAACATGCCACCCTTGCCAGCAGCATCAGCTCAAGGAGTTCCCACCCACACTCACCCAGTACAAAACATTGCTCTCCGGTCCCTGTGCAGTTCTCCTGTAAAACTTCAGGAACAAGTACTACAAACTCCATAAGCCAGCATATTTATCACAAAACTAAAGCTCTTCTTAACTATTAGAGCAGTTAGAAAATTATAAAACATGCAGCTTTGGGAATCCCCTCTCTAGGCCTGAAGGCTTGGCTGAGCAGTAGAGGAACAATGAAGAGCCTAATGTTAGAGCAAGGAAGAGGATGTCAAAAGTGTTCCAATCATTGCATGTATCCCATATCAAGCAATTTTAAAGAAAATACATAGAAAGTTCATGGAACAGGGCCATCCTTTGCCTAACCCTGTGCTTTACAAATTGTCTCCTGCACACTTTAGTTCAGGGCACTCAGGCTGAGGCTGCAGAGAGGGTGGGCTTCCTGGGCTCCTGGCCCCCCATGACCCACACCAGGAAACCTGCTGAAACGCACCTCAGCTGCCTCACTGCCCACAGGACATGTGAAGGGATGGATTTCATCTCCACATATGGCCTGTGAGGAGCAGGATTGTGAGGGACAGTCCTGTGAGGAGCACAACTGATGCACAATGCAGAGACATCCACAGGCACAGCCCTATTGCCCTGGGTTGGACCAGAAAAACACACACAAACCCCTGAAAGTGAAACGTGATGTTTTGACTTTCTCTACCAAAAAGAGAGACATTCGTTTTCCTCATCCTAGATTTCTAGCCATTCAGCTGTTGGGCAAAAGGTCCACTGCACTAATGAGGGTCTTCAAGAAAAACCAGGAGTGAGCCTGAGAAATTTCTGCAAGAAAAGGCTATGGCAATTTCCTTCGGGGGCCATAAATCCCAAGTAGAGAGAGGCACCTCCTGGCAGCACTGAGAAAAGCACCTGTGTGTCCTGCCTCTCCAGAGAACAACGCACCCTCTGCCGTGCATTTATTTGGGATTAGCAATCGCTCTGACCCCATGAAATCCACCCTAAAATACCCAGAGCCTCCCCCTTACTTCCCAGGACCCGATTCAGAGTTGTGAAGTCCATCACTAGGCTGGGCTGCCTAATAGTCAGTGGCTCCCGTTCTCGTGGGTCTGAAATCTAACCTCTCTGCTTCAGTTTCCAAGCAGAAAATAGAAGTGTGCCCGTTGCCATCTCTGAGAGACTTTGTGACACAGATATCTATTCAAAGATTATTGGCCATACAGATACAGTACCAAGGGTAGCTCATGATACATTTTCATAGAACACAGAAAGACTTCTGCCCCAAACCTGCGGAAAGCCTGGCAAATTGGCAGTTGCATCAACAGGCTGAAATTGTTATGGAAAGTTCAAGTTTCCACAAGAGATGTCAAATAGGCAAGTAAGCAAAGTCACACTACACAGTGAAGATGCAAGAGCATCTTTCACCCAGCAACACTGAGACAAACAAGCCAGTCCATGGGGCTGACCCCAGTGCATGGGAAGCAAGCCCCTGGAACAAACTGTCTTTCTGATCATCTCCCATTTAAAAGTTTACGAAATCAAGCAGGGTTACTAGGACAGGGCCACAACACCTGAAAACAGACTGCTTATCATTTCCAGCTAGAGTCGCAGCAATCTTCATGGTGCTGATGCATCAATTATGCACTTTCATACTAATTCGCTTTGCAGGAATTCTACACCAATCTGTGTGTGCAAACTAAGAAAAATAAATGTCTTTAAATATCCTCTCACCTCAGATTCTGCTTTGGTGGTCAAACCTGCTGTGGAGTTGTGAAGAAACCAGTGGTAAATACTACAGCAGTACAAATTCATCCAGGGTACAGCCTTGAGCCTCCTTCAGCTCCAGCCAGTGATTACAGCCAATGATTTTGCTCTGGCAACTTCAAGCCATGTTTTTCAATGGATAATCAGGTTCAAGGAGTTTTCCTGTGGATCTGGAGGCCAGGAAGCTGGACTACACCTGACAATCAGGGAAGAAAGTACCATTACATGTTTTCAGAGAGCAAAGTTTACTAGTTATCATTAAAAAACATGTATTAACTAATTTTGCATTTTTACTTAAAAATTCAGTAAGAAAAAAAAATCAGAACCTAAACCAAAATACTTAATTTATTCCACTCTAGATAGTATAGACTCTTTCAAACATATAATCAGTTGGTAAATTCTCTTTCAATCTTCACACCAAATTCCATTCCTCCCAATAGCAGACAGCAGGAAAAACTACGGAGAGGGTCTTCAGTATTCTACCAGACCCCTAAAGAGATCACAACAAGAGAAGAGCTACAGTTCACAGAATTAGTCATACATGTGCTGGTGGCAGTGTCTCATGGTGATGGGCATCCTTCTTGTGCCAAGGTTCAAACACTTGGACAAGTTTCTGCTGCACAGGTTTGGACATACCAGTAAACAGAATTTATGTTAAATCTGCAAGTTTTGCTACCTGCAGGACCTCCTTTGATTTAGATATTTCTCTCTCACAGCTAATGATGATGATGTGACTTTATAAATCTGAGGTTGTCCATGCATCCAAACGTTTCCCCTTTTACTGTACTGCACTGCACTGGTACGTATGCGAAGTGCTGTTCCTAACAGAGAGAAGCAGCTGCTGTCCCTTGGCGTGTTTACAACATGCTCAGTTCATAGAATTACTGGGCCAACCTCTGAAGCAGCAAAACCCAAGCTAAATGAACTCTGTCATGGTTTTCAGCATGTTAATTATTACATTTTCTGAGATAATCATGCACACATTGCAGTGTGTTTCTGTGCCAAAGCAGACACTCACATGAAAATGCTCATGGAGTCCAAGCCAGTGGGCTCTCTGCTTCTCTTGTGGAAGGAAATTTATGTTCCTCTAGTGTGGATGTTCTCCTTGCCTTCCATGAAATCCCTGTCTAATGAGAAGCCAAAGGGAAAAAGGAAGAAATATCGTAATTCTTTTTTTGTTTTTTTTTTTTGTTATACAAGAAGCCAGCTCTCCAGGATTACAGACTAGCTTTCAGCTCTATAATGAATTATTTATCCTAGAAAAACAAAAATGCTTTATTTAAGATGACAGAGAGCCTGTAAATTTGCTTCTTATATATGCATTGACTAATTAGATTAATTAAGAATGTATACACTTCTGAACAATCAGGCAGGTGGCAAATCACATTTAAGATGACTTATAATATTCATTCTATCATCCTCACACTTGACAAATGACAGCCATTCCATCAAGAAACCAGGGCAGAAAATAGCCTATTATTTGCAATGTACAGTACCATTGTTTTCACGTTTTATTTACTTCTTTAAAGAAACTGCAAGAGAAATAAACAGCTTCCAGCAGCTAATCCTCTTTCATATGAGACCCCAGAAATATAATTCACTGTACTGCATTAAAACAACAAAGCTATTAACACCATGACTGAAACTGAAATCTGTGAGATAAAGGAACTCTACTACAAGGGCTGAAAAACTATGCTGAAGCTCTTGCACAAAGTTCTGTGAAAGTTTGCTATGTCAACCTGTGGAGATTCATACAACCTTTCATTTTCTCTTCAAGCAACAAAACGAAGGACAGGAATAGCTGGAGATTTCATTAGTGGCTCTACAGCTTTGCTGCTTTAGACAGCTGTGAGCACACTCGGAGGCCCCCAGGACACTGCAGCCTGGAGTGCCAGCCAGCCTGGAGAAGAGAAATTGCAGGCCACTGCACCAGGACTGAACTCTGTGCTGTGATTCAAGCCCTGGGAGATGTGAGCCCCGTGCCAGGAAGGGATGGATGGGGCAGAGGCTGCACAGGCTGCAGTAGCTCTCAGCTGGCAGTGCTGTCCCCGGGATCCTACTTGTCTGCACTTGGGGACTGCCACCCACGGCCAAGTCTCAGAGATATTCCAGCCCCCACGTGCACAAGCCATCACACAAGTGACAAAGCTCATCTCCACCATCAGCCAGCCTGAACCCTCAACCATGTCACCAACGACAGGGCCCTCGGCAGGAACCAGAGCAGTGGTACCAGAGCACAAAGGCAGCATAAGCTCAGCAAGAACAGGAGTATCATCAACACTTCAGCCGGTTATTTCCACAAAACCAAGGCAGGCGCCTAAAAAAACCCAAAACAGCCAAATCTGAATGGAAAGAATTTAACAGAGTGTTTCCTCATCTTTATGAAGTTAAATGCTGAGGCTTTCACTGTGAGTTAATGACCGGTTTGCACTACTCCTTTCTTTGTGCACGCTGTCACTAATCAGGAGCAGCGAGCTACCTCAAAGCCTCATTACTAGCCAACAAAAAAAGCCAATGAATCCTCAAACAGAAGTTTTGCTGCAGTGGCATATTGCCATTTAGCTGGAGGGAGGCAGGAGAAAGAAAGTCAGCAGTGACATATTCTGTGCATCCAGCTGGGAGAAAAAGAAAACCCAAGTATAATACCGCATCTTATCGGAAGTAGTTAATCTGACATAACTTACTTAACAAAAATTACAGTCTATTAAAAAGGCATGTAAGCAATGCAGCTGAAAACAAGTCTACACGGGAATCAGCTAGCATAATTACGGCTGGCTAAAAAATAGCAGAGACTGAAGAAAACTGTGCATAATTTACCAGCTGACAAATGTTAGTGACAAATAGAAGAAAACAGGTCCTTGACAAAGAAGAAATAATAGCTGCTCACTTTGTAGTTTCACTTCAGAACTCAAATATTTTTAGCGGGGGAAAGGAAATAAATTTAAAAAAAAAACATCTTGCATCTCTGTGGAGCTGACAGATCAGCACAAAATGGGGTCTCCGTGTGAGGGGTTAGAACTGGCTTTGGTTACACACAGGTCGCGTGTGAAGAAAATACATTCGTGTCTGCAATCTTACAAGATTAGTGTTTTTCTCTTCCTGCTAACAAGATAATCACATGCGTTGTGTAACATTAGGCACATGAGCCGCCCTTCTGGAGCCACACTTTAAATTCAGGACACACTGAGCTACTTTGCTGAGCTGGAGCCACAGGGAATGCCACGGGGATTGTGCTGTATGTTTTCTGCAGACAGATAAGAGGACTGTGAGGATATAAGCACCACATCCTGCTACCCGTAAATGTCTACTGTTACAGTGTGGAAAAAGAGTCATTGTTTTCAGGTTTTAAATTTTTTGTTGCTTAGTTTTAGGATAATTTCATATATTGGAATCACAACAGGGCAATTCTCACACAGCAGCCTTAGGCAAACAGTTCTAGGATGGCCTGCATAGAGGCTGGAGGTCTCATGCTCCTTATTAAACTCTTTTTTTTTTCCCCTCACATTAAATATAGCCAACATTATTCACTGTAATGATGTAGCTGCCACACGAAAATTAATTCTGGATGGGGATCAAGGCCATCCATTTGCAAAAGGAAAAGCTGTACTGCAGCAGAAGATACTCGGGCACAAGGCACAGTACGAGAATAGGGGTGGCATACGGGCATCAACGCAGGAGAGCAACTGATTTTATGCTATTGAAAACAGGCAGAGTTAACTTGGGAAGGAGACGTTAAAATCCAGTCTCAGGCCAGGACTGAATAGCAGTTTGAGTTTTAAAGGTATAGTGGTGCCTATATAAGCAGCTAGTAGGATTTCTTGCATCATTAGGTCTCCAAATACCATGGCCTGAGGAAGCAAATATGCCGATTATGCTCTTAAATGTTGTCTATGTGCTCCACTCTGGAATGCCTCCATGAGCTGACTGTCACCTAGATGAACACATGCTTAGGGTAAATTTCCATCATGTTTTCATCTGGTGGATGCAAGTGATTTGATTATACTTTTATTAAAAAAAGAAGGGGATGGGGGAGGAACTATGCCATTGTCTAGATGTCAGTGATTAAGATCTAATTACTAGAACTTAATTTATTATCTGAAAAAAAGAACCTAGTATGACAAGTAATTATTTTACACACTCACATATTCACATGGTCTTTCAGGAGGCCAATTTTCCATAGCAGAAAGTGGTTATTAACAATATTCAAACCTGTTACACATCATTAGGATTTTTTTGAAAGTGCCTTATTTGGCACCTAAATGCACAGTTCTGTTTATAGGAGATGTATTTTCTGGTAAGAGAAATATCAATTAGAAAAGGAAGGGGCAAAGGAAATAGGACTAAAAGCAAAATGAAACAAGCAGAAAGTCAGGAAATGAGCAATAATCAGAACAGCATTTTATGATACGTAATTTTTAAGAGAACTGAAAACTATCAATGACATTTCATAACCAGAAGGGGGGGGGGGGGGGGAAGGGGAATATAAAATAAAAATAGCTGAAAAATGGTCCAGATTAGGTACAAAGAGTATCACTCCACAGAGAGAGAGAGGGGCAAGGGCTGTGTGCATGGTGGACAACATCCAACCCAGGATCCAAGTACAGTTGTCTCTACCCAAGCCCCCAGAATGGCAAACCAGCTCATAGCCAGCTCAGCCTTCCACCTCACGTAGCAGGGCTGTGATGGTGTGGGTTAAATCACTCAGCCTCATTCTTCAGAAAATTCACACCATTTCACTCTACTAAATCGGAGGTTACAGAGAGCTCTGAGGATTCCCAGGGGTACTTCAGGCATCAGGAAAGAAGCACATTGTCCAGCATGATTTTACAGCATGATTCCTGTCTACAATGGCTGAAGAGTTGACCCTTTGCTTTATATTTTCAAGAAAACATAACACTGTATTATTTATCACCAAAAAGTATTGTGGAGGAATGAAATAACTGGTGACCACAAGATTTTTTCTTGAACAAATGCTCCTCATGCACTGATTTGCCAAGCAAAGAATGGGAGAAGTGAGCATGGGAGGAGGAAGCCCTACATAGCTGTAACCATCTGTCTTGCCTTACTATTCTCATCTTGCATCTTCAACATCTTTACCAAATACTGTAAAGTGTGTTTTGACAACTCTGATAAACATAAGGAACAAGCATTACAAGTATATGTCACCACAACACGTGAAACAACATGTACATAATAACCTTAGCAATTTTGCTTCGTGTCCTCTAGCTTTCAAATGTTGTTTCTCTGACTTCCCTGACTCCAGCATGAGCACTGCAGGTTCCACCGGTTGAGGTTTTTTTTTAATTCCTCTCCCGCTCTCCTTTAGAGGTCAGTCTCAAGTAATAGCTTCTGCATTTTAGCTGTCAGCAATATTTCCTCTTCTTTTCTCCTACTGCTCAGGTCAATCATCTTTTCCCACTGAGGCTGGAAAACCTGCCTGCTCCTTTGCTTTCTAATTATAATCTCCAATTCATCTTCCTCCACTTTCATTCAATGCTTGAACCACGTTTGTCTTTTTCTTTCTCTCTCTGCACCTAAATATACTTTTTCCTTTGTTTCAAGATTTTTTTACAGTTAACCATGGTGATAACATAACCAGTAACTAGCATTTAGTTCAATTCACTAGATCCTTGTCCCTTCCTAAGTGTTACCCTGCAGTTTAAGTACACAGAGCTGCCCATATATTATGTGGAGAGACCTGCTAGAAATTTCAGCCTGTAGCAGAGGACCACACGTGTTGTGCCTTCCAAGTCTCACTCCTTCTTTTCTAGCCTCCTAAAGCAACCACAGGTCTCACTTCCAAGACCTCACTCATGCTTGTATTGAGTGTCCAGAGGAGAGCCTGCCATTCCTGTCAGGAATGCTATCTGCCTCCACTGAGGAGCCGCCAAAAAAAAACAGAGCAGAAGCCAGAGAAACCATGTGATGGTGCACCCAGCAGGGCTATAGTGGGTCCTAAAAGCCCAGGATACATCATACCTTTTAATCACTGACAATGTTAGAAGCAGTCTTACAAGTGAGGTTTAAAAAGAAAGAAGATTCCAGAAACTTCAGTACTTTGCAGCTATCCATGCCAGCACATTTAATGGTCTGATTTTTTAATAACTTTATCACTGTAGATGTGTATTAAAGCTTTTCTGGGTATATACATTTCCATCTCATGAAGCAAATTAGCCCTGGGAATTGCAAATAGACAAATAATTCTTTTTAATCCCCGTCTTTTCAAGTTCTCAGTACTTTTTATAAATAGCACAACCAAAATATTGGTGTTATTTAAGAGAATTTAATCTCTGAGTAGTTCTCGAAGATGTGTTACATTTAATTGACTTGATGCATCGCATTCTGAGCTTTCCAATATTATCAGCAGGCTGGCCAGAGAACATTTACTAGAAAGACCCTCTCAGAACCACCCCTTTGGCTGTCAGGTCAGGATGAATGCCAGGTTTTCTCGGACTGTCACAAAATGCTTCAAAATCTTGTCAGCAGTCAGTTATCAGGTATCTGGGTCAATTCAGACAGTGTGTGAAGGAGCTGTATTTTTAACATGAAAACCTTGTTTCTGAGGGCTTTGTGGGAAGGAAGATGGCTTTCGGGATCGTAGATCTAGCCTGGGTACCCATCATGACACAAAGCAGAATTTCCATCACTTCTCTTTACGATCCCCACAGTACCCACCACAGGACATGCATCTTCTCCAGAGCACTGGCAAGGAACAGCCTCTCTGCACAGTGGTGCTGCTCCTCTTCCTGATCAGCCTGAACAGCTTGGTCCTAGCAGCCTGGGAGGAAAGGGGAGTGACAGCACTGGCTTGAGGGGACAGTCAAGAAACACGAAGTCTCTGTATTCAGAGCTGTCTTACTGGAGCTGTACCAAGCCAGAATTCACTCTTCAGCCTGTTAGGGCTGTTTTTTCTCCTCCTGACCATTAAAGCTAATATAAAGACTCTTATTAGGCCTTTGGAGCCAACATATCCAGCAGTCTCAGTCTTATGACAAATACAAGATGCATTAGTGGGCCTACATGGATTTAAAGCAAAAAAGTCTCGTGACTATCAAAAATCAGGAAACACAGCCACAAGGGTTCCTTTAACCCTTTTTATTAAAACCCAAATTCTTTCCATGCTGCATTTTTCCAGTAAAGCAAGCAGAATACTGCCACAAAATGTGGCCATAAAACAGAAAAGAGCGAAAACAAATGACACTTCTCTTGTGGGTTCCCTTTCTGGGCTACAGTTTTGCACAAAGTCAAGTTCTCATTAACATTCAAAAATATTTTCAGTAACACCAGCTCACACTGAGTGAGGAAAAAGCAGAATTCATTCCAACAACTGTATTCACGAAATACATGTACCTAGACCCACAAATAAACAGGGAGCAGAAACTTGCAACAAACAACATTCCTTGGGTAAGGCCTGGAAAGAAAAAAAAGGTAGGGGATGCCAAAGATCAGAAACTCTAGAGAAAGCTATGGAACACACATTTAAGTGAAAACTGGTGCACTGTATGGGGACAATGAAATGAAACACCATGCAAAGATAATGATCCTAATCCCAGTCAAGCCAGTAGAATCACAGAACGGTTTTGGCTGAAAGAGACCTTAAAGATCATCTAATTCCAAGCTCCCTGCCATGGGCAGGGACACCTTGCACGAGATCAGGTTGCTCAGAGCTCCACTCGGCCTGGCCTCTATTTTTTATTATTTCAGTGGGAATATGTTTCCACCAAAATTCTGATGGTTTCACACATGCTACAAAGGAATATACATGTAAATCTAAAGAGTGTATTTTTGCCTACCATCTTTCAACTGTATCTTAATTAATCAAAAACTTGCAACAATATCCTCATCATAGAACAGAAAAATAAGAGTCAAAATACATGATAAACTGGTCATCACAAGTCACAGAAAAGAATCAAAAAACAAAGTCCAAGGCAGTGTCCAGAAGATCTGATCACATAGCAAAGAAAACAGAGAAAACCACATCAAATCTCTGCTGAGTTTTTCTAGTAGGTTAATTCTGAATGATAATAGAGTTTCAAAATTAGGCTATGCAGGCAGGTGTAATCATTATAAAGACTGATAGACTGTAATGCACCAGTGTTGAAACCTTAATTTAAATCTCTGGTAGAATTCATATTAAGAGACATATTAGCTGGTTTCTGCTAGACTGCTGTGAACTTTCCATTATATAAAGTAGTCTATAAAATATTTTCCAGTAGACTGTTTGCTGTCTTAATTATACAGTGTGATATATAATCTATATCATTTGTAGTTCATTCTCTCCTTGGCAATTTTCCAGCAGTAAAATATTAAACCATTTGTATGTTTTCAACTCAATAAATAGCTCAAAAATAAAATTAAAAAAATCTTCTACTTTAAAGATCTATTTCTCCTTTTTTGTTTGTGTTTCTTAAAAAGGAGGCTTTTTAGTCTGATAGATATTAAATAAAAACCAAAATCAACAGTTTTAAGTCTACCAAACTTAGAAGAGAACGTTCTCACAGATTATAAAATATGGGTTTGAGGGTTTGTGCTTAAAGCTGAAATTGTTTGGGTTCAAAGGAGAGTGAATTCATTAAAGAAGATACTAATAAAAGTCATTTAGGCCTTTTATTTAGCTTTTAATATAGAAATTATTTGACATTTGCATTACAAGCTTTGCCCTCCCTAAGGGAACAGTCTTTTCTCCATACATAGAGTGTGCTCTCCAGAACACAGAAAGGTTACTGTAAGGTAATCAATCATTCCAACCACCCAGCAGTCTTGTAAACAGCGGGAAAAACTGCTCACTCCAGGTTCCCTTGCAGCTGCTTTTCGATTTTTGCAGTATATAAATACATATGTATAATCAATATTGTAATTAAATTCCCACCCTCTAATACTACTGAAATTCCTGGCAAGATTAATTCCTAAAGTACTGCACCTGGAAAGAGTACAAGATGGTATCGACAGCTCGGTACTTTTTAGGGCCATCAGAAAATCCTCTCTCAATCGTAACAGACTGCTCGTGCCACGGTGATGTCTGGTTAGTGGCTCCATTACAGCTGCCAGGAGTTTACAGTCAGTTTTATTTCACATAAATGTAAGGGCTGATCAGAATAAAATTTCAACAGTGATAGTATTAATAATAGTAGTGAAACAGGAAACATCCCCCTGTCCCAAGCCATATGACTCTAATCACCCATGCTGCTGCAGCCCTGCTCCCTAGTAATTCCAGTGGCCATGAAGGAGGGAGAGGGGGGGGAATCAGAGGCCAGGTGCTCCACACCATATGAAAAGCTTGCAGAAGTTGCAGTTCACCCTGATTTTCAGGCAGTTTCTGAGTCGATAGTTCATGGTCCTGGCTCTGCTTGACTTCAGCAGAGCTCTGTCAGGACATGCCTCTCAGAAATGTCAGGCTGCCTGTCAGTGTCAGCTTTTGCAGAAGCGAGTACAATTTGCTATCACGCTATCACTGCAAGGACAGAAAAGCCTCCTCCTTCCAATAATGCTTTTGTGAACACGAGTGTATACACAGAACATAATTTCTTGAGAAAAAAATATTTGTGATACTCTTCTGGGGTGTCAGACTAAAGAATAAAATCAAGAAGCATTTTTTCATCATGGAAGCAGTTGTTTTTGTTTAAGAAAAAGCTTATTTTAAAATCCCAGGAGGAAAACTCCTCAAAGGCTTTTCAATCACAGATCTCAAAGTACCTAATAAAAAGAAAAATCACAATTCCTCCTTTTACAGCTAAGTCAAGAGGTGTAATGGACTTATCAAGATTAATCACAGAAATGGAGGTGAGCTGGGAATAGAGAACCCATTTCCCAAGTCTAGCAAAATGGTTTCCCAAAACACACAACTCTCAGAATTAGAATCTATCCATTTATCTATCTATACACACAGAAAACTGTCAGGCCTGTGTAAGGCTGTACAAATTCCATGCCTTCTCATGTCTTTTAGAGCCTATCCATAAGTGATAACATTTGTGGGTCAACCTCAGCAGGTGCAACTCATATGCTGAACCCAGCCATTTCTGACAGCTTTAGTAACTGCATTCCAATTTCACAGGGTGTGAACAATTTGAAAGAACTGGGGATTCTCCTCATGTTACATGAATTATTTACCACAGTAGGGCCACAGACTCAGTTCTTGAAGAGAAACTCCAACTTCTTTAGGTCACTGTCCTTAAATTACTTTCCAAAAGAAAAAAAAAAGAAAAGGAAAAAAACCTCACCAAAATCACCCACAAGAAACAATAGAAACCCCAGAAAATTTAGACTATTTATACAAGTTTATTTCACTAAAATTCCCAATAATGTCAATGGAACCATTGTTAAAATGCTGCAGGTTTTCCAAAAAGTTGTACAGATCACTGGACTCAATCCAGCTGTAGGATGCACCTGCATCTCTGGGCATTAATAGGGCAATAAAACCCCCAGTTACTAAAGATACACAATATACTGGAGCAGGAAAAAGCATGCAGTGGTTCAGAGCTTCACAAACAGAATTTCCTCTATCCCTCCTTCCTACACTGAGCTCACTTTTCTCATTCAACTCACAAGCAGCCTCCTTAGCTGAAGAAATCAAAGAGCAGCACAACTGTGGGTGATCTCCACTGGGAGATTCAGAAAAGCAACCTGTGAAACAGAAAAACCTGTATCTGTACTCTTTGCTCCTTTCTGTACAACTACCCCTCCCCCCTCCCCCAAATATTTTTAATCTAGCATTACCACAAGCATTATTTTAGGAAGTGCCTTTGAACTGAACCATGCCATACATCTAGACAACAGAAGTGGGGGAAACGAGATGCAGGAGCAAAGCAGGCCAGCTCTGTGTCCTTGTGGCATCCTCTGCATTGCACTACAAGTGTCACTGTAAAGGTTACAGGTGGCTGGCACCCAGCTTTGGCACACGTTGAACAGCACTGTCAAGGCTGGAAGAGTCAGCTCCCCTTTCCTGTGTTCCAGGAAATTCCTTTTTATGAAGTGTCTTAGATGATTCACAATGCTCATGTGCTCATTTAGTAACAGACCTCCTCACTGGTCAAAAGTAAGACTGTACCTGGTTACAAAACCCACACAACACCTCATGTGGGCAATCGACATGTTAAAAAACTTCCTATTATCTCAACAGTTTTCCTCAGTTGGCTGGAAGGAAACCATCCCACGAGTACCACCAGGAAAGAAACAAGAGGGTTCATAAAGTGAAGGGCTGTCACTAATTTTTTTTTTCACATTCATGTTCAAACTGTACTAAATCATCAGGGATCAGTATTCTCCAAAAGAAAACTGCTCTGTAGAAAGAGATCTATCTTCTGCCATCTTTATTCTTTATTGGGGAGATCATATCTCTCCCAATAAAATCAAGATAAGACTCATTCACAAGCACTAACAAAAGAGTGGATTCTTATAAGACTCATTCACAAGCACTAACAAAAGAGTAGATTCTTCTAAAGGCATCCAAAAGAGCAGAGGAACAGAGTGAGCCCACCTTCCATTACAGATGAGGCAAATAAAACACATTCCCATCTGTACCAACATCCTAACTCTCATCTCACCTGTGGCAATTGCACCTCAGAATAACTCAATTCCCCTCAGAGAAGCTGCTATAACACATGTCAAAATAAATGAGATCAGAAACGGTGTGACATTGAACAGCAAAACAGACTGGTGCCAACAGACTCTTGGAATTAATTTTTTTTATTTAATTCTGGGAGTACTATTTTCCATCTTATATAATCATTAGTGGTTTTCATATTCTTTATATTTTTAAAGACTGTTCTATAGCTTTATATAAAAGAAAAAACAAACGAGAAGGAAGGGTATCTAGACTGAAAAATGCCTCTGGAACTACTTTGAAAAATCATCTTTTTATCTTTTCTCTATCACAAAAAGATACTTGATTTTAAAGGGAGTGCATTCAGGTGATGAATCACAGCCTCAGCAGAGATTTTACAGTCTGTGATTGAGTCATAAAGGAGAACAAAGCTGAGAACTGAGTCAGGGTAGCTGGCAGTTGAGAGGACTGGGACACAGGCAGCAGGCTATGGGTGAAAACATACCAACACTGTACAAAGGATAAAAGAACAATTATCAAGGCCAAATAGAGGCATTCAACTCTTGCAGCCCAACCCCATGAGACTGAATATAAACTTTTTTTTAATGTTTCATTCTAATCTGATATTGACAAAGATTTTTGTGTCTTCTGATGTTTCCCCTGAAAAAGCCTAATGCTCTTTCAAAACTAATGTTTCATGTTACATATATCTCTATTTCTCAGGAAATACAGAAATTTTGCTTTTCAAAAGCTTCACACTGGTTTTGTATTGTCCCAGATTTCAACTTTCTCATCACTTGAGCAAAGATCGTGTATAACAGACTTTTCTTGTTTGATTAAGTGATGTTTTAAGAAGTCTAAGTCTGCCACCTTCTTTGGGGGTAGGGTGGGGGGGTGTAAATTTTATATTTATGTCATCTCAGCCCTAGGCCTTCACATTGACCAATTTATTTTTCCACTTACTTCAAGCCATCAACCTATCTCTGCCATTAGCTCTGATTTATAATGCCCAGGAATATAATCCAATCATGAATCTTCCTTGGGAATGCTGGAGTGGCATGAGAAAAGACCCTATTTAGTACTCTTCCTAGGGTAGAAAACATGAAGTTTCCAGAGCTATCAAAAACATGAGAGGCTCTTTTGTCTGATATTCCCATTCCAACCCTCACGATGTATCTGCTCAGCAGAGAGCAAGCCCATCAGGAACTTACAGGTAGGGAGGAAAGGGATTTCCTGTCTCACAAAACTACGGTTTCAAAACACTCCCTTCCCGCAACCGGATTTAACAGAGACCTTTCAAACTTTTCATCTAACAGAAAAGAGAGAGAACAGTTTACAAAATTAACCAAAAGCTAGGATGAGGGAGATCCAGGGTTCAAACTCCCAGCCTGAACTGGGTAGAGCAGTCTCGGCTCTAAACGCCAGGCAAGGTGAGCATCTCACTTGGGTCATTCAGAGGTCTCTGTGCAGCTATCCCTCTCAAATTTCCAGTCTCACATTAAGAAATCTTACAGTTTCCTCTCTCTTACTGAAAGAAAATTATTTTAACAAACCCCAATTTTTTTCCACCTAAACACCCCTTATTAAAATTCCTCGTCTTGTTTGCTATCAGTCCATGCTTTTGTCACATATTTCACAGGATTCTTATGGAGTGGGATGTTCCATTTTTTATTTTAAAACAATGCAGAGAAAGGCTGGAAAGTGTTACACCACTAGACCTCAAAGCTTGCAAAGTCAGGATTGCAAACAAAGAGAGCAGGATTTATTTATTCAGGCAATTTCACGATCTCCCTGATGTTATTGCTTACTTTTCCCTGTCTTTATCGGTTGGCCAATTCTGCTGTAAATCCTCTACACAGAGTGGAGGAGGGCTGTAAAATGATCTTAGGATTTATTACATTGTTTTTGCAGGATAAGGTTCTGTGATGCAGAATACAGAAGATTCCTAGGGAAACATGAGCCCTCTTTGGTCATTTTGATCTTTTCAGCTAAAACTTTCTGAAGTCACATAAGTGACACAGGAGCCTAACCCCTGAGTTTTCAGTGCAATTTGTACCACACTGTTAATGCTGCTTTTGAAAATGGAGTTTAGAATAAAGATATAGTCAATGCTACATAAAAATGTCAAATGCAGTTCACTTAGAAGTTGTTAGAAGAGTTTTGCAATATAGTTTTATAGCCAGGAGTCGCTATTTCAGTCTGAACTATCTGGCAATTTTATATAGGAAGTGCCCTATATTCCTGTGCAATATCACATTATGTTCTCCTGAATATCAGTGAAGGTTCATCTTGGACACTGCAGTGCAATGAACAGCAAATTAATATCTATGCCACTTGTCATAAGAAGTCTTGCCAACAGTTCTCACACGTCTCTTCTCTATTGTTTTGTCCAATCAATAAAAAGACTTATTGCTGACTTTTACATGAAAATGGAAAAGAGTGAGCGCTTACCCATCTTGTAAAGCATTGTGCTCTTCTGAGAAATGTTTGGCAGACACTGCTTCTTACAGTAACACTTTGCTTTAATGGCACTTTAATGCTGAATTGACAGTGGAAGTCCCATAGAAACGTTCAAGGCATCCACTGTAATGCTAAATAAAAATCATTATGATTTTAGAGATATGCCAGGACAGAAATATCTAATCTGGCAGACTCCCTGTGAGCATGAGTGGGAGCTGCTTGCTAACCTTTTGAAATAGCTGCCAGCCTTTAGATGCAACAGTCTCCTGCATGTACACAGCACTTTCCTCACTAAAGTACCCAACTCTCCTTACAGGCTTCTTCACATTTACTATTAAAATCAAAGTTGCTCTCAGGTCATTCCTGGGGTGAAGGGGCAGCAGACAGGCAGGCAACAGGAACATGATACCTAGACAGCACTGGTAGTAACAGAGACATTTTGCCAAGGATGAGCTCTGTGAAGGCTCCTACAGTAGCTTGGAGCAGACAGAAGAGATCTTGCTGTTGCAGGCTAATAGTTTATCTTAAATGTGCAAGAGAGAAATACAGCATAAAATTTGCTGAGACTTGGGTTGAGATTCAAACTTAGTGAGTTTAAATCATTCATGGTTTGAATCCTACACCAGAACACAGAAACCCTGAGTCAGTTCCTGGATTTATTCCCTGCTTCTGCCTGACTCTGCCTCCTGCTCACAAAGAGTGAGGAGTTAGTCCTTGAGATTTCCTTACTCTGGTTATTGCTCCAGAGAGGGGACACGTATCTTCCCCAGATACGTACAGAAAGACATGCATTAACACACTGCTATGCTTACTATAGCTGGAAAAAAATATCATTTTTCAGATGGTGAATGAAGCTACAAGGTCCAAGACCAGAGCCACTAACAGTCTATATTTTACTTTTACATGCATTTTAGCTTCCCTTCCCTCCCCTCCACACACATTTGCACAAGGAAGAAAATGGCATCAGAAAGGAACAGACAAGCAGATGGTTCTCCTGATTCCTATTTTCTTCTCCCAAAGTCAAATGCAGATTTTAAAGAACAGGGAGTGTAAACCAGGTAAAAGTGAGTCCATGCAGCTACTCAGGGGAGTCCCACTTTTGGCACAAATATTAGGTTGGACCCTGAAGCAGGACAGCTAATTTTCCTTCCAAAACTTGTCCTTTGAATGCTAAATATGATTAACCCTGACACCCATATTTATATCCAATTGCACTTTTAATCTTTCTCATCTCCAACTCTTTACTTAAACTGCTTTGTCTTAAGCCAACCCTAAACAAGCCATCAGTTTGCTAAGTCGTGTAAAAATCACCAGTTGAAAGCTGAAACACTCCAGCTGCTTGAAGCATATCAGCCTCATGTTTCAGCATGACTTCATGGGCAGAGAGTGGCCTGGTGTGCAATTTCCCGTTGTTTGCCTGCCCCACAAAGTTTCTCCACTGAGGCTACTGGATGTTTAGAGCTCAGAAAAACCTGAAAAATTAATCTTTTACATTTCTTCCAGGCGAATGTCTGTGTTGAGAAAGAAAATTTCTCAGAAAAGGCTGACATACATAGGCCTCACTGCAGTACTATTTCTGATCACTGGCTACTATGATACTGGTAGAAAATACTGCCAATTTTTGAAAATTTGAAGAGCATAATTAAACAACTCTCATTTCAAATAATAAAGATCAAAATTAATTAATAAAAAGGACACAGCGATCTCTGCAATAATATTTCATATTTACTGTTGGAGAAATAACCCCTTAAAAAGGTCAAATGGGCTCCAAAGGTGCAATATAAAAGAATAAATTCTCATGCAAGTTCAAATTCAGTTATGGGCTATAGAGCAGGTTCCAGGCAATGTCTGTATGGCGAGACAGCTTCCCTGTTTGCAGTAACTACAGAGACAATTCCTCCATCTGCAAAACAGATAATGGTGTTGACCTTCTTTGTGCATTCCTGTGACATCTACTGATGAAAAAGATGCCATAATAAATACACTTTCTTCTTAGACTATAATCCTGTGAAGAATCCTATTTCTATGCAACAACGCAACAGTTACGTCATCTTTGCCCCAGCATACAGAGACTGTCCTTGAGAACAAGGCAAGGACTAAACAGAAGAAAACATCATTCTAGGGAATATAAATATTCTTTGTTAAACAGCAACTAGCAACTAGGAACCAAGCAATGGGGCTAGCTGCCATCACTACTAGTGCTGAGCCCTCTCCATTTCCCTGAACAAGCCTGTGAATGGACAGCAGCTCATTATTATAGTTAGAAAATGTTTAAATCTTAAAAATTACAGAAGTTGGCTGTTGTCTTCTACAACCATGGCAGACCCCAGCAGATAACATGAGAGCTGTGCCTCTTACTGTACAGATAAAAGAGTAGGGGCTAGAATATCATTAGCCTTCATTTCATGGCAAATATTGTTAGAAGCATCTCCCAAGAGCAAAGCATGCTGCCCTGGGGCATATTCATTGCAGGTCAGGACCTCAGTCAGATTTGTCTTCAGCAGCACAGGCCCAGAACTAGAAAATTCCTCAGAACATACCATCAGGCATTTTATAACCTCTCCTTTTATATACCTTTTAAAAATAGTTATTTAGTTCTTTGCTGAAAGGTACAAAGTGTTTTGCATCAAGGATTGCCCATTAAAGCACTGACTACTTTACAGATGCCATGATTGATTCGGTTTCTCTAAGCAGCCCACAGATATGTTTTTAAAGGCTATCAAACCTTTACCATGATTAAGAAGTTGAAGACAAAGAGCAAGTTCAGAGCCTAAGAAATAAATCAAAGGGTTCATTTAAAATATACATGAAACAGTTCTAACTTATTTGCAAACACACAGAGATAAGACCTATCAAGTTGTCTTACTGACTGCACAATCTTCCTTTGCCTGACTACTTGAGTGAAAAGCTGAAGCATCCAGTGAAGGAATTGGAACACTTTCTTAACCCAAAGAACAGGAACACTACTGACCACCGGGGCAAGTGTTCCCACCCCACCCACTGGTGTACACTTCAGTTATGAACTGTAAGGGATCAGCACTTCAAAAGCAGGGAAACGAACCCATTCTTCATGCCTCTCCCAAGCCACAGTATCCTTTTACTGAGGCTGCCAGGAGCACAGTCTCACAAGGCACTTTTCGTTATGCCCACCCAATGCAGCTGCAGTACGTGATGAATTTCCATTAGAAAGGTAGGACATTTGGATGCTGTGAGCCCAGCTAAATTTACCCACTGGAAGTTGCAGTATTAATTTAACAGGAAACAATCAAAAAAACACCCACTTTATTTTTCTGTGTCTTATTCCTTCTATAAGACTTCCTTCGGTTTCAAATAGAGGGGGTCCAGGCTCCTAATGAGAAAGTTTATTTGCTAAGAACATGATTTCTACATCTTTTCATGACTTCAGAAAGAAAGCCAATGGCATAGAAGATGGAGAGGAAAGGCAGGCAAGCCAGCATATGTGGAGTAGTATTATACCAGACCTCAGTTCTTACATTGTGTGAATCCTGTCTAGCCCCAGAGGATTATTAGGACTGAATTTGATAGCTTAATAACAGCGATTACAAAAACTCACATACAAAACCAGTAGTTGGAAAGTACAGAAATTCATATACAGTCATCCCTTTCTAGCATTAACTACATTCTTGAGGAAGGTAATGTTAAATCTGCCAGGAGAAGGTCAAGACCACACAAAGAAAATAAATCAAGGCATCGCTATGTGGACCTGTCTAAAGGTTAAGGATCTAAAGGATATGCAGATACTCCAACATATAAACAGTCCCTGGGGGATAATTACTTAACCAACTCCATTTGAGCAGTCCTGAACAGATGGTTTAGTAGGCATATTGACTATTGCTGCGTTTTGTGACACTATTTATTACCTGCTGAAACTGGGAACAAGTGATACAGTAGATGTGTAGCTGGTTATCTCTCTAATCCTGTGTATCCTTACAATACACAGTGACCCAGAAAGACATTCCCAGAAGTACCATCTCCCACAGGCAGTAAGTACATAAAGTAAAATCAGATAACTTTCTGTAGGAATAAAGCCTGAATAGATTAGGCACAAAAGAGGTTGTTTGGCTAAATTTCTACTCCGTGTAAATTAAAGTGACTGCTGTACAGTTAAATGCACCTGAGAAAATACTGAAGCTGCTGGAAGTATATAAAAGGCTCATGAACTTTATTTTTGGCTGTGAATGCAGGGCTCATGGCTGCTCAGCTGCTGGCCCAAGTTTCTTCAACTGCAAATACTTTTTCACTTCATCCGGGCATCACACATACCAGTGGTGTGTATTTTACCTGAATTTCTTCCAGTTTAGAGTAGCAATAGGCTCACACCTCTTTTTCCAGGGCAAGTGTGACCACAGTTAAAATGTGACAGCAGGTGAAGCTCTCCCTGCTGATCCTGGCAAGGGACCAGGGAGACAAAAAGGACTCCTACTTCTGTAGGTGGCCAAAGACAGGTTTATGCATCACTACCTTTCCACCCTGTTACAACAATGGTGAGTAGTAAAGTGGGTTACACTCTGTTGTCTGCAGTGTGACAAGCAATGATGCTTGAAATAAAGCATCAATAGGACGTGTAGTAGCTGTGCTGGGCACAAGCTCAGAAGATGTCAACTCAGAGAACCTTTCCTGGAACAGTGAGTTTTCAGTAGTGTAAAAAAGCCCACCAAAATAATATCTTGCAATAATGTCTTGCAATTCAGCCCTAAAATATTTTTTTCTAGGATCAATTCTTTTAAAATTATTGATTCCTATAGAACTCCTACAATTTGCAGCTTTGTTCTTCTTTGTATGTGCTTCAGGTTTGCAAAACAAGTGCACCGAAGATCACCCCTCCCCAGCACAGCCACAAGTGATACATCACCTCTCTGCCACAGAGCCAGCTTTCCCAAGGGAAAATTTTGATCAAATAAAATCTGAGAGTTTGACATTTGGTTGGGACTTTTGGACATCTGGCATGCACAAGGGACTGCCACAGAGCTGGAAAGCTCAGCCAACTCTCCAGTGTACAGACAGACCAACCGCACACAGCCCACACAGTACACCTGAGCCTGTCCAGGAGTGGTGGATTTACAGTGTCAGACAGATGATTCATGGGAACGGAGTGATCAGACTTGTCCCAAAAGCACTGCATTCATAGTACATGTGTTGAGCATGTGTGCAGTGTGTGACAGTGAGACCAGTGCTCTCTGCAAGGGTCAAGCCTAATATAAATGGGTTATACTGCACAAGCATAGAAGTACCTGGACACAGCAGCCCTGCCCTTCCTCCTCACCCATCCATCACTGCAAACTGCAAGTTAGTCAGAAATGTGCGCTAGTGGTGGCAAGAAGAGCCACACAGTGCAGAGGAATGATAACAAGCTGCAGCCACTTAGTCAGTGAGCACCAAATCAAGTCACCAGCCAGTAAACCTTACTGCCGTTTCCTCCAGAGACAGAGCTTGCTGCTAACTACAGCTTTTGTACTTATAGTGCACAGAGGCCTGCAACCAACCCTCCAAGTTCCCCTGAAAGCCCAAGGAGCCATCAGTGGAGCTGCCTCCTAATAAAGGGAAACAGTAATCCTGGCCCTTTTCCCTTTGTATCTGACCAGTTACTAAGTTTAATCAGGCGGAACTTTCCACTTTGGTGCCCCACAGCATCACTGCAGCAGGGGAGGAATGAGACAACAGTGAGGGCAAGAGAAACTGGCCAGACATTAATTTGGAATACAAAGAAAGAGAAAACAATTCACAGCAGGAGTATAATATAAGGTGTCTCCAATAGAAGACAAAGAGATGTGTAGTATATTTTATTAAAACTAGAGCAGACGGCACTGTGAAAGAAGATTACATTGAATATATGAGTTCCTTGATTTTGGGTTCTGGGCAAGTACAAAGTACAAAATACTCAAAGTTCATGCTTTAGATATCAGTGGGCTGGGCCAGATACTTAGGTCTGGAACTGAGAAACTGAGTTCCACATAGCCTGTGCTCAGCGTCTTAAACAGCAGGAATGTCACCACTCCTGCCCGTTCACCACCTTACCACAAAAACAGACATTCCTTTTTTCTTTTCTAAGCAGACACAAGAAAATGGTTGCTAAAAAAGAATTCAGAACCTTGACAATTTGGACAATCTTCCATTAATCTTCCCTTCAGGGTGCCCACAATCCTTTAAAGCATGACAAACTGACAGAGGGAGCTCCTTTATAGTCGCTGGGCTCTATGTCTTTATAAGCTGGATCTTCTGTATGCAGCAGAAAACCTGGGAAGGCAGACACTGTATAAAGGAAGGTGGAAACAGGCATTTTTAAGAGTTCTTGAGGGGCCATCAGATAAAAAGACCTGGGCACAATAATATGATTTTTCAGGTACAGAGGGGAAAAAAGTTACTACAGCCCTGTTGGAGAAGAAACCCACATGCCTGCTAATCTACCTACCAACAGTTAATTGATATTAAAAAAAAAAAATTGGAAAGCACTCAAAGCCAAAAAACAGCTTACCAAAGAACACAATCCTGCCCTCCCCACACTTTTCTACTGTTTTAGATGTTATTTGTACAAGAGCCAAAATGATATGCCCTTGACACATGCAGAACGTTACAGCTCCAGGCAGCTTTCGGTTAAGTGGTAGCAACAATCAGGTTCATTCTTCCCCTCCATATTTTATTTTTTTTTAGGATTATCTCTGCGTTGGTAATGCCACCCTGACTGCTTCCAAGCTGCCTGCTGTGGGGAGAGCACACTGCACACTGAGCCATTAACAAGCTCATTCTGAGCTGTACCCCAGCTAGATAAATTCTATGGATTGGAAATGCACATGTCAAACACAACTTCTAAGAAGCCAATTCTGACAAATTTCCAACTGCAAATTTTAAACCAATTTTTTTTACTAGCATATCTGATATTGAGAGACTTCAAAAACAATGCAATGGTAAACTAGTCACCTGTTACATGGTATTCCAATTGCTGAAGATGACCAAGCCTGAGTTCACAAATTGTTTTTCATGTAGATACCAGAAATAACATTATAAGAATTTGTACTGAATAGATATCATGCTCTTAGGTAACATACTGTGATGCAGCCATGTATCACATTCTGCTATATATATATTTTTTTTTTTCAAATTCTTGGTCTGCCTGTGGTACATAAAAGGGAAACAACTCACTGGCAAAGGCAGGTAATTCTGGTGGCAGTCTACATTCTGCCAGATCATCAAGACACTCTTTGCCATGGTTATGCTACATAACTTCAATAAAAGTGCTTTTATTTTGGAGATGAGAATGCATAAACTGTTTCTCGAACTACTATAGAAATTACTTTAAAAAATGCCTGCTTAATTTTATATGACTCAGATCCTAAAAATGAGTATTTTTATACAAATTAATCATTCCCCTTCATTTCCACCAGCACATCCCCAAGAACAAAAAAAATATGCCCAAAGCTGAAAGTTTTCCTCCCACTCTCAATTGGCGATTAGGATTACCTAAGAGATTAGGATTACCATGAGTAAACTTGGAGGATCAGAAACGAGATCTCTTAGATATCCATGTGAAACTCAAAAGTTGCATTCTATTACTAAAGACAGCTTTTTCAAGTGTTCCTGCATATAGTAGAGTACAAGGTACTACAAAAATTGGACAACTTAATACTAAAATTGTTTCCAAATGCCCTATTATATGAACTCTAATACCATTCCCAATTGGCAATATTGTGTATTTTATTAAAATAGACAAACAAAAAAAGGGACATCGATGTCTGAAAATAGGACCCCTCAGTTAATAAAACAGTTTCCAGTTTCCAAACCTATTCATTTACTTTGCCTTTTTTTTTTTATTATGGAAATAAATTTTTAAGTATGTCAGTAAACACACGTGCTGCACTTGTGAGAAAGCAGAATTAAGGGTAACACCTATGCTTAAAAAAAGATTGCTTTTAAAGATTATAATTCACAAGCTGCGCATACTAATGCTACTTCATCCTTCTCAGCAATTAACAAAGATGAAAAGAGACTGACTAAACAAATAGACTTTGAAGCATCCTTTCATCTATTTAAGAAACTGGTGGGATCTTATTGCCATCACTTTGCTGTGTTTTATAGCTTCCTGAGAATCTTAAGTAAAGGAAAAAATCAATCTGCTTGGAGCAAGTCCTACAGGTATTTTTCAAATTAGAAATACCTGAAAGTTTATCATCCCCCTCTCATTCATAGAGCTCTTGACAAATATGATTGGAAAAGATTGATATTTTGTCTCCTCATTTCCTGTACTTGAAAGATATTTTCTCCATGAGTCACTATATGAGAATGTCACTCTTCCATTCCAGGGCAAGAAGGAACAGCTCCTGCTCAGAACCAGCCCCTCATCTCAAACGGCCAGGAGAGGGAGAGGCATTCACAGCAGGGGTCACCTGAGAGAAACACAGGGGGTAAAGTCACTTGGGAAATGATATTGTGAGCTGGACCAATTCTGCGAGAAAACAGTGCTAGTATAGCAAATGAAAAAAAAATTAAGAGAGGGAAGCCATCTGTTTTGTGTTCCAGGACGTACAGCAATTAAATTATCATCCATTACATTAGCAGTAACCACTGTACCTGCACAAAGGTTTGAGTAGTCTAACCATACAGCAAGATATAAATATCCATCTCAGTGGGAAAGTACATTATTATTAATAGCACCACAGTTGCTGCTCCTCATCTGAGAAAGTAATTAAAAATCCTAAAATTCATTACTCATTTTTGCCTTCATCCCGGAAATATTTTGGTTGGGATTTGGGGGAAATGAGCATTGCAATACATATAAGCAGTTAATAGTAGAAAAAGGCAAAGTAAAATTGGCTTTAAAAAAGAAAGTATCTATCTTGCTTAACCTCTTCCCTGTCCTCACAAAATGGAGGGAGACTTGAAATGAATTTTGAAGTTCACACTGTATGTGACTGGGAGAGAAGAAGGGGGGGAAAAAAGAGAGAAAGGAAAGAAAACCCTCAATGGACTCTGACACTCTTCAGAAATTCAAAATCTCAGCAGTCTGCTCAGGGATGCAAAATGCATGTTACTGGTGTGACAGGTGACCCCCGAGCACCTCCGAGCACAGGGCAAAGCCCAGGTGAGGGCCAGGGCAAGGCTGGCACAGGGATTCAAAGACAAGCACTGAAGAGCTGTTCCAACAGAGCACTTAAGACTGCGCACAGTTTAAGCAGTCCCGTTTTTAAATGCTCTGCTGAAAGAAGGCTTTTGTTTTCAAAGTTCCTGTCAGTGCTTTCTTTTAATAGGAAATCAATATATCATTTGTTTTCTAGAAAGTAGACACCCGTCCTTCAGGACTTGTGCAGTCGAGTTTAGCCCTGGTAGAAAATTGAGTAGTTTTGACCTAACTTTTCTTTTTCCGTGAATGTCACTTTGCTTACCCTGGGGACAGGAGGTGAGTGAAAAGCAAAGGGAATGAGCATCATGGTATAAGTTATACCTAGTGCTAATCACGGCTGAATTACCAGGTCTTAAATTTTTTCAGTGCTGGTAAAGCAGAAATCCAATGTGCGCTAAAAGTGACAAAAAGATAAGACAAATGTGACCTGTCTCCGTTGTGTTTGGGTTTTAGACCAGAAGCGAGAGGAACAAGAAAGTGGATAGGGCTGGTTGCCAAGAACTCTGCCCTGAAAGTAGACACAAATGAGGCTTGGTAAAGACTTGGCAACAGGAGGGGCTTGGAGTCATCTTCTCCCTTAATATCGATTCAGGTCACACAAAAGAGCATCTTGATTCAAGAAATAAAGAAGTGTTTTACTCTTTCCCAGAACAAGGTGAGGAGTTTTGGAGGTTTCTGAAAGTGATTGAGTTGCAAGAAACAAGGAGCACGCTGGTCTGTTCCTAGAGCAGTGCACCACCTTAGGCAGATTGTACCGTAAAAGCTGCCTGAAGAAAACAGCTTGAATCCCTCCTTCTCTTCCTTCCTGAATTACAGACAAAAACATGGTCTTGTTGCAAGATGTTTATCTACAGCTGCTTAAAGTGGAGCGCAAACAAACATCTTGTAACAAGCTGCTTGATGGCTTCCCATTACACATACAAAGCTTAGCACTGCTTCAGCAGGTACTCAGCAGTGCTGCTGAAAGCTTAAGTCGCTGTGAGAATACTTGGAATTAAATCTGATGTCATTTGCACACCATCATTCTTCCCATGGAAAACTAACATTCAAAGACAGAACATCTGATCTGCAATCTTCGTAAGAAATAAATCACTGAACAGCAAATGACAAAAAAGGAACAATTTCAAAAGCTGCAATTTGTATTCACAAGGTATTAGAGCTGAAGGAGTAAAAACATGATAAATAGCAGTTCCATAGTTGCACATAGGAAATCCACACTTAAAGGAAAGACATTGAAGATTAGACTCAAATACTGGATAAATAATACTGAGCTGTGCATACAGAGTGCTGGATCACTCTTCAGTCACAAGTTCGCTTGCTTGCCTGATTTTTTTCTAATATTGACACTATTAAAATTTGTAAATCGGGATGTCTTGTTTTGGCTTGCCTTCTTTTACATAAAAGAAAGTATGCCTATTAATAACACGAGAAAACCTTTGAAGGGAGAAAATTCAGCTCTTTGATCAAGAATGGCAGTCCTTGCAGATGGGCACAGACTGTACAGACAGAATTTCTCCCTTTGGTTCACTGACCACATCATGCCCCTTTCATGGCAGATATAAATATCTGCTTTACTTGTTTTACTGCTCACAGCATGAAGTTCCAGCGTGCCACACACTGCACAGCTGAGGACATGACATTTGGTGTGAACTGCTCACAGTCTGGATTCTAAACCCCTTAAACCTTGACACTTGAAGGTCTCTGGGTTTTGATATATATAAAGGCACTAGTTAAATTTGTTCTTCTGAAGGAAGAAGGAACCTACTTTTATTACAACTTGAAGATGAGAAAGAGGAGCACGATGTTTCATTCTTACAATTCTGAATATGTGATGTGACCAAGACAAGAGGAATGGCTGGATGTTACTAGCACCAGTAGAAAGCACATCTCTTTGCTACATAAATTCTGATTGTTTGCCCCTTTGCCTCCTACACAAAAGCATGCCAAGGAAGGCCACTTGATGTTAGCTTTCCACAGCTTTGAGAGAAGAGAGGGCAAAGAACAGACAAATTGAACACCTTGCAACATCGTGTTCCTAAGCTCAACATGTCAACATAGCCACATCTGAGTGTCAGGTAAAGGAGAAGTTTAAATCATCAGGGTTACTTTCTAGAACTGAAGTTGGCAGACCTACAGTATTCACACAACACAGCGTTACTAGTAGGATTGCATCCATTTAGCCCAGAATCTTAAGACTAGTTAACTTGTGTAAACACAGATGTACTTAAACGGGATTGAAACAAGCTTGGGTTTGTTTGCCAGAACAAGTCAAGATATTTTAACACACTGACATTAAGGATCAACACAAGTTCAACTGGTTCAGTTTTTAAGCCAAATATTAATCCTGATTTTTTTTTTTTAATACATAGTATAAAGTATAAATTTCTCTACCGCTCCTATGCAAGCTCTTCCATCACTCCTGGCAAAAACCTGATTAACATGCCAGGACTGCCATGTTTCTACAAGTCTCTTTGTATGGTCTGACTGCAGCTCTTAAGTATTTAGCCTGCTTTCACCTCACTACTGCCTTGCTGCTCTCGGCTGTTAATTCCCCAAGTAATAATCCCTGACCTGAACTTGTTCCGGTTTCTTTCTTGTTTTGCCTCAGGTTATTCGCTTTCCATTGCTACGCAGCTTCTCATGGAATAATTTCTCCTCCCAAATGTCTTCAGTAACACTGTCATGCAATAATTTCAGTGGAGAAGAAAAAAATGAAAGGGCCTTGAATGCCATACATTCACATTCCAAATAATAAAGAATATATTTTCAGTGTTCCAGAAAGCTGCCATTCAAGACACTGACCTAATTTCCTTTTCAAATGGACAAATCAGATTCCCTTTAAAACTCAGAAGACATTATAGATCCAAAATTTCCCTGAGAATTTTAATAATATCAGAGTTTTCCACAGAACGTGTCTGGGTTTTATATTGTGCACAGTTTATTTTTAATGTCTACAAAGGCTGTTGCAATTAAGACCCAGGGGATTTGGAACAGGTGTTTAAAAGTCTGCAAAGAACATCCTTGGAAAAAGGCCTTTATTTAAAAATCCTTATAGACATAGAAGAGTTAAAAAGTACTTTTGCTGGTTGTTTTGTTTGAAAATCCTAAAAAAAAAAAAAAAAAATAAAATTCTGTCAAGAGCAAAATGTTTAGATTTATAAGTATCTTATTACATCATTTAATTAGAATCACGCTGCATTAGTGACTTCTATGAAAGTCAGTAATTTCATTTCCCCAGTCATTCGAAGAATTCATTTTATTTTTGTCTTAAAGAACTACTTCAAACAAAAATTAAAAGCAAGAATATAGGAACTCTCCCCTCGATCCATTATGTACTGAAAAAATAATCAAGTATTGTAAATTGGCAAGTATATCATTGAATCATGAAAGCAGAAAGACCCCACTGTATGTGAAGAACCACGGAGAGAAAATAAAAGCTTCCAATTGTTGGCTATAAAAATAATAATAAAAAAGAAGTCTGAGAATCTAGTAGGAGAATAGCAAAAGGAAATAGGCTATTGTCTCCTACTGTGCAGGGTGCCTGGGAGGGTGGGGAAGCAGCAATGAAACACTTCTCAGGTCTTGCTTTTTGTGTACAAAACTAAGAAAATCTCAGAGGAAATGACTTCCAGAGTCAGTGATAAGTGCTGACATGTTTCCAGTGGAGAGCAGGATACAAATCCTTATTTTTCCTTTGTAGGTGAAGAGGTCGCTAATGTGAGCCCAAACAGACCCTTCTGAAGCAGAATGCTACAGAAAGGCACCGAGATCTCAGGAGTGGTGCTTTCCTTTCATGGTTAAATGAAAGTCACTCATGGAAGCCAGTCTCTTGTTAGGTGCAGGCTCAGCTATCTCTGTGCATAATGACTGGTTTCAGTCTGGGGTATTCATTTGCTGGGGAAGGAAAAAACAGAGCTAAGAGTTCTTCCCCCCCCCCCCCCCCCCCCCCAAAAAAAAAAAGAAAAACATGAAACAGAAAGAAAAACTAATTTTAAGGACCAATTTATTGTTGCTGCTGCAACCTGTGAAGCCACAGCCTCTGATCAACATTGCCTGCAACCTCCTGGTGGGAAACTGAATAACAGTAACGGAGGTGAGAGTGAGAGAGCACCAAGATTAAAGAACTTCCTTTGCTGTCCAAAATGCTAGAAAACAAAACAACAAAACAAACTGCTTCAAACACTTTCTTATTTGTGGCAAACATTTAGCTGTGTACTCAGTGCACTTCTGCCTTACAAGAAATTCAGGAAAGCTTTAGCACCTACAACGTTTCACACAATCTCAGCAACACTGAAGGAAAAGCTCCTTTCATATGCCTGAACAAGAAGGCAAGAAAGCATCTGGTACCCACACAGCTCCCTTATAGAGCTCATCTTCACTGCACATCACAACGAACTCCTAGTCTGCATCTCCTCATCTCACAGGGTACCTGCAAGTGGATGGAGCCTTTGATGGTGTTTCCTTCCAGCCTTCATCCACCAAAGCACACAAGAAGCCATCCACGCTCACACCCGCTATGTTTGGGTGGGTACAGTTAAAGGAAAAGAGGTGCTGAAAGAAGATAAGCAGATAAAAAGCAGGAAGATATATATCTTCCCTAATTTTTTAAAGAGCTTTTTAAACTTGGGTCAAAGCTGATACAGTGGATGTGGCTCACGAAAACAGTCTCTTTGGGGTCAGAGTCCTCCGTGGAGACAGTGACACAAATAGTAGTAGAAGAAATGATCCAGAGTTGATTAACTGCATGATCTGCATTAAGGTGAAGAATCTCTACATAAAGGTGCAACAGTGATACCTGGTGGTCTTGAGTTTTATCATCATTACAACAAAGGACTCATGGTTTTTTTAGAGCTTGATTTTTCCAGGTTTGGAGAAGGGATGAATTTTGGAAAAATCAAGAGAGCTACAAAGGGTTTGGGGTTTTTTTTGTTCAGATCCATTCAAGGCATAAGATTAGGCCATTAGTCTTCATACAGTGCTTCTGGAGAAGGGAAGATTGACAGCCAGGTGAGTTGTTTACAGGCCCAGAGAAAATGGCAATGCTAGAAACCATTCCCCTTTCAGAGTGTGTGCATTTGCATTACGTAAATGCATGTTGAATGAGAAATAATAAGTAATAATTATTTTAAAAATTAAATTCCTACCTAGGAAACCTAAAAAGAAAATGGTCTTGTCTATTATGTGATGAAAATTATTGCTTTACACACAGAAATAAACCAGGGATCCCCTGAACAATCTGATCACTTTTTATTGGCTCTGTTTCCAGAGACTTAATAGATACTAATTGCAAGGCACATCAGCAATTAATTTATTTATCATACTAAAATCAAAAGTAGGGAGAATAGAAAGAACTCAAGGACTTGAGAACATTAAGTGGCAGCCACATAAGCAAATCCCTTTGCCTGGGACTTGCCACTACCTGAATCTTAACTCTTCATTGTGCTCAGCTGTGAAAAAGATCCAAGTATGAGAGTAATATGAGCAGGCAAGACAGTTTGTACGTCTTTAAACAGAAGATGACACTAGCAAATTGGGACTCAGCTACTGCTATGCATATGGGCCAGCACAGTCACAAAGCATTCCAGCTCCTTCAGCTCTCACATCCACAGTGTGTCAGTCACACAACTCCCAAAGGTATTTTCTTCCTGCCCACCCACACCAGGTGATGTGGATTTTAGCTGGACCTATTCTTTGCACCATGGCACACATTTAAACTCAGAGGTAGACCTGACTCTGGACCCTGTTGATCCTGCCTCCAGTCAAGGGGAGTCACCAACAAGTCAGCAGCATGGAATAAAAAGTGTTACTCAAACCACAGTAGCCCTGGCTGGTGGCTGCCAGCCCTGAGCTGCTGACTCAGACTTCCTGGCTGTAGTGGGAAGCAGAAGGCAGGGAACATCCTTGGGAAATGAGCATTACACTTCTGTCTTTGCCCTGTCCTTCACTGGGGACATCAGGTATTTAGGATGCCCATTGGCATCTCCTGCCTCCGCACTGAGCCAGAGCTTTCCAATCCCTCAGCTCCTGAGGATAAACTGCATTTCCTTGTAACATTCCCCATGGAATTGTGAACCTAGGACAAGTACAGACAGGAACCACTGACATCCTTCACAGGAAGAGTTTGACCTGTTCCTTTTCCAGATATTTTTGCATTCCAAACAGGTCTTTCTAGGGAAATACTGTTCATTCCAGATCTCCTTGAGCCTACTGTCTGTGGTGTTTAGTAAAACTTTGGTTTATAAAGGTATAGCCAAAATCACAAACCCTTGAAATCATCCAAGAAACCAGTCAAAAACCAAGATGTGAGCAGAGGAGCAAAGCACAGCATCTTTCTGTACTTATCCAAGAGTCTTGGGAACCAAGAAAGTGGCTTTCATACCTTTGCTGTGCTATGGGCCCAAATAGTGGCATAGTCTCTAGATTTCAATAGACATCCCTCTTATTTTCCCTGCCATTTTCACCCCATCCCCTTTTTCTTTATTTTAAAGTCATCATCTCTTGTCCACAATATCTTTCATCAGACGTGCAAGAGTAAAATATTACTAATAACATAAGGCACAGGAAAAAAGACAGCAAGTTTCAAGACCTTCTGTATGCAATATAGAACAAAACTAAATAACTATGTCAAAATGCAAAATAAATCCCACCAGTTAATCATAACCAGGTAATATTGTGATATAATCAAAATAAAGAGATCAAATGAAAAAAAATCAAATACAAAAAAATCATAACAGATGCAAAAGTTGAAACAGAAATGGGCAAAGAATTTGTAATTCAGTTCTGTAGTTAACTCACCCTGAGTTTTGATTTATTCCACATTTTCTGAGAAACTTCAATGTTTACTTGATAGTATGAACAGAATAGGTGGAATCAGACCTAAGCCTTCCAGTTTGCTCTGACATCACTCCCTTAACAAACATGACTCAACTGTGGATCTCTAAATCCTGAGCTCATAGAAGAGAGGTCTGGGCAGGAGTTCAAGAGGGCTGCCAGTCAGTCACTGTGCTTTACTATTACAGGATCAATTATTCCACCATCATTCTTGATGAACCTTTAAGAACAGGTTAGACAGATCTCCTTTGGTGGGAACTGCACAATTTTTCAAAGTACTCCATTCCAGCACTGCAGATGTTACACTGAAACCAATGTCCCTGCTACCAAATGGCACAAGTGCCAGAATGAAGTGCCATTTGACAAATGTAAGTGCAGTTCTTGTTAAAGAGGCTCTTCATCTTACTATTTTAAGAGCATACTTCTTTCTTTGTTGCTCATTTACAGCAAGCCAGTTACATTTTATCTGAACAATTCATCTGGTTCATAAGTCAGATTTATAGTGTAAACTTGCAATAGCGATAAAAAATGTGAGGAAGATGTCACCCTCACAGTTTTACTATAAAGCCAACACGTTAAAGACTGTACCAAGCCAATTCTGCAGCCTCCTCCTGTGCAAGCAGTCCCAGTGAAAACAACTGAGCGAGGAATATCCACGTTATGAACACTGGGTAGTTACACAGCAGAGGACACATTAACCGTGGTCTATATAATCTGGAAGGTCATACCAAATTCATCTTTAAACAGCTTTATAACATTCATGAGAACAAAAAAGAAAAAATTAAAAAAATTGATGTCAGAAAATTGCACTTCAGTGTAAGAGGCTTTTTTTTTTTTTTTAAGAAAAGAGATGTAGCTGCTTTGTTCTTTTTAGAAATGATGTAAAATAAGCCCACTCTTTCATTAGTTTGCTTATTATGCTTCTTTCACTCCCTTTTTTTTTTTGTGCAGATTATTCAGAACATTTTAGCTTCAGGGAAACTGTTCTCATCATCTTTCTTGCCACATGGAACTCGCTGAAAAATATTAATGAAAGATTCACTAGGGCAAATTTTCTATAAGTATAAGCAACAGCAACATCAATATTTCAATGTCTAAAAAACGTGGCTATTCTCTTGCCTTGAGTAGGTTGTTGGAAATCATTGGACTTTAATGAATTCAAAATTTCTTGACAGATTCAGTACATACCTTGCTTATGAAAATTCATAGGGGGAAAAGAGTTTTTTCTTTCTAAACAATATTTGGGGACTAAGAACCTGCTCATGTTTTACAATATACTTTTGCTGGCGTAGGTGGAAATGTGACTGCTGATCTTTTCATCATGGTCCTTGTAGACTGCTAGTTTCCCAGGCAGTTTCAGCTGTCACAGTTGCTTAGGGTCCACTGAGCTGTTTTTAGTTACTCATTCAAATATTCATAAGAACCGAGGGCTGCAGTTTGCTGTCTGGTAACAACTTCATTTTCTGCTCATACTGAGCTCGTCCTTGTGGGCTGCCTCTTCCCACTCAGATTGGCTTTTTCATGGCCACGTGACCCTTGAAGGATAATGGAGTTTCCCTGGGAGCAGGCGAAAGAGGCATGTTCTACCTTTTATCTTTGCTTGGCTGGATGATGAAAATAATTGCAGAAGACAGTTATGGATTACCAAAGAGACATGTGAAATGATCAAACCTGTATCAAGCACTGGTTTCTGCTACTAGAGAAAGCACATGCTTTAATTATTTACCTTGCAGGACAGCTCACACCTTAGGATGGCCACATTTTTGTGCAAATATTTACTTAACAATATTGTACTTGAGCAGAGTAATGAAAATAGGTGTAGTCTCATGTAATGTTTCTGAGAAAGACCAATGGACTGTGACATTCCCCTGCATGGGGGAAATCACTAGAGTGCAACGTTTCTATTATTTCATTAAAACTCTTGCTAAATAACCTTTCAGGGCAGCACGGTTCTGCATTTTTTAGCTAAAGGAAATAGCTGAAGATGAGGAATCCACAACTGCTGCCAGTTAATAATAGTCTGTGGTAGGATTTCTAAGAGAAAATACTACTTAGCACACATGAAAATCCAGACACACTTCAACTAAAACAGTATTTACAGGAAGCTATGCAACATCCTGCAGTTAGTCAGGGTTGCTTCCACCCTGTTGGGTACTTAGACAGTCAGGAGAAGGGACAAAGGAGGAAGCACCACCCTTGTCTGCACATCATTGCTTCTGTCTCACCTCGGTCCTTTTACTGCTTTGTATCAGCAGTTTTCCTAGAGAAGCCTATGGGCAGCCCCAACATTGTCACCCAAATGGGAGAGGACATGCTCCTTCCACCTTCATTTCTCCATGCAACTGCAGTCCAGAATATGAGTTTCTTAGAGGAGTTTTAAAGTAATATAATAGCTAAGTATTTCCCTGGGTATCAGTTAAAAAACTTACGGGGGTTTTGTTGGTGTTTTATGGAAAAAGGTTTAATTTCTGTCAATAAAACATGCTAGATATATAGCATCTTAAAATGACCATCCTTTTAATTACACTGTCATGACACTTTCTTTAAAGATTGTCTCCTTCAAGGCTTAGATTGAAAGTGTTTATTTACACACTTCCTGAACATAAGTACATAATAGCATCAGACAGCGGGGAAGTCTTCTGGATAAGCCACAACATAAATTTTCCCTGTCTGTCCTGTTTCACTCCAGATTCAAAGAGGAAAACAAAACAAAACAAACAAACTGTCGCAGGTTAGGCAAAAAAAGATGATGGTTTTGAAGCTAATGAATGATAAAATCACCTTTGACAGAAAGCAGGGAGAGTGAAAAAAAGAGCCCAATAACACCATTTGTTTATAGTAGAGAAACACCCACTACTGCAGACACTGTTAAGATACTGTCAGCGTTTCTATTATGATCCCATATTTCAAGGGCTTATAACTTGGCCATGAAAAGTCACTTTTAAAATTGAATCCAGAATACGGAGTGAGTTTAGCTACATTCTGTATATTATTGTCACCATGTGGACACCGAAAATACATAATAGAAATAAATAAAAGAAAAAAACAGCTACAGCTAAATCAAAAGCAGGTGCATTGATGAGCTATCAATGCTAAAGGCATCTCAGGCTCAAGTTACTCAGGTAACTCTTGTTCTGTTTCTTTAAAACAGAACACCAGACAAAAAAAATGTATTTATCTGAATATTTGGGTTGGGTTGTTTCTTTTTTAGTTGTTACTATAGCTTCCACTCAAGAACAAGAAAAAGTCTGAGGAAAAGCAAATCATGCAAGAGCACTATACATGCAAACAAACATGAGGAATAAGCACTGAAACAATCTCTGCTTCTGCAGCACCTGCAAGACCTATTTGTTTCTTTGTAGAAACATGAAGCAGAAGCTGTTCAGTCAAGCAGGGGGCAGGGAGAGTTAACTTGCTAGATTTTGACCTTTCATAAAATCCTGTCGGCTTGCTCCCCCCAATCTATTTTTCCTTCAAGTATTTTTCCTTTCCAAGGCTTCTGAAGAGCAAAGGTTAATGAAGTAATCTATGACTGAATGCTAACATATGCAACGTATGTACAGAAAAATGCACATCCCATTTTTAGCATTGCTCTGGAAACAACTACCGTCTCTTATAGCTGCAATTTTGAAAGAATGCAATTATGGTGTAGAATTTCAGCTACCTTTGGGCTGAGGCCTCTGGAGACATACAAAGAATTAGTGTATTGTTGTGCGATACATTTGTGAAATCATGTCCTTCTAATATTCTCCTCTAAAACTACACTGTAATTCCTCTCAGCTAAAAATCATGTCTGTCTGTTCTTCTGTTTGTAAAAATGTCTATTAACAGCCTAAAGGCTTATTTTCAGTTTTCAAAAATCAAACCCACATGTCAGCTAAACTAGCATTAACTAACACAGCAAAGGAACTTCTCTGCTGATGACAAAAAGTGCACACTGGAAATCAAACACTGCAGGTCACAGATGTGGTGGTGCTGGTCTCCTGGAGAGAAGGGAATCTCAGGGACCAGGGATCTCCAAAGTGCCCTGTGTACACTGCCCAGGTTCAGCAGTTTTTGACTGCTGGGTTCAGGTATGAGCTGAGATAAAACGTGAGGAAAGAAGTTGGACCAAAGACAGTTGAACAAGTCTAAATGACAGGCATATCTAACGTGTAAAACTTCATCTTTCATCACCATCAGACATGAGTTCTAGGGTGTTAAAGTCAATGACCTTTTGCTTTTTCTGTAACGCAAATAACAGTGCGTCCAGGGATTAAGTTCATCAGCAGAAAGAAAATCCAGGTTTTCCTCTCTTGTCAGTGCAAATGGCTTGATGAGCCTGCATCAGGAATATAATTGTCCCAAAGAGGTCCAAGTTTAACATGGCTTAGTCTTATCTTATTTACAGAGCAAAATAAAGGTGGGCAGGAACTTAGAGACCAGATATATTGATCAGAATAGCCTAGACTTCACCATGGAAGCTGGAAATCTACTTTATAACCAAATTATTTCTAATATCTGTTTTACTTCAGCTGAGATTCTTTTCAAGGTGTTTTTTTGAAAGTTTTATTGACAGCTCTGATATTAATGCCATCTAACAAAACAAAAATACATTGCCAAGGTCCACAGGTTCAATCCCTGTATGGACCATTCACTTAAGAGCTGGACTTCATGACCCTTGTGGGTCTCTTCCAACTCAGAATATTCTGTGATTCTGTGAAAAAGTTAATTACTATCATTTTACTGATAAAACATCAAGCCAGTTCCTTAACACAGTTTTGAGGATGTTGGGTTGCAAAGTAACTTCAGAAACTTTGCTTTCTCATACAGAAAAGCCTGACTATTACTGCCAAGGACACTTGACTGCTAAGATACTGCACACATTAGTAAAGCCCCAGAAGAGCAGAATGAGCACCTAATAAGACCTAAGAAAAAAAAATTACACTTTCATCAAGCAGTATCACTGATTGCTAACACTTTGCCATGCCTAAGCCTGAAAGGCCTCAGGATAAAGACTGGGATTCAGAGCTGGGATACAGCTACTGAGCTTTGGAAGGCACTGCTGCTCAGTGGCAAAGAGGTGAGTCTTTCGTTTTGCACCATTCCCTGCACATCAAGCCCTCATAATAAGCTCTCTCCAAATCTTTCCCAATTCTTCTAAACTATCAAGTGTTGCAAGTCAGGTGCTGAATTCAAGCACGTAATTATTGATCCAGATTGTGTATACCAGTTTTAGCTAGACCATGGTTTGGTCAGAGCTCCTATTTACATTGAAAGAGCAAGGAAACCTTTAATAAACTTGAAAAATATGTTTTGTTTAAGTCTGAAGATTTGTGGCTAAACTCCATTGTGTGACTTCTATACTCTGAGTCCACAGGATTACCTGAAAGTTCATTTCAGCTTTCTGAGCTGCAAGAGCATAATACACTCAGGGTCCCTCTACCCAAACCACCACACCAGCAAGACTATATTGCTTTTTCTCCACTTTTACCCTCTAGTCACTCCTATCGTCTCAGTACAGACCAATTCATGCAGAACCCAATCCTTTAAGTCTGTATTTTTCCATATAGATAAAAAAATTCCCTGAACACTGATTTTTCACGATGTATCCTCCTCAATACTCGTATGAGGTTCCACATAAACTCTGAGCAGCCTAGTCAAGCAACCCTGTACTTCATGTCTTACATAGCAAAACAGCCTTATCATATTTTCAAAACAGTCACCTGTGAAACACTTTCTGTATTTACAAGCAATAAAATGCTCTACTTTCACTCCCCCAATATGGCACAACACGTATTACATGAAAGTTTCTTCCTGCAGCACATTCCTTCATTCCTAAAAAATTTATCTTACTAGGAGCAGTTAGGAAAGTATCTCCTCATTCTTTTCTAGTGGTTTAAAAAAAAAAAAAAAAAAATATGCAAGATCATGCACTTGCAGAATCCCTAAAAAATAACTATGTGTATGCAAATGCAAGAGTTCTGGAAATTTTCATTGACAAAAATCTCTACGCTATTATTTATATATGAAGGCAGGAAACAGCATAACATCTTTTCTTCACTTACCTTGGAAAAATGAGAGGGGGGGGAAGGCAATGTCAGAAAACTACTGTAAATAAAAAAGAGCTTGGCTTGTTTGTTTTTTTCTTAAATGATAGACATGTAGATGAAATAATTATCAAAATTTCCTGGTTAGTAAGGATTTCACTTCAGCAGGGTAATCACAATAGCTACATTTGCTTTTTCTTTACACTTGGTCCTGAATAACAACACTGAATTGTCATAGTGTTCCTGCTTTTAAAAAAATAAAATAAAAGCACACTTTCAATATAAAAAACACTCCCAGAAATACTGCATGGGTCAGGCTGCAATCCTTTTCTCCCATTCAGCAGTGACAGCCTCACTGAAATAGCAGCACTTGCAGAGTACAGTGTCAGCCAACACGGGCTGTCCTGAGTGTGCTGAGCCCTGGCAGGAGCTGTGTGATGACACCCCACAGTTGTGTGATGGGTGTGCGGGGCCAAACCTGGGCTTGCACCTGACAGTCCCCAAGGAGATGGGAATCCAACATCTAACACGACCTGTGTGTTTACATCCCAATCCCTGCACACTCTGGCTGCACAGAGCACAAGCACACCACCAGGAATGACCCTTGGCAATCTCCTAAAATTAACAAGACAGACAAAATCCCACTAAAACCACAACTCCAACCCCACCCACCAGCAAAACCACGTTCACAATAAACGCAGAGGAGAAAGCACCTTGTGTTGAAACAACGTTTTGTAGAAACTGGTGTTTTCTAGCACCACTAGTAAATCTTAAAGCACTACCTAAACCCAGAGCACCTGTCAAACATCTCATTTCCTGTCTTTTTTTTTTTTTTTACAGAATTTTCAAGGAGGAGACAATGGGCTTTCGGCCGTTCTGCCCTATCCTGCGAGTTTCCCTGTTCCCTCTCAGTGTATCCCACACAGCGAGCAATGTCCTGTATCCTCACACACGTATTTTTCCAGGACAGCCACACTCGGGCACCCGCGGGGATCCCGCTCCAGGCCGGCTCGCGGCCGCCCCCTGCCCCCGCGCCGCGGCGGTGCAGCCGCCGGCGCAAACGTGAGCGGAGAGCCAAATAATTCCCGACAGGCGCTTCCCTGGGAAACGCCAGGCGTTCTGGGGCATCCTCCCGCGCATAATGACTTCAAGCGTTTCAGGCTTTTCCCCTAAACAAGAGGGAGGAATGGGGAAAACAGCTCAAAAGCCCGCCCTCCTCCCCCGCTCCCGAGCATCTCTTCTCTGTATCTGTTCCTTTAGAGACTGACTTTCAAAATTTTATATCTATAGATATCTAAACAAACTTTCGAGAAGCTTACCTCCCCCACCATGCAACAATTCCAAATATTCCAAGCTGCAGCCAGAAAGTAACCTCCCTGCTTCACGTCCTGCTGTGCCAAAAACATCCCCAAAATCCAAGTCAAGCAGTCTCTTCTGCCATTTCCCCGTTAATAATTGCTAATGTCTTAAAAGATTTGATCAGCATTTATTGGATTTTAAAGTGCTTTAAGATAGAATTTGATTTTTTTTTTTTTAAACTGAGAAAATTAGCAATCTGACTGCAAAACGAAGCAGCCTTACAGGAATGACACCTCTTCCAGTGGGAAGGACAAGGGACCCTTTCGGACTCTTATCTGTATGTTCTCCAGAGCAGCCTCTCTGCAACAGTATCACAATAGGCGGCACATGCTGCTGTGCTCGTCTGCTGCACTCCCCAAATATACACTTTATGAAATCCAGTGCCAGTCACCACCTCCTAGGCCTGCATAAAATAAAACTGTTGAGCAAATGATTACACAAATCTGTGATTTACTTCTAAATCAAGCACAAACAGCTCCCGATCTCCATAAAGTTTGCTGAATCCACCTTTTGAAGGCTGCCAATCCACCTGTCCCTGCCATTCACCAGCTGCAATTAATTTATGCTACATGCAGTTGACATGTAAATTAATTTCCTGATGGCCCTGCATTTCCCTCCCTGCCATCAGACCCACCCAGGACTCAGCCTCCTCTGTTGCCTGCAGGTCATTTGGTCCATGACCTGCACAGCCAGAGCTGGGCAGGGGCTGAGCACCAGGGACACCAACGTTAGCCCAGGGGACAGGAGGAGATAACTGGAAAGGAAGCAGGACTACCCCTGTGCTCCTGGCACCCCAAGGAGACAAAGTGAACCCTTGCTAATATTCTGCAAAGAATTCCTCCTCTATCAGAAAGAAGGTTTGAAGGACCTAAATCATATTGATGATTTTCTTCCGCAGTAACTACCAAAGTCCACTTTTTGGAAGACTAAGTTATTTACATAGTTTTAAGAAATAACTAAGAGCAGGAGCATCTCTCTCTCCCCCCTCATTTTTGTTTGGGTTTTTGGTTTTGTTTTTTTTTAATAAAACCCATCAGCACCTAATAGAAGGCACATCTCAACTTCAGCAAAAGAATCTCTTCCTCCACACTTAGTAGGGGAACTGAGTTTTTATCCCCTTTCAAAGGATCAACAAAGTTATTAAGAAGAAAACCTCAAATTACCTTCGGGTTCAGTTTTATTTTTCCAGGGGCCATTTTTCAGTCGCAAACCACTACAAGTTGCTCGGCTCTGATGTTCTGAGGTGAGAGGAAGAGCAGCTACACAGGTAAAGAGATGTTTGCTCTGAAACAGCAGTGATCTGGGTTTCCAGAGCAGTCTTATTATTAGCACAAGAAGCAAAGAGGATTTCTTAAAATTACCTGACAATTTGTTCTGAGGTTTGATCTTTTGTACTTCACTTAAATCCTACTTATTTTAGGCCCATTTAAAGCTGATTCCACACAGTTTAAGAAAAAACTTTCATCCCCTTCATTTTACACTTTTTTTGATTACACTGTTCTTTTGTTTCTGTGTCTGGTGAACTGGGTCTCATCTGAACAGCTTAAAGAAATGTGACAATAAGAGCAAATCTGCTCTTAAATTGCTCTAAATGCACTTTTTAATGAGTTAGTCCTCATAGCAGAAATTCCTCTTATGAAGGATACCAGGAGACATCAATGTCTCCAGACACAAGAGACGTATCAACGTTTTCACTCTGCAGCATTAAACAACAATAGACCCTGCAGGCAAAATAGCTGAACTCTTTCAAACTCACACCTCCATTTGAGCAAACCCACAGCACTGGAGCACTAATTCAAGGAGCCTCCTTGTTCTGTCACCATTCCTACAAGGAAAGAGAGCAGCAGGGACATGGCTCTTGGGCCAGTGAGCCTCCATCCCGGGCTGATCTCCACAGGGGAACACGGTCCCTCCTGCACAGCAGAGCAGGGGGGTCCTGCAGGGCTGCCATCCCTCTGCCTGATGCCAGCAGGGTTGTTATAGGGGCAGAGCACCCTCATGCCCCTTACATAGACACCTCTCCCCAGGAACCTGACAGCCCAGTGAGGTAGTGACAATCCTTCCAATCCCTTACTAGTGAAGCATTTACCAAGCACACCAGGTTACAATGAATTAAAGGGGATTGCCCCAAGAATCAGACTTAGATCTGATACTGACTTCCCTGGCACATATTCCCTCCTCTACTGTGCATTCAAACTGAGACAAACAGTCCTTCTGGCCGCTTGCAGAAGTGGAAAGTCAGCCTTCAAGTCCAGCCCAGATCATTTATTTAGGTCTCAGTTCCTTTGCCCCTCATTCCCCCTTTACCTGTATTTAAAATAGAGAGAGCAATGCTCCCTTCAAAGAGGGCCTAAAGTTTACAAAGCATTTCAGGAGGTTCAGACAGTAAGGGTTACAAAGGACAAATTTTCTTTTGCTTATTCTTATATTGATTTGATCTCTGTGTACATTTTTTATGCTTCCCATACAAAAAGTTATTTGAGGAGGCCAGAATGATGTATGATTTTAATCAAAACATCTGTGAAGAAGTTCCACTCCAAGAAAAGCTTCGGTACATCAGCAACAGCAGAAAGAATGAACAGCTGGGTGAAGGGCAGCACTGTTACAGGACATCTAATGAAAAACAAAAATCTTAAAAAATTGACGCTTATTATCAGTCTTCCCACCACGGGAGATGGATCCTTCTGGCACACCAGGTGCTATTTGTTTCTACTCTATTCAGACAAGATAGTACTCTGAAAATATCCTTGTAGACCTTCACTTCAGTATTTGTGTGCTACTCATTGAGTATTTTACCAGTGTTGCCATCTGGGGCAGCCTTTTAAAGCCATTGCCAGGTCACAAATTCAGTTCTGCGAAAGACTGGCTCAGTCTCTGTCATAAAACATTTCATCAGCTGAATATTTCAAAGATTTCATTACTATTATAAGGAAGCATTAATGGTGATAAAATAATCAGTCAGCAAAAATTCTACTATTTCTCCTTTAGTGAAGGTAATCATTACAAACTCACTCAAAATTTTCTCGTTTCCCGAGGAATCAGAAGAACTATTAGCCAAAAAGCACAGAGGAGTTACAACTGACACCCATTAAATGCATAATGCCCTTGCTGTAGAGAAATCCCACTAAAATTACACCAGAATATCTGTTTCAGGCAGATGGATAAGAGTGTTCTTGCTTTTATTCAGGTTAAGAACAAAAAATATAGCAGCAGAAGATGTAACCGTATAACACAACCCTTCTCTTCTGCTTTCTTTTGTATTTTGCCTTTCTGTGCATTGAAAATTTATTCTTTTAACTGGATTAGCTAGTTAGAATGCACAGTATTCTTTTAAAATGGCTCTCCATATTTCTCTCTGTGGATTACTTTGAAGCACAACATGTCTATTCTTTTGAACAGGTTCACTCTCTTCACAGGTGTTCATTAAAGTGAGCTCAACTCTAATCCCCTTAGCACTGAAGTATGCAGCTTTTAAAAAGGACCTGTGCTAAACCAGCATTGCCAAACTCTTCAATGCTGTAAAATGCAGACTTTCAAAAAGAAGAATTTCTTCAGTGTCTTAAAGACCACACATACTCCTCCTGGAACAAATACTGACCTACTTAGTTAACCTGTTTTTCAAATGGCATTTTGTCTTTGAAGTTCACAAAGGAGAACAGCCACACTAGAATACAGTCAATCTGTGTTTCTCCAGTTGTTGGTGAGAGCACACATTGGAAAACCCACCCCCCTATAAATAATAGAGGTGATTCTCTCAGCAGCATGTTTACTGAAAAACTGACTTTATAGATGAGAAAGGTTGAATAAATAACCAGCTCTTTAGATGCTTTTCTTACTACCCTTTGCAAAACACAAGAACACGGTTTCTCACCCACCACCCTTCCCAAACTGTCCGAGATTTTGTCCAGATTAAGTGTCATAAGTTTAGGTCCCCATCAGGAAGTATTTTGGCACAACAACAATGGATCAGTAGGTGAAAGTGGCTGATGCTCAGCCCCCTGACATCTGCTACATGTATTTCAGATTTACTTCCCACCTAGATTTTGTCTGGCCCCTGGACTAAATGCCCTTGGGGCACATGTGATTTGATGCTTTTACTTCTCAGCTCTCCTTCTCCCAAGAAGCAACACACGAACTGCATTCCAGCAGTTTTCCTCATGGCTGTGCTGCCAAGAGTCATCCAGAGATTTTGAGCTCAAGAGATGAGCTCAGACTGATAGGACTGTGCTGCCCTTCAGATGCAGCATTACCTGTAAGGGCTCAAAAAACTTCCAGAGGGGGGGAAACACTGAGGCCTCTACTGCGAGTTCAGCCAGTGAATGTACCTTCCTAAGACAGCTGCTGTCAAAGGCCCCCAAGGCTAAAAAGCAAGAGTCACCTCTTTCCTGGTTTTCCTCAGATATTGCAAGCTTTTTGTAACACTGCATCTTTAGTGACAGAAATGGGTGAAAAGACAGACAAGTCTTCTGAAAGTTTCCCTTCTCTCACGACACTTCAGACATATCCAGCATGGGCCAGTTACTTTAGACTGACAATTTGAAATGTGGCAGGAGACACCTGCTATATGTGCCAAAGCAGTTGCATTTTTGCACTGCAAATTCATTTTATGTTTCAATAAACATTCCTAGACCTTAGTGAAGTGCATTCCCTATATGAAGCAGCAGGAGGCATCCCCCACCAGATTTCAAAATAACCCTTTGTAGTGCACAGAAAATGTTGGACCCCTTTAAAACTGAGTTTGTCTCATTTCAAGTTTTTCTTGTATCCTTCTTTGAAGATTTCAAAGCCCTTAACAAATATTAAATGTTTCTCTTGTTTGAGGGGAGTATTGAAATCCCTTTTACCAATAGCAAGATGAAACTGAGACTGCTAAATGCAGCAAGTCACTGGTAGGAGGAAAAAAAAAAAAAAGAAAAAAGAAAAGAAAAAGATAGTAACAATCCTCATTGACACCCCCTAGCTTTCTCAGGCACTGCTGTCCTAACATAGAGATTCAGGCATGGGGAACCAGTAGTAACCCAAAAAGAGAACCCAAGTGTCCACAGCTATCACCTAGCACTCCACACTGGAACAGGGGATAACTCTCTGCTCAAAGGATGTTTGTGTGTTTTACATGAAACCACACTTAACTAATGAGACTGAGCAATCCTTGGACCACAATTCTCACTTGTCCTCCTTGTGTAGGAACCTGCTCCAGCCCTACACTAAAGGCATTGTACTTTTGGCTTGCTCTTTCTGACTGAGTGATGACTGAAGAAAAGGACCCAAAAGCACATCAGTACTGGAATCAGAATTGCTGCAGCCTTTGGGTTACCTTGCAGTAGGGCTTGGTCCTTCAAACATGATTTTTACCTGGTGTGGTCACTGGTAGAAGTGAGATAAACTCATCAAAGTGATGCTGATGCAAACATAGTTTGAACAGCATAAAGGAAATTTAGACATATGGACAATTCCTGTTGGAGTAACTCCACTGATGACACCTGATTCTTCTCTGTGACTTCGCACAGGTCCTGAAAACTTTTCTATGCAGGTATTGAACTGGAATCACGGATTATTGTGTACTGCACTGCAGCCTTTACATATGTGTAAAATATACATGGACAACTGCTGTATAATGCTATAAAATTCACATACAAGTTGGAATTTCCAATTCTATGAACATGTTAAAGATTTTGCTATCTTGCTGTATTCCCAAAATAGGACACCAAAAGGTCCATTTTCTCTACGTGTTGCATAATATGCATGTCAAGAAAATGTGAATATCTTGTTTTTGAAGCAGTGTCATGCTGATATTTCATGAAAAACAAGCAATTGACATTTTTTAAATCCATGTATTTCATTGACATTTTGATGAACTGACTTAACCTTATACTGAGCCATGACTCCTGAACTTCATGTTCCATAAATAAACAGACCATTTTCTTCCCAACCAGTAAGCTTCCAAAGCACCCTTCCTCTTGTCCAGTGCACCATGTTATACTCCTCTCCAAAAACTTCTGAGCAATTTCTCACCATCAGCCTCCATTTTCTTCCTTGCACTGAAAAAATTCCAGAAGACGATGTCTACAAGGTGAAACCAGTTGTGGATGCACTCAACAAAACATTTTGAACTGGATTACGTTAACCTAAAAATAAAAGATTTAACGAACTGCCACAACCTTTATGCAAACAACCCAAGGCAAATACTTTTTTACTCTTGTCAGAAATGCTTCCAAATAACATATAGAGAAAATATTGATTTTTTGCGAAGAGCACTTTCCAGCATAAAGTGCTCAACTGGACCTGCCAGTTACAAAATAACAATGCAGCAGGAGCTTTTGTTGTGTTAAGAATTGTCCTAACAAGGTCATGCTCTTGTACTGCACCCCTCGGTAGTGTTTCTGCTTTTCTCTGTTTAATCTGATTACTGAAATAGAAGTATGAAACCATCATTCCAACCAAGAAAGAAGTATAAAATTATCTGTTTCACAACACTGCTAGTTCACAGAGCTCACCCCTATGAATTTCCTTCCCAATTTTGCAGGCTGCACAAGTGCAGAAACATATTAGAATTCCTAACGTTAAGCCAAAATCCCTGATCCAGCAAAAAATATTTGAGCAGCTCTTTGCTGTATCAGTGCTCCCATATTTTTTAACTTAAAAATGTGCATTTTTTTTTGCTTCTCAAAAATTATACTAACTCTAAATCCATTTAAAGCAATCTAGATTTTAATTGGAAAAAGTAAGAAGGAAGGAGATCTCTCCATAATGATGCAGATTAAAAAAAATATATTTAAAAAAATCACGAGTGTAGAAGAAAAACACCAAAAATCATAAACATTGATATGCCTTTAGTTTCTAATAGACACTGAGCCAAAAGCTTTCCTGTCTAGATTAATAAACATGGATCTACTATAAATGTGCCAATAACACACTCTCTAGAAAAATGTGTTTCAAATTACTGGAGAATCACTGGAGAATTCAGTTCTTTTTTGCTCCAGTTACTTAGAAAACTAAAATGCATCTACGTTTTGTTTCTCATGTCATTAACACAGCATTATTAACTGTTGCAATGTTTGCTGTGTATTTAACTATGTTAGTGCTGGCATTTAATCATGTAAGATGATCAAAAGTAGCAAAGTTAAGCAAGACAAAATACCAAGACTCGGTCCTTTCACCTGGAATTTTATTGCTGTCCTTGAAATGCTATCACTTTTTAATATCTTCCTGACAGCAAACTAAACTGCATCTCCACTGTCAACCAAAATTAAATCAATTGACCTTTATGCTTGATTAAAACAGAAAATATCAAATATAATAAAAATAAAAATATCAGAGCAGAGCTCAGGGTTCTGATGGGCTGTATAATCACAAACATTATGTTTAGAACTAACAGTGGCAGAAAAGTACTTTATACATATTTGTTCAGTAGTTAAACGCTAAATTCTAATTAAGACCATTTATTTCTTGTTTAGCAATGGAGGTGAAAAAATAGTCTTCAGTGTCAGCAGAGAAAAATATAATATATGCTTTATTCAGAAGCTGAATGTAAGTCTTCTACAGTGCTCAAATTCTGTATATACCTTCAAACTAAGAGCTAAATTGGACCTGAATGGCATTTTGACTTCAAAATGCAAATTACACTGATATACCTACAGTATGATCTCAAGCCTGTTCATCAAAGACCACACCTGCAGAGGGATTTGATTAGATCTCAACATAAAGCAAGATTTTACCCTATGGGGTAACTTACAAACATATTTTGCAAATAAATAGAGCAAAGAGAAGTGATTTGTGTGTTTAGATAACAGCCAGCTGACAGCAATGTCCTTCTCCCAATCTATATATATTGGGTAAAACAAGGGTAACATACACATCAGCATTGTAACTATTGATTTATTTAGATAAAATGTTCTCTTACTAAGGAATTTTTAAATTCCTTTCACACTTCACCCCAATCAGGTGTGTCACCAGAGCCTTCAGTTCTTAAGAAGTCTTATGTACACTGTAGGGAGCAGAGTTAAGAGAATGCATCCTCCACAAAGCTGTACCTTCATTCCATGCTGGTGTGGTGCTGCACATTAACTTCTGCTCCCCAAAGAGCCAAATTCTGACTTTTGAATAAGTTTGCCTAGGGCATCCTTCCAAAAGTTGTTTCTTAAATTCTTATGGAGGAAATGTACCTTTTCTCACTACAGTAACAACACTTGGCAGATGTGGTTAACAGCTTGCCTAAGGAAACAGAATTCCCTGTAGTCCATATTCGCTCTGTGAAGTGCTCTTATTGTCCCCTTTTGCCCACACTTTTCCCTGTGGGCTGCAGAAGGTTGCTAGGTTACATTGACTGCAAGCCATGACATTCCTGATACACACCTTCCATGCTTTCTGCATTGTTTTTGCTTCTCCATGCTTCTGACACATGGCAAATCAAATGCACTCCTTGGACTCTATTCCATGGACAGATAATAGTTTCAAGAGGCAGCAAAAGAGTCCAGAACTAATTCAAAGCCAGACACTTTCAGATGTTCTGAAAATTGCTTTTCTAACTACAGCAGAAGTAAACATTTTCCTCCTGGCACATTCCCACCACTCACTGAAATATAGAACTGCTAATTCTAATGGCACCATCCACTAAATCCACATGCTCTCTTGTCCTTGAAGTGGAAAAAATTATCACATATCCTACTTTAGATAAACCAGACCTTCACTCCTCTTAGTATGACATACCTGTGCTCATTAGCTTCCCTGATTCTAAAGAATCATTGAAACTGCTACAAAAACTCATTTGCTCCTGACACTACCTTCCAAGCCAGCAATGACAGAATCTTTGCCACCTACCATACACAGCACCAGCTGGGTCAGAGGGTCCTCCTTTTTTTCCTGTCTGAGCTGGAATAGGTTGCTTGAGGAGAATCAGATTCACCCTTCAGCTCTTGAAGGCAAGCAAGTGGAAGACTTACTTTCTCCGAGAGCACAAAGAGTCAGCCTTGCTGATGGAGAGTGCCAACATCAGCCAGGCCATGCAAACTCAAAGAAAAAGCTGACTGTGTGTGTGGGAAACCAGTACAGTGGGAAATTATTAGTCAACTAATTTCAGCAGAACATTTGTGCTGTTTTGGTAAAGATACTCTATACTCCCTGCAGCTGCTCAGATGTGTTCTCCCAGAGCTCTGATTCTGCATTACTTATCTGACAAGTCCAAACTCCTCAGGCTCCCTCCACCAGGAGGGCCAGCCTTTGCAACCTCTGCTGCCTTCTGCTTTTCCAGCTGTCAAGCAGCAGCAGGAATTCCCTCCCTACAGTGCTGTGCAGACTGGGATTTTGCATGTGGCTGACTCCAAGGAACACCTATCTCCACTCTAAGCAGGGAGGAAAGCAGTGGGAAACAGCTCTTCCCTGAGAATTCTTCTCTCAAAGATACTGACATTTTTGGATTACATATATCTTGATGCCATCAGAGCCTGCAGGGCGACAACTGAAATGATGGGAAAGTGATTCCTCAATTCTCTGCATGGCTGGGAGCCAGGAATACTCTAGCTCCACATGAATCTTTTTCTTCACTTGAACCAAGCTGCAGTTTAACCAGCTCTATTTTCTTAAAAGGAGAGATTTGCTGGTTTTAATCTGTTCCAGCCAATAAATGAACTGAAAGCAAACATATCTGTTTCTAGATCAATTTGCAGGTTTCCTCAGCTTGTCTTAAAAGTTAACCCACTCTCTTTTTTCCCCCCTCTACCAGACAAGATCCAACACATGTTTACAGTTTCACCTAAAACCTCCAATCTCTGTAATTTATGTGACCTCTTTCTACTACCTGACCTCACACACGTAACATCCAAGACAGAAGAGCATTAGTCCTTCAGCTAACATCCTTTCAATAAGGACAGCTTTTAAAGTGTTAGAATTAGCATTACATAAGAAGTTTCAGTGATCATTTTAGCCACTTCTTTTACCATTTTGGTACATGGTATTAAAAATCTAATAAGAGAAAAAAATAAGAGAGGGGAAAAAAATAAGAGAGGGGAAAAAAATAAGAGAGGGGAAAAAAATAAGAGAGGGGAAAAAAATAAGAGAGGGGAAAAAAATAAGAGAGGGGAAAAAAATAAGAGAGGGGAAAAAAATAAGAGAGGGGAAAAAAATAAGAGGGGAAAAAAATAAGAGAGGGGAAAAAAATAAGAGAGGGGAAAAAAATAAGAGAGGGGAAAAAAATAAGAGAGGGGAAAAAAATAAGAGAGAAAAAAGAGGACAAAAGAAACCTACCAGTTAAAAAGGATGTGACTTTTACATTAAAACCAAACAGAATTTTCTCTATTAGAGAAGTTTTAAACATGTCCTAATTGCATAAGTAGGGCTGGTAGTGAGGTACATAAACCTGGTTTGATCAGCATAACTGTTCATCCTGGCGGTTTGACTTGATAAAGAACATCTACACACGGGAAAAGGTCTCAGATAATCTTTGGTGTGTTTCTGCAAAGACTACTTATAAAAGGGAGAGAATAAACTGAGCTTTACATCTACAGGAAGTAATAGGATTAACATATAGGAAAGATGACTTAAGTTAGCTGTTAGGAAAAGACCTGTGTGCTAGTTATGGCTATTATTTAATAAGCTTTTCTAATTTCTATTCTTGTTTATTCGTATCAATTTATAGTCATCAACATAGCAGCAAACAGTAAAACGCTTGGACCAAACTAAATCATGTCCTGCAGAGGGCAGCACAGAGATGTAAATGAAAACTTTGGTCTTAGACTGTGACAGGTTTTCTTCTGCTAGAATCGCTTAACTTCTGATTCCTCTGGAGCTCTGTCTCTCTGTCCCGATGAAAACGATTGTTCACCTACAGGACTTTTAATCCTTGTCAAAATTTGCAGGAATGATGTGACATTTTTGCTTTTCTTTTTGCTTACCCCTGTTCAAAAAATAGAATTAAATCTTGGCATAACCCACACCTGTCAGTCAATTCCAGCAACTGGTTGAGACTGGCAGGAGGCTTTGACTTTCGCTAATCGTGCAGAGATAGATTACCATCAAATAGTTGGCAAAAATAAGTAGTAATTGCAAAATGTCTCAGGTTGTCAGCAAATACACCCTCTGAAATGCCCTCTATCAAATTGTTACTCCCTCTGTAAGCCCAACAAGCCTAAATCAAATCTCAGTGCCTGCTGCAATATGCAGAATACGTGACTGCAGCGTTTCCTAGAATTACCCCGTCACTCGACACTAGAGAGCAGTCTTTTCCCAGCATATTAAGAATGGCACAGTGCTTTTTCCCCTCTACTTTCTGAAGGAAGAGAAAATTGACCTGTATTCTAAGTCAGCACACTTCACAGAGCTAAAAAATTCGGATGTCTGATCAGACTGAATTGAACCATAACTCTGCTAGATAACATAATCATGGCATTTCTTATGGATACCAGCTGTTGACAGCTTGCACCCAGCCTCCAGTCACACATTTTTATTGCAGACTTTATCTTCTCATCTGGGTTATTTGTATTACTGCAGCACTAAAAAGAAAGAAAAGATGCGGCTCCAAAGGGAACTTGAAATTGGTAAGAAAATGCTCACGCCTGTTTACAGCCTGCAACCTCAGTTTAAAAGGGTTAAATAATATAGTGAATTTACAGCAATGCTGGGAATTAGACAAAAATGTCTAGCTTTTTTCAATACTGTCTGTGTTAAGCACACTTAGCTTAGGCGATGCGCTGAATTAAAAGCACTGGAATCTGAAATTCCTTTCCCACCCCTTATCTCTTTATCTATTCACCAAAACTGGCAGATTCATAAGGTTTCTTCCATAACCCCCACCTCTGCTTGGACACATCTCTGACAAGGCCTTTTGTAAGGGTGAGGTAGACTGTTGTGTTGTACTTCTGCAGGGATGGCAGAAAAGGATAACAATTAGTGCTGCCCATAACAGCAAGTCTGTGACACACAAAACCTGTCTCCTGAGCAATGCAGCGTGGTTTTCAGCTCATCTGCTGGAGCCCTGAGTTACCAGGATGAAACACAACCAGTTCCACTGCTAAAAATCTGCTGGCAGCTTCATTGCATTTAGCATAACTTTAGTAGATATCATTCAGTTCAAGATATAACTTGAAAAGGCACAGAAGAGAGACGTGTCCTTACTTGTCATAACAAAGAGGTGTTCTATCCCCAGGTAATGATATTTTTTATATATCTGATATGAGATCCCACTGAACTAAGATGTATAAATGTACACTACAGCTATACACATGTATTCAAAGCTATACTTTCTACAATGCTTTGCACTTTAGCACTTAAAGAAAATCCCAGTGTTGATAAGAACACTTTCAAATCATGATCATTGTACACAATTCATCACCATGACCATGAGATAACCTACATTCAAGGCAGCAGCAAAAACAGAAGCAAAGACTTTCAATAACAACACCATAGTCTTTTACTTCAGTTCAAAGTGGATTATCAGATACAGACTTATAAGGGCTATCACTCTCTTTGGGGTTAGACAACAATAGTAGTTCCTTGGACCTCTGCCCTCACATCACCTCATTATTTTTATTTGTTCTCTTGCTCTGAATTGTTCAGTACAGGGCAGTGTGTTTTTGCTGAGTGCCTCTATGTTACCAGGCACAGGAGCCTCGGGGGGCCCACATACAGCTGCCATACAAATCCATAACTGCTGTTTGATAAAAGGAAGTTGTTGGCTAGACCTACTCCACAAGCTCCCTATGACACATTGCAGGTTAACCTGTACTGAAGCAAGACTTTTTACTCATGTATTCACTCAAAAAACCCCACATGAACATCACTTCATCAAGAGCAGCCAAGTTATACAGAAAGGCCAGATTCTGCCTATTGGTAAAGATATATGATAAACCACATAGGATTCATTATAAACTGTGCTTGATGCCTTGTTTGCCAATATCAGCTCAGCTCAAACAAGTAACATCTTTAGAAGCTTATCTCTTGGAAATAAATACAGCTAGTCTCTATACTTTGTCATCCAGCTCCTTTCTTCTCTGGAAGACAATTCCTGCTAAACCAATCTCACTCCAGGGTAGCATCAGATGGAAAGAAAGGGTGGAACCAGAAACCAGCCCCAGCAAGGTCCATACTCACAGCCAACCAGCCGAGCACATATGAAGATGCCAAAAAATCTGATGCAAAAGAAGTATTGGAGGTTGATAAATGAAGAGATGAAACACAAATACTGAAAGATATACTGATGGATGAAGAGTGGGGGAAGCCAAGACTAGAACCAAAGCATTCTAGGCAGCTTATAACTCTGCTCACATGACCTTTGATGCCTTCAATATTATTGAGCCAGGAATATTGGTAATATTTAACACTCATCCTTTTCTTACCTGAAATAGCTAAAAGAAAATATGTTGCATGTCCCAGTGAACAGCATTCTTCAGAATTCCCAACATCTTCCTGGTAGCAAAACTTCTGAAACCCAACTCAACCACATTTTTACTGTTCCAACATACAAAGAAACAGTAGACATTTCCTTCCTTCTAATTTGCATAATTTTAGTTCTACAGTAATTACTATATATGAGGAAATATTTACTACAGTGCAAATATGAAGAACTGTGGCTATTTGGCTTGAAATATGGAAACAGAAGATAAAAATGGGGTAAAAGGAAAAAAGAGAACATTAGGTTTAATAAAATAAGTTTTGTCTTGAGTATTCACTCATTGAAACAAGGATGTTAAACACCCAGATTAGTCAAGTTTCAAATTCAAATAAAAACTTTAAATTAATTCTACAATTGTAAAACATAAAGCACCCAACAAAGTTGATAAGAAATTACTCTGTAAGGACTGTAAGTCCTCTTGTGGCAAATGAAGATAGCAGAAATTAGTTGCTTGTTATTCAAGTGTTATGGAGTGGAATTTTTGGTTTAGTTTTTTTTAATGTAAACAAAAGAATTCACAAAGTTACTTTTGTCATTTTCTTTCTTTTCCTGTTCATCACATTTGGTGCTGGATAACAAAAACTCTGAACTGAAACATCACTAATTCCAAGTGCTATTTTTTTAAGTTACAATGGCATTTTAAAATATTTCGGCTTCTGCTGATCAAAAAAGACTGTACACAATAGTTTCTCCAATGAAAAATGCAGATTTGATTCAGCTAAAATATCCCACAAGAAATGTCTTTTTATACTTACAAGATTGAACCATGCCACTTTTTAAATTTATGTTATAAGAAAATGACCATAACAACCTTATCAAATATTCTGATAAGGATGAAACAATGTCTATTTCTTTTGGTAAACACTTATTTTGTTTTCATTCAGGATGAAACCACTAGACAGAAATATCACTTCTTAGCCAGCTACAACTTTGCTAAATTCTGCAGAATTCATGAGGAGTCTTACATTAATTAAAAAATAAGCTCTAGACCAGGTCAAAGAAACAGAAAAACCATGTTATGCGAATTGCAGTCTTTAAGCTCTTCTCCAGAGCTAAAGTTCCTCCAATATCTGTTCTTATCCAGGGCTATAAGGTGCAGGTCGCACTTCTCTAGTTCTGCTGTCAGTTCACTTCTACAATCAGCATAGGGACTGATGTTTCTTAAATGGGTGGGTTTTGCACCAAAAATATTACAGGCCAGATAATCACCAACAGATAAGATCCTGATCTTTCATTGACAGTATACTGAAATGGAATACCATGCAAGATCCAACAAGCAATATTTAAATTCCTGTGCTGAATTTTTCTTTTCCTTCTTCCATCCCTTTATATCATTCATTGCCCACATTCCCTTATTCCTAATTTGGTGTTGGTTTACTACTTTATAATACACGTAGACATCTCTTAACTTTGACCAGTTTTTGACACTGGATACACATGGAGAAGACCTTTACTGGTGGTTATGATAAGGTCTATCCAGCTGCGAAATCTGGCAGGACCCTTTCCTGCTTAATGAAGACAGTTTCTTTGCAGAGCCAGCATGAAAAGTATTCTACATCTCCCTTCCATCTAAAGACGGAAAATGCCAAGATGAAGCTTTCAACCTAGGCTTCCTGAAGGCAAGGAAAACTGTACTTGCATTTGGGGTTTTATAACCCCTTTAATTTTCAGCCTGAACGCAAGGTCTGATGAGAGCCCTTAAATACCTTCCACAGGTCTCCTAAAGCTCAGGCTACTGTCCTGAACCTTCCTGTTCATTGGAAAGGAGCGCTAAGGTCCATGTCACAAACAACCCTCAAGTCCCCAGTGACATTGAGGTTGAGACAGGCGTTAGGAATTGTGAGCATGTCACTTGTGCTGTGGCTGCTTCAGTTGACCTGCAGTGTCAGTCCCCAAGGCAGAGTCAACTCTGAATACACCTGGTGTGACTTGATGTTGGAAAGATCAGCTGCAGGAATAAACTGCAGCATTACAGAACACTACCAGCTACAAGCATGTCCTGTATCCTGTGTTGCTTTTTTCTTCATGACTTGATATAAGATTATCAAAATCGTCAGAATGATGCCTTACATTACAAACTCTTTGCTTACTTTGCGGTGCACAATGCTAAGGACATGCGATAACTATTGGAGGATCTAGGCCCAAACATTAAATTTTTCTGCACAACGTTCAGATTCATTTCAGTAGTCTTTAGGACCTTTGTCACTGTAGGTTCTTTCAGTAGATAGAAAAGAAAAATATATATGTGCAGAAAGTTATTCAGTCCTCCTTACACCTGAATGGAGATCTTGTCTTGCTCCATCAGCTGGGAAAAGCCTGGAGAGACTTTCCTCATAGTTTAGTGCCTCATAGTACCTAGACTCATATGAGCTCTCAACCTGATGTCATAATCTCAGTAGAGTTAAAAGCATCAGTCACTGTTCTGCACACAGCTCATGTTAATCCATCAGTATCTGAAATCTGTACACCAGGGCAACAACACAGCAGTAAAAAAGATGTCATCTTATCAGATGAAAAGGAACACAGGCCAACCAGACACCATTTATAGAGACTAAGCTTCAGAAGTGACAACTGAAGCCAAGACTCCTGGGGGAGGGAATGTTGGTTTGTCCTATAATTAAATTCACCCTCCCTTTGCCAAGCTCCCTAATCCTGTTTTGAGAGGGAGTCATTCTCTGACAGGGAAAATAATATATATGGAATCAAACAACTTGCTTCAGGCGGAGCAGAGCAGGAGGGAAGGGTGAGAAGCACACTCTTCAAATAGTTTCCACTCCTGCTTTCAGCTCACTGACCTCAAGCTGTTGCAACGTGAACTGCACGACAGCCTGCAAGGACCTGCTCTGCCAAAGAACCATCCTGCCACGGCCTCCTGGCTGCCAGGCTGGTTTCCAGTGAGGAACACCTCAAGGTAGGAGGAAATGGGACAGCCTGACAGTTTAGATGCTCAGTTCTTTCACCCAAAATAGCCACATCCTTCTCAAGAAAAAAAAAAAAAAAAGAGGACATGAGGGCCTTCAATATAATCGTGTAACCAAGGCCCCTGAAGCCCATAAAGGTTTTCAGAAGTCTCAGGATTAGGCTTTAAGACTGAACACCTATTCCCAGTCTTTCTTGCCCCTTACTTCCTTTGTGGTTTTGAGGAGTCTTGTCTCTGTTGCATGGATGTATCACAGGATGGATAGAATTTCTATACCCTGAAGAGTTGATAACAACAGAGATATTCTGAATCCTGTTGTGATTCGCTGGTCAGGGAAACACAGGGACGCTTACAACATGCCAGCTTTCCTGCTAAGCCAAATTTAAATAATAAAAATAAAAAATAGACACAACCCAAAACTCGGGTTCAGAACTTTCTCCTTTAGAGGTGAGCACATGTACAGTCTTGGTTTTGGCCACTATTTCTGTTAAAGTCTGTCATTGCTGGAAAAATACAAAATATAAGATAATGCATCTGTTAAAACGGGATTAAATGGTTCCCCTGCCTTGCTCAAAGGAAAGCTTCAATAGGGATTCCTGTCTGACACTCATTCAAACATTGACCATTAGCTGTTTCCAACCAATTTTATGAAAATGTAACAACTTATACTGAAATTCTACTGCAGGAAATCTTCCTCTAGCAACACCTTGCTGAACTGAGGACCACTGGAGTTTTTCCTTCTGTCAAAATAGTTTGAGGGTCTTTTTGAGATGGCTAAAGTATGCCTGTCTACTGTTTAAGAGTTAAACATTTTCAAGCCCGTCAGATGACTTGGACAATGAGGCAAAGGCAGAAAGACCCAATTTGGAACTTCTTTGCAATATTAACCATCTAACATGAAAACAAGTTGAGTCCTTGCTTCATGCATGAGTTGTTGTCACCGGTGTTTATTGCATAACATTTAGTTGTTTAAGAGTTATTTGGCACTTTTCCAATACAACTGACAGCTAAATAATATATAATCTGTTTTTCAGCAAAGCAATTACTGAGTAAACCTGAACACACCAAAGGAGTAAACGACAGGTTACAACACCTAGAACAAGATGCCACACCTGAAAAAGCTAATATTACCAGAATAACTATTATCTGTAATCACCAGAATATGCTGAAATTATTGCTTTATTTAGTGGAAGATTAAGCCACCTGCTCTTAAAAGTACATGCTAAGTACTTGTTTACTGCTCTTCCCCCCTCCTCGAACACACTTAAGAGATTCCATAATTATCCTAGCAGCACATTGCTGGAAATGATGTGTGAACCTCAAGTTTCAGGACCAGACTGTTCATAGAAACAAAGTCCTCTTAATCAAGCTACTCATTCCCCTCAAAAAGCAACACAGAGAATCTAATCTTATGTCAGAGCTCATAATTAGAGTTGTGCAAATACTAGATTTTCAGAAAAATAAAGGAAGATAATCTAAACTGCTATGTGTTCCATCTTTACATTGAAATGAACCCTCTGATTCCTCACTCTTAGCAAAATATTTTTTAGGGTCAAGCAATGCATTACAGTTGAGACAAAAATCAGAACTTCACAACCTGTCCAGTTAGATTAATAGAAGCTTAAAATTGGAAATAATTAAAGCATTTCTATTTTCTCCCACATTTGATTAAAAAAATTTAAACATTTCAATTAATCTAATCCATATATTCTGGAGGAAATGTATTTTTTAAGTACTTTCTCACCACTAAATAGGAAATTTGTTACTTGTTCCTACTATCATACACTACAATTCTTATTGTAAGTGTGATAAAGAATTAAAGCCACCAAGGCTTTTCTTTAAGCTACCCTCTCTGCTTTGAATTTCACAGTAGCAATACTGAGTAATCATCATCAATGGATCGCCCTAATCAGAGGCGTTCATTTAGAAACAAAGTGTGATGATAATAACCACAGCAACAAACTGCAGATGGAGAAGGCACAAATTACCACTTCCCTTCATCCTGTATCTCAGTTCAATGCTTGTGATAATGTTGCATCCATCATTAAGCTGTAGGAGAGCCCAGAACATCATAAGACAATGAAGATGATAACAGAGCAGTTTGAACATACTGTATGGCCTTATTAAAAGGCAGTCCAGTTTCATTGAAGAATTATTATATACTGTAAGATTTTCCTGAAAATCATTATATCTGCTCTGAAAATCATTATATCTTAAAGCAATTAAATGCATTTGTGCAGTCTTCAAAAACAAGATAATCTATCATCTCATCCACAAAATAAGTATCTGGAATAAATGTGATATTTGAAAAGGAACTGAACCAAAACCAGATCCCATCATCTAAGCAGTCTGGAAGAGTTTTGACCCAGTTATGCACTTCCCAGCAAGCATCTTCCTCTCTAGTAAACCAGACTGAGGGTATGTCTTTGCAGACAGATACGAACAAGCCTCACCTTTGCCGCAAGCAGCTTCCCCACTATTCTTCTGACACAAGCAGGATGCAGTGCCAATGGCAACACCTTGCCCTTCAGCAGCTCCCATCTCCACACTGTGAGCACTGTAATAGCCGTGGCAGCACAGCTTCTGATCCAAGAATTGTGCACACATGGCTACACCACTTAAGTACCTGTTTACACATTGTCTTCAGTCCTGCCTTAACACTCCTCTGCCAAACACCTCTGTCTTTGCAAGAAGTCCCATCTTAAATCCAGACTTGGCTCTCAGCTCCAGCCCATTCCTGAGCCGAGTGCAGCACACACACAGGACACACGTGCATACACTGGCCCTAATCCTGCACTCACTCCTACACACTACTCCCACTGAAGTTAGTTGTTATCCCTCATCCAGGAAAGGTGGTTAGGACACACAAGTATTTTTTTCCCCCCCAATGTTGACAGTGCTGGCAACCTTATTTCTAGGTTGCCGCTGTTTAATTGCACATCTTCATCCTCTACTCACTGCAAGCATGAGCAACAATAGAGTTCATGAAATTATTTGCTTTTAATTCTCTGCTCTTGTGGACAATTTTTCTATTCTCAGGTGGCACTTAACATCCCATTTTTATTTAAGCACCCTCTAGGGCTGCACAAGCTGCCATTATTGGGGACTGAAGGAATCCCTTCTCCCTCTGACCTCTTATTAACCACTTCCTATTTACTTGGATGCATTTACAACACTTACTAATGCTGGATATTACCAAAATTATAAGCAATAAGCATCAGTGCAGACCATTTGATTCAGGCTCTGTAGACTGCCACAAGATGACTGTAACCAAATTTTATTGTATGTATTAGTTATTGTATGCATTGATGTATATTTTTATTGTATGTGAGAATGCTTTATTTTATGTACTAAAGCAAGTATTAATTTAGACAGGCTTTAAAACATGCAAATAAGTCTATATTAACCCAAATATATTTATCTGGATGGAAATGCTGATCTTCCCCATGACCAAATTTCTGAATGTCACGTACAAGCAGGTATAATCAAAACTTTTCAGGCTTTGTTGGAGCAAGGTTTTGTCAAAACTACCAAAATCAAAAGGTTCACATACCCACATTTCTATGCAAGTCAGCAGGACCGCTAAGAGAGTTTTCATAAACTTCTAGCAGCACATCAAAAACCACTTTTTGAGAATATTCCTTTTGGAATAATCCCCATCTTACTGCGGTCTTCACAGTCCAAGAGGGAACAGTAGATGGTGCTGTTTGATGTTGTCTTCTCCCCTCACACTTTTTTATCAATGGAATTATCACGTTGTTCTTAATGCATTTTTACAACATGGATTAGAGAAACTTAATATTAGGACCTTACAGCTACATCACCACGTTTAACAATTATGAAATATTTATTCTATAATGATATTTCTTTATTGCTTTCCAGACTTCATTTCAAGGCATATTTCTTGAAATTTGTTACCTCCTCGGAAAGTGAGAGTGGTCATTTTTACTGGTCAGAAGGTCATTATCAAATGCATGATAGAACCAATCTTTGTCATAACTTGTCATGAGAATTCTCCCAAATCCTCCCAAAACTAGTTAATTGCAGGGGAAGCAGGGGGCAGCTGGAGTCATAGAAAAGACCACAAAAAACAATTAACAGACATTTCAAGATTTTTCATCAATTTGCAAAACTCTGAGTACATGAGCCCTGCAGAAAGCTAAATTAGTTATAAGTTTAAACCTGACAAGTGGATTGCTTGTTCGACCAAGAAAAAACAGACTTAAACAGATTTTAATGATGTTGGTTTCAACAAGTTAACATATAATTTATAACCCAGTATCACAGTTTTTCTTCCTGTTGTTAAAAATACAGCTCCAATCTCTTGGCTGCAAGACACCTTTCTGTCACTCTCCCTTGACTGACTTGCTCAACATCACATTCGAGCTTCTTGCCTTCACTTTGAAGTCCTTCACAGAAATAACCTTCTGCTGCCACTTCTATTTATAACTAATTCTGTGAACTTAATGATTCACCACTTATGTTAAGCTTAATGGATATGTCTGTTTATGCCCCCATCTACTCTACACTTTCCTCTGCACTGTCTACAGGATCCCACACATCTGTAAAACACCACTTCAATCTCTTATACATTTTCAATTGTCTCTCCCTGAATTATAGGGCTTGGCAAATAAATAAAGTGCAGCTGAAATGCGTCTTCTAAAACTGAGGATATTTGTATTTCTATAATATTTACACAAAAACACAACAAGATCAAGACACACACGTGCAGTAATATTCAAAGACATTTTAACACTTCAGAAGGACCATTCGGTTGCATGCACAGAAGTTTTACAGGACTGACTGCACAATTTGAACACCCCTGCATATTGTGTGCTACTCATGCTTCTAAAGCACAACAGCAGCTCAAATCACCAAAAGCAGCTTAGAATGTTTAGATGCAAGATTTCTTTGCATGTCAATGCAGAAAACAGAAGTGCCTAACAGAAAGTTTGTATGGTCAAATAAACAAATCAACAATATTGTACAAGGCAACAAGCAAACAGGAACTAAGTCTTGCATGCAACTTGTTCCAAAGCACAGCAAGGTTTTGTTTTCAAAATATGTTTTTTTTCCACAAACAAATATTTCATGTTTTACTTTCCTATCCAAGAAAATGGACGTTTGTCAGCCTCCCCCCACCACTGCTTTCCTTCTCTCTGTCACTATTCAGAACTTGTCAGCAGCAAAGGCATTTGGAAGCGTTAGTGTCAGACCAAGGCAAACAACCCCACTCCTTTCCTTCAGTGTGGGGAAAGGAGACACTCAGAGAATAAGATCACCCCACCTCCCAGTCTTCTAGCTGCATTTAGAGACTGGCAAATTTTCAAAACCTGGGAATAGCTTTTGCAAAAGTCTTCCAGACTGAGAAAAACAGGAGCAACATTGCTGCTGGAGGCAGCAGCCTTCCCACTACTGCAAATGCTGTCTCAAACAGGTACCAAACACAGGTACCCAGCAGCTGAGGTGAGGGTCCCCTGCAGGGACTCCCCATAACCTGCATAGCCTCAGCCTACAAGTGGCATGAAGGGCCTGGCACAGCCTCAGCACAGTGAGAAACAAGCAGCAAAAACAATGTCAGCTTTTAGAACACTGCTGTCAGAAACCTCCTCCATCCCTCTCTCTACAACAGAGGAGGAATAGTGGTCTGCCAGCAAAAAGGGAAGGACCACCCTATTTGTCTCAGTTTGTGATGTGAAACAAGACATGTTAATTCCTGCACTCACATGAAACATTTGATATGAACCTTGCCTGGCTTCAGAGAAATTTTCTTGTAGCAGAGTCTTAGACTTAATTCCATAAACAGAAACAGCAAGAAGGGCAGGAGGAGCCGCAGTGTAAGAAAAGGAGCAAACTGGACAAGGGAATCCTTGTGACTAGCTGCCTGAAGGACCAGGGTGGTTGCCATGTAGGTACAGCATAACCACCAAGCCATGTCCCTGCCAGCCCCTCAAAACCTCAGCTGAGAGCAACTCCTGATCCTCCTGCACCATCAGCATTTAATAGCTCTAGTCTTTTTAAAACAACATTTTTCCCCTTGATCTTTTTCATCTAATTTATTGGAGAGAATATATTCGCCTTTTGAGACAGGGACACATTTCAACTCACAGAAGCAGCTGTGAAGAAGAATAGGGGAACAGCTCTTTCCACACAAGGAAGACAGTTTTAAAGTTCAGCCAGGGCTCTGAATTAGGAAGAAAGGCCTGAGACCACTCCAGTCTCCCCTTGGCAGCCAAAAACATTTAGCACTGCAGGCAGCTTGAATGAAGGCTTTCTTTTCCATAGCTACCTGGGCTGCAGCCACTGCAAACCAACTAAATAGCAGGTGACATCTCTGCAGATCACTGAAGAAGCATGGGCTGCTTTTTGAGTTCAAACATGCCATTTTCATCATCATCTTGGGATATTCATGTTTTGCAATCACTTCCCTTTTCTGTCCATGAAAATTCCTCATGTACCCACTGCCATGCAAGATTTCAATCCCTGAGCACACGCACACAAGTTAAACCAACAGCATGGACACAATTGTTCACTCAAGTATCACTCCCCGTGGTAGGTTCTGCAGGGAGGCTCCATGTATTGCACAGGGATTTCCTGTCTCTCCATGACATCCACCATGCTCCTTCCATACATTATGGACTGGACATTCCCTTACATCACGAATGAAGGCTGGGTTCCTCCTCCTGTTCTTTGCTGTGGCACTCTCACTCTCAACAGGAACACAAAAAAACTGTCAGAACAGGCTGTAACTATCACATTATTCAGCCCCTGCAATTCCTGGGCAGAGTCAGTGTCTGTCAACCTGTTACAGGAATAGGCCTTTGCTTTCTTGCTGTTTTAAGATCTTAGGCCCAGCCATAAAACCTACAAGCCACTGCAAAACATGAAGCCATTCATTTCCCAGGGTTTCATCCTTGCCTTCTTTCTGCTTTACAATTCCCTTCTGCAAAAAAACTGGAGCAGAGACACACACAGCCTGATCACATGTTTCTAACTCTGTTATTCTGTTTCTTGGAAAGGGTTTTAAAAATTCATTTCTAAAACTATATGTACAATCCTACATGGCCAGTCTCTCACTGTGGAGAACTCACTAAGATTTCGTTGGAGTTCTGTCAGGTATTTAGGGCACACACCTTCCCCCTCCACAACAAGGAGGACAGCCTCCCCTCCTTTCATCAAAGCCTGCTCCAGCAAGAACAATTCCTTCTTCCCTAAGTATGTGCCCCTCCTTTTTCTTCTCCCAAACTTCCTTGTTTTTCAAACCCTTCTTCAGACGCCTCTGCCAGGTGCTGATCCCATTTGCCACTCTGCTTCCCACTCTTCAGAGCAGGCTTTGACATATTTCCTTTGTTCTTTGCCATCTTCACACACCCTTTAATGAGCCAGGCAGATTTCTTAAAATTTTTGTGTGTCACGCTAGTCTGCCTACTCACACCAGGCACAAACACGGCTCCCACAGCTCCTGAGAAACACAAGCCTCAGAAACTGAACATGCAACTCTGCCATGGTTTTGACCAGATTGCTTCCCCAGTCCTGCTCACCATGCAGGTGCCTGAAGGCCTGTGCCAGGGAAGGGAGGATGGAGGGATGGCTACAAGAGACACAGGTTGGAGGCAAGAACAGCCCCCGTGCCCTTGGCAGCCGTATCTGTTGGTGCTGCCTGAAACTCCTTGGTTAAAACTCTTTGAAACCAGAAGAATGGACAAATGCAAGCAATCCAAAGGTATATTCATACACTACAGACAAACTCACACTTAGTTAAATTCTTCTTTTGTAGTGCTGCTGCAGACCCTGAGTGCTCCTCCCCTACCTTTCCATGATTGCTGCCTGCTTGAGACTTTTTGCTCTCCGATGGAAGAGGGCAGTTTCTGTCTTGGCCAAACTGGCCAATATGAACAAAAACAGCTCCCCAATATTTTTTTTTCAATCCAGTTAGTGAGAAGCAACTTCTTGTCCACCTGATTTTTATTAAGTACTTTTGAGTTCTCTCCAAAAAGCCATTGAAACGAAGTTGCTGTGACATTGGACCTTTGTAGGGAAGATGTAGTGTTAAATTTGCGTGTTTTCCCAGCCTTTTATCTTCTGATGATTACATCCCTTCTTTAGGTAGCAAAATGAAGGCCTTGAGATCTCATCAGCCCCTTGTGCTCTATCCCATACAGGAACAATACTGCTACGCAGACAATTTGGTGGTGCTCCCCTTGTTGAACAAACCTAGTGTCCATCCTGGGATTACCTGTAAGCTCACTGCCAGCTGTAGTGGTGCTGAGTAACCCAAAGGTGAATTGTGCATCTCTTGGCTTTGCTCAGCAGAGTTTTGGGACTGCTAGTGATGTGAAGCACTTTGGACTGCATGTGGCACTCCAGCACCTGCAGTGGATGCTATAGCAAAGACACGCCAATGGGATCTGGCAGCTGGCAGGAGGGCAGCCAACAAAAGAGAAAAAAAAACTTCTCATTAAGTAAAACTTTAATCTGATTCGAGAAAGTTATTTGCTGTATCCAAGACATATTGAGGATATCAAGCAACTCTATACTATACTTTTTTAATTAAGCCTTTAGCAGGGTTAACTGTGAACTGTTCAGTCAGTAATCAAGGTGTAACTTTCAAAACTTTTCCTACCAGGGCACTACAGAAAGGAGAGTAACAATAGAATTTCTGCTTCCATAAAGCATATACGTATTCATAATGGATCCCCCACCTACACCATTCCCAGCAATCCCATTTAACCGTTGTTAGTTAAGTTCCTCTCAACCAATTAGTGGGCACAAGAAAATAGCTTTTCTCCTTTCCCTTTAGTCAGAATGTGAATATAGTTTGATGTGTCTGTATGGAGGTGCTGCATATGGTTTTTTTTTGTCATATTTCGTTTGTTTGTTATTCCTTGAGAATGTGGGGCAGAGCACAAGCAGTGCTAGGCAGCAGAGAGGGAAGCCACGACATTCCACTTACTCCCTCCTCTGCAGGACAGAAGACAAATATCAACACCTGCTTTCCTCCTGAGAGATTTATAAACATTCATCTGCTATATCACCACAGAGTAACTGTCCTAAGAAGGATTTCCACGGGCTGGAATCTGGCCCATGTACCACCTTTAATTTCTTGGAGGTCATCTATACACCTGCAGATGCATAAACCTACAGACTACTGCAATATTGCTACCCAGCAGCACCAGTGCTTTCTCTCACAGAAGTGACTCAACACTATGTCCGAGCCCCAGGTGTTAGTTCCTGAACAGCTAGGACAAAGTTCCTTTGGAATTCTGTCACTACTATTCACTACCACCTTCTCTTGACATAATCCAAGTGTCAATGTCAGACTGTACCTTAGAAGATCTACCACAAAAAGAAATCACTTTGGAGGGAACAGCCAGAAATTCTTTTACCTTATTACAGAAAGAATCACAAGACCTTCATTTGATTCTAGCAACAGCTGAAATTTGAACTGCAAATTTAAAATACTAAGTGTTAATGGGATAATTTCTACTGCACTATGTTTGTTGTAATAGTCCATATATTTCTATGTATGAAGTAGGACCTCACCAGAATCTAGTAGAAATGGGCTAGGAAGTATTCACCTGTGGCAATTAAAATTTCACATTCAGAAAGTCTACGTAAAAATAATGGCAATGAGGATACCATTGTTTACAAATCACAGCCATAAAAAGAAAAAGAGGAAAATGCCAAATGTAAGCTGAATTCTGTATTGCTATATTGTGAATTGCTATATTCAGCCTCTCTGAGGAAGGAGGAGAAAATCACAAGTGAATGTATATTAAAAGACTGTCGTTTTATGTAAATGCACTTGGGGAAGGTAAGATAACAGCAAATTCTGTTATAGGCACACAAATCATTTACCACCACCAGCAGCTTTTGTGTGCTATATTTTTATCCAGAACTAGTTACAATAGTCAGGGAAAAAAAACTAGTCACGTTACTCTAGAAACAAAACTCGGCTGACTTCCCTACCTTGCTAAATCTTAGATTTAATTTTATGAACCTGGCCAAGATCTCCTTTGTTTCCTTTTGTCCCCAGCTCCTCCCAAAAGGTCTCTTAAGCACATCCAAAGTAGTATAGGCAACTTTGAGATGTTGGAAGTATTCAGAGATCCTCTCTCTAGCTACATTAACAATTTTCAATTACTGTTAGGCAGTGCCTGTTGCTGATGCTGCTTTTGGGTAACTTTATCTGTCAAGATATTTGTAGTCTATTTTTATACAGGCAGGAAGCCAAAAGAAAAGAAAATAAACCACCTACCACTACAAATGAATCCAGTAAAGGAAGGAAAAGCAAGCATCAGCATTACATAGAGAAAGGAATACTTCCCTCCTATCAAATTTCAGTCCTGCTAAACATTCCAGCAACCAAAAAATTAAAACTAACACAAAATGAAGACTCAAGAATGCAAAACTTGGGTGGTTTTCACTGCATCCTGGTATCACAGAGCTTTCCAGACAAAAATCTTATATTCTCTTCATCTTCATTCTGCTGTACCTGCTTCCACTATAGCTGTGTGAGGTGTAATGACCATACAGGAGAGGTAAGAACACTTATAATAGCATTTTCTAGTTTGCCCTGAATGCTTTTACAGTGAGCAAAAGTTCAGCATTAATAAAGATCAATGAGTCACCTTCTAACTCACAGAGCTCTCTAGTTAGATAAGAGGAGACCTCTACAAATCTGAAAAATAAGCAGTGACCAATTTTAATTCAGTGCAACAAACATTGACCGATATAGTATTGTTGAATAAAAAAAGAAAGCTACTGTCTTCTGAAAAAGTAGCTTATGCATGACAAGTGTCTTTAGTGGCCACAAGGAGTCAGGACAGTCATTGAAAAAGCTAATGAGACTGCTCACAGCTCCTGCAGAAAAGCACCTTGTGATGTTACTTCACAGCAAAGAGCAGTTACTGCACCTCAACCTGAGATTAAAAGTATCCCATAATTCTTACAAAAAGCAGAACAACTGAGACCTCATGTCAGATTCAACAAGGGTTTACTGCACAGAACTGTTTTCAGGGAAACATCTGTGATTACACCATTATATAGTACTTTAGACTTGTTGCAAGTTCCCCTCTGTGTGAGTGAAAGGTTGCACATTCCACAGATATTGTTCATGGCCTGACCCAGCCACTGTACTGCTTTCCTTAAGAGACAAGGAAAAAAAAAAATCACTGAGCTTGTGTGTCCAAATGAGATGAGAAGGAATAGGACAAGGAGATACTGAATATTTCTTTATAGCCAAGGGAATCTATATGCTAGCCAATTTATTCCATGGGTGTACATGTGCAGCCTGAATAGATATCACAGTTTACCTAAAAAGATATTCATTACCACTTTAAACCTGTACCAATCAATCAGCTGGGAGATGGGGCTGGGAAAGGTTGAAGTGAGAAGCTGTGCAGTAAAAGACATAGAACAACTGTGAACTACAGAGTGCAGCAAGATGGATAAAACCTGCATTTATCTCTTGTTTTGGTATAATGTGACTGTTAGGATTTATTACCCTGAGCATATCATGTTGTGTGAGAATCTCTGTGCCTGGGAAGAGTGTGGTTGTATGGCACAAAAGTGCAGAGGCTGATGAACTGATCAGTAAGAACACAGCTTTTTCTTCTTTTCCCCTGCAGTCTTTTTTCCATTGTTCCCAGACACTTAACATTGTTACCCACATCCACACTGGCTTATCTAAACTCACGATCATGTGTCACAATCCCATCCAATACATGCTCTATATAGTTAAGATGCCTTAGCATATCTTTTGCAGAGCTACTCAAATATAAAACACGCAGCATCTCTGTGCTTTGAAAGTTTGTTTCAGTCCTCTGAGGAGCTAATTCCCCATAGGCAATGGAAGTACACACAGAAATTTTACGTATAACAGAAGAGACAGGAGAGTGAACTAATCAAAATATTCTAGGTGTTTTGGGGGCTTTGTTTTTGTTTGGTTGGTTTTTTATGATACATATTCATGAACACTTAAAAAAAATCTACCAAATATCTCAGTTTGGTAAAAATTAAATCTCATTGTCCAAACGGACATTTTCTGTGAAATAGATTTTTCCATCATCTGAATTGAAAAACTTTATTTGTTCATATATTTCAGCTGTCCTTCCACATGATCTTGCAGCACCCACCTCACTTTTTTGACGTCCAACTGCTTATAATTTCCAGCAAGTAGAAAACTGACCATGGGGATGTTTCCTTTGAAAATTTTTAACAGAATTTCCAAAACACGTTTCCAGTGGGATCTGGTGTATGGATTTAAACTAAATCTGTGTTTAAACCTATATAAACACTTGCAACTATGTTGTAGCAGTTTAAAAGGGTCTTAATTCAGTTAGATGCGAGCACACACCCTAACCTAAAAGCCACTCAATTCTGGTGCCTTCACAAGTTGTCTCTTGCCAGTGAAGCCAATGCCTAAATTCCAGGCATGAAACAAAAGGAACCTGTTCTACCTCACCTCATAATTAAGGAAACAGAACACAATGGGCAGTTAAAAGAGTGGGGTTTAGTGGTGGTGATGTTTTGCTTAGAGTTTAGTTCTATGTCTAGGACACCAAGAAAATACAAAAACCACCCAGGCTTACAATGAACAGCCTTTACCACAACTTCACTGCAACAGTTAAAACCATGAGCTTCATCATACCATATCATACCACTGCAACTCACTGATGCAGATGGGCCCCTGGCTTTCATATCCTCCTTCGGAAGACGCAGTTGCACCATTCAGCACAAACAGCTTCTCTAAAGAAAACAAGAAGAAGTACCTAAAAATTCTACTACTGATTTAGAAAAGTATTCAATCTATAAAAGCAGGAAGGTTCCAAATTGCTTATTATAAGTACAGGGGCTTGTGAATTTTTTTTCCCTGTTCTGTTAATACTGCAGATCCAACACACCTACAAGCCACTGAGACAAAATTCACTATTTCCTGTTTTATCATCAAAATTGACAGAAGAAAAAAAACTCTCAACAGAGCTGCACAAGCATAGGCAGGGTTTGGAACAAACTCTTACAAGCTGTGGTGAGGATAACAGGATGCCAGAAGGAACAATTACTCTTCCACCTCCCAAGGCAGAGCCTCAGTGCACGCAGAACCACAGTATGATATTTGCAAGCTCATTTTTCAGCCTCGAAGAGCAATGCTTCCCATCTCTATAATTTATCATCATACAAAGCATCAGTCTAAAAATCCTACTCAATGTTTTTAGAGAGAAGAGTATAACAGAGTATCAAATCGTTTTTCAGCCACATACCAGAACTTGTGCTTTGGGTTGGTTTTGTTTGTTTTTAAAGGAGTACAGTCAGTCAGTTCAGCTATTTGAGCACAATGTAACCATCCATCCAACAAACAAAATTAATAGCATCCACTCAAATCTCAGAGTATTGGTAAATATCATCATCTTGATTCTGTTATCCACCCTTAGGTCTTCAAACTTCACATGAAACTGTAGTGCAATTCTTCCAGGTTTTAGTAAGAATGACGATGCAGTGAAAAATTAATTAACTGCTGGATTTTATCCCTTTCTATCATTCAAAATAACTATAATTTTCTAATTTTACTACACTAAAGGCAAGTTTGATACTAAGCAAAGCTAAACCTTATTTTGGTGGAATTTTTGTACAGGAAGCTTTTCACTTTTTACAAGAATCATCACAATCCAAATTTAAGTGAAAACAACAGAAATGCCTTCACTGACTTCCCTCCACTTTGGATCTGATCTTAAGTCTGCAGCTTTCTTCTGTACTGTGAAAATACAGGCTCAGGATAAAGCTCTCTGCAGCTCTATTTATTCAGCTTGTGTCATGACAGCTTGAGAAAAAAGTCCCAGTTACTCCTCCAGTGAGAAAAAAAAAGTTGAAAATAAACAGCTCACCAGAGCACCAAAGCAGAAGGAAACATGAGATTAAATGCCAGCATTTTACACCTCTATTTTGTCCACTAAACCCAAAATGACACTAAGATTTTTCTAGCTAATAGGAAGCATTTCCAATAAAAATCAATAGACGTATCACCACCAATCTTATGGGGAACAGAGCTGGTTCTTTAGAAAATCCCATCCGAAACTCCTCAAGAAGTGTTGACAGCTCAGGTCACTAGAAACTTGAAAGCCATTTGTGAGGGAGCAGCCTCGCTATCTAAACACACTGCAACAGCAGTTGGTCTCGTTGGAAGAGGAAACATAATTTCCAATTACTCCACTCTTTCCTTACTGTTCCTTTCTGAAAAAACACCCAGTGGAGTGTGCATCCCACATTCAAATGAAGTTAACCAAAGTTCAGGAAACCCCAGGATCCAAGGTGGCCTCAGATTTCTCTAGCCAGAGTGCTTGTAATTCTACTGCTCAACATGGATTTTCAGAGCCAGACTAAAATCTGTGATATTGTTACTCTAAGTCTTCTTTCATTTTATGATTTATAGAGTGCTAATACTTCCCTCTCTTCCTTGTACAAAAAGGAGTTTATGACCAGTCAGGCACCAGAGACAAGTCTGACCTGTGTGCTGTAATAAATCAGGTGCCAGGAGCAGATGGAGAAGGGTTGGGAAGCATACTAAAGTCATTCTTGAGTTACACCTGTGGTATATAGTCTACTCAAAAGATTTTTGACCCCATAGCACAGGCATTTGTTTTCAAAGCCGGCAACAACAAAAGGGGGTTAGAGGAGGAGAGAATGTGAGCTGTTGTGGGTCCCATTTAACAAGAACTCAGACTCCACAGATTTCCACAAGGATCAGTGCATCTGCAGTGGGGTTTTTTTGTCAATGTCAAACATAACCATAAATCTGAATTTTATTTTCTAGATATTTTTCCCGTTTCATTACAGAAAAATGCTGCCAGGACTAAATTCAATGTTTTGATACAAACTCTACTGCAATTTTAACAGGAGTTTTAACTAAGTTATACGAACTATGAGATTGGTGTGATTGCTTGAACTTAAAATTTCCACTGTGGGCTAAATTTATACAGCATATTTGGTCTCCAGACCACATTCCTTTCCCTGCTTTCATTTCCATCTGTCATATCATCTCTGAACTTGTCCTTGAGTATTATTGCAACTTTGGAATACAACGCTTCTGTGGCTTTTTCTCTGGCCACTTCTTTAAAAATGTATTTTTTTTGTGTGGTCTCTAGACCAAGATGAGGCAGAACAGGCAAGATTCCACACTCCCACAAACAAGACAAATCAAATACTGAACACAGAAGCTCATGCAGAGGTTCTGCTTAAGTCAACAGAAGCCACATGTGGCCATTCACCTATGACTTTGAAAGTGTTTACCTTAATCATTATTGGGGTCAGAGCAACATAACTGGCTTGCATTTTTCATAGATGAGCTTCCAGTAAAAAAGCATAATGCAAGCATATGACAACAACATCTACTCAAGCAGTGTCTGCTCAGACATCAATAAACAGTCCCTCCACTCCCATTGCACTCAATTACTTCTCTTCCATTCTCAATATAGTCTCTTGCAATTCAGGTTTCCCTTCGCAGTGTCTCATAGTTTCCACTAACTTAAGACATTTAAACAAAGATGTTTGCTTGACTTTTGGCCTCAATACTACTTTTGTTTCATTTAAGATTTTGAAGAGAGTACATTAGAAGTTGAGGGTTTTTTCAAGGAAAGGAACAAAGGAAAAGAAAATAATTCTCTTTGACATCTGTTCTTTTGACTTCCAGCTAATTAGAAAAGCTGTATTGCCAAGTGTTATTTGTTTGCTGTTGTTTTTCCTTAAATATTTTTAGCTCTTTTCCATCATTTCCCATAAAATCCTAGGCCAAAACATCACTTAAAGCATCACAGAATTTGTGTGTTGCTAAGATGATATTCACTCTTTACAGGAAAATAAAGATTGTTCTGCTTTTCATGTGTGTAGAGGCAAAACAATTACAAATGACAAAATTGAATGAAGTGATATTTCAAAGGAAATAACGTATTTATAGTAGAAAAATATTTTATTACCTTCACTGTCTTGATCTGGGTCCATTTTCTGAAACCAGCAAAAGAGTAAGTCCATGTTTCCAATAGCAGAATTAATCTTACTTAAATAAATGGTTCAATAGTCAGCAAGATCTTGCTGTCTTAGGATGGACCCTTACTGATATTAAGAGCACTATGTTACAGCATACCAGCAGTGGGAGGGAATTGAAAATAAGTGAAAATGAGCTTCCTAAATTAATTTATCTGAAATAGGTAACTTAAAATTTTTAATTAGAAAAGAAATCATGATTTCTACTCTTGCTCCATGAAAAGAGGAATTTATTATTTTATGGATGCAGTTGCACATTTTTTCATCATTGTCAATCTACAATTTCCTGTATCTTGTGTTTACCACAAAGAAGGTTGGTCACTCCAAATTTGCCAACATCTGGCTTTAGCGCTTAAAGAGGTAAAAAAATCAGGAAACCAAACATACTTTGTTTAAATAGGTGTAAAATAGCACTGGCAACAACAGTATATCTTTTGAGTTTCTTGAAGTTTTGCTTTGGACAAGACTTTCTGTACCCTCTCAGCTTTTCTACCAGGGCTCACCAAAAAGTTTGCAAGTATCAGCTATAAAGTCAATGGCAACAACACAGAACAACAACCCACAGGACCTGACCTGCCCCAGTACAGTAAGGTACGTGCGTGACACATCGAATTCAAAACCGTCATTCAGTAGTGAGAACAATTTGCTCATCTTACTATAGCCTGGATGCCAACCAAACCAATTTTTTCAGCACCTGGAGCACCCTTGTGCCAGGATAAGTGGTATTCCTGATAACAGTGCATGGCTAACATTTGCAGTGAATTTAAAATAGGATGTTCTCAAAACAGCTCTTTAAAGTAACAATTCCTTTCCACATTAAAGATACATAAATCTCTGCTGACTGACAGACATTGAGTCTAGTGGTTGTTTCTCTTATCTCTCTTTCTTACTGATTTATATCCCAACTAAGTCAGTTATATGACTGTCTTATAAATGTAAAACACAGGGAGGGCCTAAAATCCCAAACTTTTATTGTCTGCCCCTTATTGTTCAATTTCTGAGAGAGAAAATAAAAGAAGCAAACTCAGTCAAGCCGTGAAGCAAAGAGAGACATCAGTTACAAAGATTACATCACTGGCTGATTTCATCTTCCCAAAACCAGTGTGTATTCTATTGAGTTTGATGTGCCAGGACCAGAAATTGGGAAACATATCAAAACAAATATTTAAAAACCAAGTATGCATTGTTGCTCTGAGATAGGATTGTTTAAAATATAAACAGTTATGCAAATAGGAAACATATTGCCTGGAATACATGAAATGCAATGCACAGTAACCAGCAAAAGTAAAATTGGGCAGTTGGATCCTTACTTGGATCTTCTTAGCCCAGCTGCTTTGGCATTGTGCAGCTATGCCCTTTCCACATGAACTAAAGGTTTGGCCAAGATGTGAGTACAGATAAAGTGTGACTGTTCCTAGGCAGTACTGGAAACCTATGATGCCCAGTAAAACTGCTGGTCTATATTTGCAGTCTCTTTCTTGCCTTGTTTCTTTTATTCTTCAATTATGTGGGTTTTTTCTCTCTTCCCAACAAAACTCCCCTCAACTGCAACTGAAACACAGACTCTGTTTCACAGTGCATCCAGACAGCCAGTCAGAACAACAGGACCTACTGTCTATCATTACATTATCCCAAACTTAAGGCAAATTACATTACTGTTCTCCTGAAACAGCTGTCACATGAAAGTTTTACAAAGCTGTAAGAAAGTTAAAGCTACACAACTCTTCTCTCTACTGTCTACCGTTCCTTGGGTACTGAACTCTCTAGTTCATTGTGTCAGGGAAAAACTCTCCCAGTAAACATAGTTCCTTTAGGCTCTGTAAATGAAGGAAGGTGTCAGGTATTGTGAAATGAACAGGAAGAAACCAGGAACAATATCTGGTTTTTTTTAGCTGCAGCTTTCCTGGAACTATGGCTGATGGGCTAAGCACAACACAGGTGACTGCCTCAAACACAAATGTGAATGTTTAGTCCTGATTTGAGTGGGTTACCACTGAGAGCCCAAGACAGTAGTTGCTATAAAGTCATTGTACTCGTCTTGTGTGCTGCCTACTGCTGTGACTGCTCTCACTTGCCAGGCTAAAAGTGGATTCACAAGTGTGGTCAACTCAGGTTAACTCTGCAGTGAAGACTTATATCCATGTGTACTGAAATCATCAAGAAATGAACACTATTTCTCTGACATTGTGAACACTGGTACACATGCACTAAAGGAAGTTGGCAAGCTTATGTCACAAAGCTGGTTTAGTTAAGTTGGTGCTATAAAGGAGAAAGCGCAAAGAAAAGTTAAACAAGAGGCTGTAGCACACAGATCAGACAAAATTTATCCACCCTTCACACAGCTGAGGTGAGCAACAAATGAACACACTCAGCAATGAAAGCAAATAACGATGGTCAGTTCAAAGGAGACTTAGATCCATGTTTGTGGAAGAAACCAGAAGCCACAGCCACCAATTGAACTTGTTAGTTCACAGTGGTGATGGATTGGTTGATTAGATTTTTCCGGGTTAATAAGGGCAGGCCTCAATGGGTCAATAAGCTTCTCATCTTGTATACATTCTACTGGTAAATAAACTAACACTAGACAGTCAAAGCAAGAAGGAAAAAAAAAAAAAAAAGAGTGATTAGGCCCTTTTGTTCCTCAATATCTGCTTTCCCTTGTTGTGAGATCGATGTGATGAGCTGTGGATTCTGCAGCAAAGCCTGAATGTAAAACACTGAAGGGGCAAAGAATTTAGTTTTGACCTAAGCACATTTGGGTGGTATAATGATGAAGGACAAGAAGTAAAAGTTAAAATGAAAAGCAAGGAGACAACTGAGAAATATAAAAGCCTAAGGTCTTCACCTTTCTCCCTTCTTTTCTGAGTAATGAAAAAACAAGTCACAAAGAACATGACACCATTCAAAAGAAACATGTCCCACAGTGCGTCAGGGGAATCAATTTATTTTACTGGAGTCTTGCCTGACTGTAAATGGACAGAGTGTGAAATCAAAGCAGAAATGCAGCAAAAGATTCTCAAGAGAAACCAAAAAGGGAGAATATGCAGAAATCACTTGCCCAAGAGGAATCAAACACCCCAAAATTCAGACCTTAAGACGTAGATCCTTGCATCCTCCTGGGAAGCAGGTCAGCAGTAACTAAGAAAAGGAGGAGGCTAAGCACAAGCAGCTGTCAGGAAGGTGAAAACCAGCAGAAGGTGTGCATCCTCAGGCACCGAGAGTGAAAAGAAAACAGGTAGGAAAGGAGAAGGGCTGAAATTTCTCTACGGTACAGAGGCAGCAGCAGGTGGTAGAAACTAGCCAGATGCTCAGATGATGAAAAACTAGGTCTGGGCTGGTTTTCAGGGACAGGGGCACTGTATATAGTTCTTCAGTGACAGAATCTACCCCTAAATTGAAGATCGAAGCCCAGTCAGTGTAAACAAAACTTTTGTAAATGAAACCAGCTGCAGGCCCATGTAACGCAAATGGACTAAACAGATTACATGGCTCACAGCAAGTGTGAAACTGGGAGGATTTTCAGAGGTCCACCCAGAGCCAACACTTATCTAACTTGTTCTTTAAAGACTCCAGAGAAGACATTTCTTAAATCTCCCTCTGTTAGCTGAACTATCCCTCATCTTAGGAAGGCTTTCAGAATATGTGTAAACCTTTCTATTAAAATCAGAGTGTGATAAAACTTTACATTCAAAGAAGCCTAAAATTTTACATCTATAATCCAGTCACCTAATCATCTGTATTTAAAACACTTTGTATTGTAACAGGAAGCTCTTCCTTAAGTCTTTAAAAAAATACTCTGTAAAAAGTGACTAGATTCAGTAACCGCACTTCTACAGTTGATTCCAATTTTCCGTAACAAGGAAAGTGTTCCTGGAAATATGATTCTTATTGTTAGTTAATGTTGATGAGTTACTCAACCAAAACTAATTAGTTCTAGAATGGAAAAACTGTATATGTGAGTTAAGCATGGTCTCTGGAAAAAGCTGTTCTACTGCTGTAGATCAGCCCCCCTTTATGGAATAAAATGCAGGAAAGGCAGATAGTCAGCTTCTGGAGTCTATAAAATCCAACCAGGTACAACTGTGCCTTTAGCTTTGCACTGTATTAATACAAGGAAAGCAGTGTAATTGCAATAACTTTTAAAAAGAGCAGGCAACAAGAACACAAGAATTACTTTCCAATTTCACAATAGCCTTTGAAACGTAGGTCATTCCAACTGTGTTTACTCAGTCTAAGCACCATAGGGCTGATCTAGTCAAGTGTTTTATATCATCAGGTAGCAGGAGCCAATTCAGACTGTCATCTGCTTTGGCCTTGATCACACCCATGGACTCAGTCCTATTTGAACAAAAGAAGTCATAAGTTCAAGATACTCTGCAGTTTGACAAATTACAGTGAAATGAAGAGGCATGGAACTAGGGAGTTAGATATTTAGCAAACTATCCTCCTGTATTAAAGATGCATTGTCAGCCCTCAAGAACTAAGTACCTGCACACTAGCGTTCTGCATCTCAGAAAACAAAAATCAATTCCCCCAGTAATCACTATATCTATTCAGTTTAGTATATAAATAAATTATGACAGCAATCTTAGACAAAAATAATCTGTTCTTCTACATCTTACACACTACTGCTTTCTTTTTCATATGTAGAATTCTTTTCTGTCAAGTTGATAAAATTAAGTAAATAGATGTTAACCTACCCGATTACTGGACAGAGATACACCAGAAGCTGATACAACAATCTTAAAATAAATATTCAAACAAGTGAGTTTAAATGCTCTCAGGAAGCTTCCTCATCCATTTAATTAACACAGAGGGTGCCTAACCTGAATAGTTTTAACTGAACTGCTAAGTGCAGAGTAGATGAAGTCCCATCTTAATTGACTGAAGTGGAAAAAAATAATTAAAAAAAAACCCCACACAACAACAACAAAGCCACACTGACTTAGTGGCAAATTTTCTTGGAATGCCTAGAAGTTGTACTTTAGTTATCAAGATGACGATCAGGTTAATTCCTGTGTAGTCACAGCAGTGCAGAGATGCTTTAACTCAGGATGGTTTCTTGCATGGGAACTGCAAGGAGATGTTTTATAGATTGCAAAAGTTGCTACAAGCAAAGTCACAAATTTGCAGCCTAACCCCATCCAGGGACATCTAGACCCTAGAGGGAGATGTGATTCAAGAAGATCTGAGTCACTAAACTACTGTTATAGCTATTCTTTCTGGCCCAGAGTTTTCCATTTGTGGGTTTTCCATTTTTCAGCAGGTTTGAAAGGTATTGTTTTCATGGCAATTTTCTACAAGGGTGGAGGGGGTGAACGCTCTTTTATCAGCTCTCACTAGAAGGAAGGAAAGAAAAAGTCCCCAAATATCTGGATAAGTTTGGCTAAATTTAAACATGTTTGAATTCTATTACATCACTGAGCCACTGAGAATTGTTAATCAAACCACAAGTTCCTCAAAACAACCATGAGAGATTCCTGAAGCCACAGTTCTGTCTGTTTAAACACCAGTTTCAACATGAACCACCAAAACTATTTGAGGTAGGAGTGAACAAAAATTTTAAGTCCCTGAGAATAGCATTTCATCCAGCAATAACATGTAATGTAGGAACATCTGAAACATGCAAACAAGGGAAATGTCCAAGTGGAGAAAACTGGCAATGAACAAAGGTTACAGAAACAGATCCTTTTGCATCAGAAACAGGGTACAGGCAGAGAAAGAGGCTTGTGCATCCAACCGGCCTCAATGAACTTTGAGAAATCCGGAGACTTTTTGAAAATACCAAGTGTCCGAACTCATTGAAGAAATTTAACTCAAGAAGTTTGAACAAAGTACAGATTCCCATATTTTCAATTTGTGCAAATGCAGAAAAACACCATGAAATTAATCTGTTCTGCACTGGGTGGTACCCAAGTCCCCTGAGCTTTAAGCACTTTATGACCAGTCTTTCTGTAAATTATAGAAATTCAGCTCACAGTTGGCTGACAGGTGTCCTGTCTTCTGATTCAAAAAAAAGGGAGGGAAGGAGGGAAGGAGGGAAGGAGGGAAGGAGGGAGGAGGAGGGAAGGGAGGGAAGGAGGGAAGGAGGGAAGGAGGGAAGGAGGGAAGGAGGGAAGGAGGGAAGGAGGGAAGGAGGGAAGGAGGGAAGGAGGGAAGGAGGGAAGGAGGGAAGGAGGGAAGGAGGGAAGGAGTTCAAACTGGAAATAAATTTCTGCAAAAGCAAATAAGATATTTTATTAAAAAATAGAAGTAAACCACAAAAACAATATCTAATGTTTTCCTTTTAATTCTAATAAAGGCCACATACAGTTTAGAGAATTCAACCATATACAAAATAATTATACTTAATGGAAGTGAAGGAAATTTCTCATAAGTGCATATAAGGAACACTGAACACATCCTTAGCTGATGTAAATTCATGATGCAATGCTGGTTTTAGGAAAAGGAGACTGATTTGCCATCAATGTGGGTCTGTGCAAGAGGGAGATCCCAACTAAAACAGTAATGGCCATATGCCTCTAAAAATTTATTTTTGACTAACTAATCTAGTAGGTATTTATGAAGCATGACAGGTTTGTCTATGCTGATGCAAAACTAATGGTCAGCAACAGAAATAGTAGGCACCAAGCTAAAACTCACAGATCAAATTCCTCCCTCAGTCACACTCCATTAGCTGAAATGACAAATGTTCTAGATTTGAAATCCCCATGCTGCCTGGCATACATAATACTACTTCTTCCCCCTCTGAAAAGTACCAAGTATTCCAAAAAAAAAAGTACAAAAAAAAAATTTTCTATAAATGCAGCATAAGAGAATCAGACAGAGGTAACCTCTCCTGAGGTCACACCGTCCAATCTAATATAAATTTTGGAAGTTTAAATAAAAAGCGGGGGGGGGGAAATATCAGAAAAAATGAAAAAGGCAAATGAAACAGGTACAGTTGCCTCTTGATTCTCACATGGCTCCATCGGTTGAGTCAAAGTCCGGCAAGTAATCGGGTGACAATAAGAAATCACAATAACCAGGTCCAGCTGATTAATCAGGATGACCAGTCCAAATTTCATCAAATATATCCATTAAATATGTCCATTGTTATTCTAGTTTCATCAGACTTGGACTGGTGAAGAGCACAGACTGCACAACACAGCTGAAGTAGTGCTCTCCTGCTCAGTGCATAGGTAGCATATAGGACAGAAGTTTAAACACATAAGTGCTGTTCATGGTTACTGTATTCTACAAAACTTAAACAAATACATACTGCCATTGCACACAAAGGACATGCCTATACATGGCAGAAAAACACCCACAAAGCACCAGGTTCACAGGCAAGTCACACAGTAAGAGCAGTTGCACGAGCTTTACCTCCCAAGATGTGCCATCACCAACCCAGATCCAATGGATAAAGGTGAAAAAAAGTAAGAAGGGAGAAACCTTACGGTCCATAAAATGTGAGCTGTGATAGCCAGTCTGGAGAGAGAGGGCACAACTGGTAAAGTTTTCATTTCAACTTGTGCATTATTGATGGAGAGAGAAGTGGTGGAAAAAGCCCAAGTCAGACAGAGACCTCAACTGCAGACTCCCAGAGAGTCCTGATAAATGCACAGGGAAGCCATAACAGCAACACAATCAGCTCTGACACAAACAACCAATGTTTCCTGAGATCTCTTTATTCCAGACACGGGAGAGGACCTGAAGCAAGTTAAATCTGAGAAAAGAGAACTAACCAGCAGAACTGTAGAAGCACAGAACTGTGCAATCTAATAGTCACACACCAAGAGGAAACGTCCATCCAGTCAAAACATCTCTTCTTTATAGTGTGTATATTTACACAATTTTAATCATGAGTCATGCCAGGACATAAACACACAAGTGAAAGAGAAATCTGTTGTTTAAATAGCTCTTAAAAGTGGCTGAGAATATGATTAGAAGTGTTGGGATGTTTTTTCTTTCTTTCAGTACAATTGTGCCATCAGACACAAACCATGGGTAGTACCTGTGTGATGCCTCCCATTCACCCTATCCATCTAATTCTCTTCAGCGAGGGGAAATTTGTTTTCTGCATGGCACAATGGTGTAATTCAGAGATGACACAACTTTCTGACTATAACTTTTGCTCATAAGCTTAAAACACCAAACATGCTCTAAATAACACATCAGTTCTTCAATCCCTCTGCTCTCCTGAGACAAGGAGCATTTCATTTTGTGCAGCTGACTGCAGGCCAACGGTTTCAAGAACGAGTGGCTGGACAACCTGTATTTCCCTGAGGTTCTTTTGATGCAGAATTGCTTGCTTGCCTTTTTTATTGAAGTCATTGATTTACATCTCTCTGTATAGATATAGAATATTTGTGTCCAACAAAGCAGCTGCAAGCATGGCATGCGATGTGGGATACAGATAATTTTTAAGGCATTGTTTTAAATGCAAATCATGTAAACAATCAAAATGTTGATATAAAGGTTTATGAAAAAAGCTTTACCTGTGTACCAGGTGGGATATAGTGAAGTTTAGGCCCCACCAAGAGATGTAGATCTGGAGGTTTAGTGAGCTTATCCTATAGGGCCACTGGGACAGAAGGTCATCTCCAGCAGGTGAGAGCTGGAGCCTGCTCAGGCCCACAGAAAGCCTTGCCCCTCACCAACCCACTCTGCTAAGTTCCTGAAGCTGGTTACTATAAGTAGCCTCTCTGTGCCAAATTTAAATGATTTGCAGCCTCCTCAGACGAGCTGTGCATCCAAGCTGACACCAATATAGGGCTAGAGAAAAAAGTTGGGTTTGTACCATCCACATCCTGATTTTGTAGCAACGAAACCAAAGCTTTATACACACAGAAGGATACAGGATCAAAGCATACACATGAAAGTTAGAAAACACTTTTCTTTTTTTTCTCTCCCCTCCTTTCTTTAAAAATAAATAAATAAATAAAAAAAAGGCAAACCCAGAAAACCCCAATACTGAAGTGACTTGAGAGCAATTAGGGGCAAAGCAGACTCCATTTTGCTCACAATTCCAAGACCGGAACCAAACATCATGATTCAGCAGGGGAGTTTTCTTCAAATGACCACAAAATGAGAATTGTCATTTTCTAGAGTGCTCCTGTGAAAGCCAGGAACCCTGCCAGGCTAATAGCACTGGCTGCTGAAGACAGATTACCCTCCCTCTCCTCCAGCCCATCAGGATCAGCATTGATAAATAAACATGAGAGAACTTATGTGAGGCTCTGACAGTACCACTCCACTGCAATTAACTCATTCCCTCAATACACAGCAGTTTAGATGAATCAGCAAATACCAGGGAGATAGAGGAAAGAAGAGACAGAAGATGTTCCGCCAAAACTTCTGACTATATAAATAAAACCACATGACATTGCATGTCCAAGTAATTTAAATGGCTATCTAATGATTCTAACGTGCATCAAAAAGTTTCATAGACTTCTTCAATAAAAACGCTCTGCTGGAAAGTAAACCAATACATATTTACTTAAAGATATTTTATTTAAAAGGAAAAAACAAACCTTAGAACCTTAGCATTATGTTGAGTGGACTTATTTTTTCCCTTCCCCTAAAAAATTACAATTTGTTGGTTCATCAAGGTCACTGTGGACCACAACACTTACAGGTTTTGCTGGAACAGGGACCATGCTCAGCACATTGGGAGACCAGGTTCTGTTTCAGTAGCACATTACCCTGTCATCGTGCCCTTTCCAGATCAGACCTGTGTATCTGTCTATAGAACCCCCTGTGCCCAATCTCCTCATAATGACCCTGGGTAGTCACAAACATCTATTAAACACAGGTTTGAATCTGTTACCACATTGAGACACCTCAGTGACTGAAGGCAAGGGACAAAGTGGTCACTATAAGCTTTTGACACTTGTGCCAACAAAGCTGCATCCAATTTCAGTCCTCTAGACACAGGAGGTAGGAATAATGTCAGTCAGCATGCAACTGTTACTCTGAAACAAGTAGTGCTTTGCCAGGGCAGAAAACAAGGAAGGGCTACCCCAGCACAGCACACTGGCCCCGACCACAGCCTTCTAAATGAGCCAGAAAAAAGAACAATTTTCTTTTATCTTATTGAACATACACTGAGTATCTTCTTATACACACAAAAGATACCTAGCTGTGTAACCTAAATTGTCAGAATCTTTTATCCTTGTGTTAATTTTATGACCCCTTTGGTTGTCCTTCTTCTTGGGGGATGAAAGCAAATATATGGCGGGGGAGGGTAACTGCCAAAGGTCATCTATATTTAATGCAGTTTCATGTACTGGGTCACATAGCATTCCCAGGCTAAAAAGAAGGCTCTGCTGCTGGGAATTTAAAAAACAAGCTGAAGGTAGTGTGCAATCATACTACAAGGAGTTTTCAATCAGGTCTTACTGTGCCTTCCAGTTTTTTTTCAGAATAGCCAAAAAAGTGGGAAAGTCTCCAGGCGTGTCATTCTATCATGGAGGGAAAAAAGTCTGTGGAGGTTTCACATTAATTTGATTCAAAACAAGCCCTTATTCACTTATTCCCAGTACTATGAGCTCTGTTAATTCACTCAGCTTACTTACAGAGCAAAGGATTTGCTGTTACACATCCCACACAAAAAAAAAAAAAAAAAAAAAGGAAAAAAAGAGCCTATTTCAGCTGCTGAAGTTTGTACTACATATTGCTGCGCTTATTGAGGTTCCAAGCTAGGGAAGCAGGCTTGCTCAAGAAAACATGGCAGCATGTGTTTAATTTTAAGCATGTGCTTTCCAAGTCCCACTGCATTCGTACACTTGACTGACGGAAGATTTCAGTGTAGACTAGTGTGCTCCTCTGAATCCAGGCCAGAGAATACTTGAACAATTCCATAAAGTCATTTTAGATGTTCCTCTGATGAGAAAAATATTTTCTCTCTAAATACCAGGCTCTGTCTGTCTGTGCCTACAAGTATGCCACAAATGAAGCAACGAGCAGCATCTGATATGCAAAGTAGAGAAAAGAAGGCAGGGACATGTATAGTGCTAGGCTTGCTTTAATTCAGGCATACTTAATTTTCCAGGAATGCAACAGAAGTCACTGCCATGAAGTTTTCCATGCATGAATAACTACAGCAAAATAATTCTCAATGTCTGCAGCTGCCTACAGGCTCCAGGAAAACTTGGTCACATACAATATGTATTGTATACTCCCCATGGATGCAGAAAGCTCCATTTGTAGAGATCAGAGTTGTAAGTAATCAAAATGGACCCATAATGACAGATTCAGTACTTGATGTAACTCACATACTAGCAAACACCAGAACTTACACAGCCAAATCAACCTACTCCAGATAAACACTAGCATGAGGGTACTACAAAATACCCACCATTTTATCTGATCCTGCTTGTTTGTCATACTTTTGGCATTCTGAGAAGGAACAAACCCTGATACACTAAAATAGATATACACATATATATATAAAACTAGAAAAAAACCTAATATTTCTTGGCAGAAGTTTAATCAGAATTAGACCTTTTTGCAGACCAGTCTGAGAAAGCTGCACTATTAATTCACAAAAGCTAAATGGAAACTGCAACATGCCTGCATTTCACTGAAGCCTTTCATAAAGTATCTGAAAATGCTGAAGCTAAATTCAAAGTGGACACCTCCCCAAAAACAACCCCACACATCAGCTGCAACACATTACAGAGGGCCACAATAAATAGCAAAAAAGTACAGGAACTAAAGCAGGATACATGATCTATTTGGTTTTAGCATGTTTCTTACTAGCAAGGAGGAAGGAACAAGAAGCTTCTTAATAGAGATCACCAGATGAGTAATATTAACTCAGTAGAGAGAGACAAAGAAAAATAAAAAACAAAGACAATAAATGAATCCCTCTGTTCTTGTCACACTAAAATTTTTAAAATTCAAGGCACTTATTAGCACGTAGAACTGAGTATTACTGACACTCTCTCACAGCATCACATTCCCTTGCCTGGGCTAAGTCCTCTTCATGGTGCTTTCCCTCCACCCCCCTTTCTTCTCCAGTGTTTAGTTTGGAGTAGTCTAGGAATCTCAGAGGTGTAAATCATACTTCACAGTCCAGAGTTCACCATGAATGGAGTTATTTTGGCTCTCCTATTCCCATTTCACACTCCACACACAGAAAACCAGAAGTGGCTGTAAAGGAGACTGACAAAGTTACAGATCAGAGGCTTCTGTGAGCTCTGGAAGCACTGTACAGATGCTACTTTCACACATAGAAGACACAAAATGAGGTGGACAATTCTCATATTATACGAAATGGTTTAACTCCCTCAGCAGCTTCACTTCATGGTATGTATATAATTTTTCCCCATCCTCTCCACCCTCACCCCCTTCTGTTTCCAGTGCAGGCAGCCAATGCATCATGTGCTGGAGGGACCAAGAGTTGCAGTGCCTTGTCATGTTTCCTTATGCCAAGAGAATGAGAGGTACCTTTTAACCTCATTCTCTCAACTCATCAGTGTGTCAGACAGGGGTCTTGCTTGTCCTCCAAAGCAGGCATTCAGCTCCCAAGGCTGTACATAGATCTCGTGCCACACCTCTAAAATTTCTCTACCTCCACTAGTTCACTGGTTTAGATACCAGGAGGGGCAGAGGGACATAGCTGCATTGAAGGTACAGAAACACTCTTGTGGCTGAGGACATGCCTGTGGTGCTGCAGCACGCAAGTGTCCTCTCTCATTTGTTACTAATAAGATCTCCTGGGCAGGGACAAACAGGCTTTGACACACAGAAGAAAATGAGGCCAATAATGCCACCAACATGTCCTGTGGCTAATATTGACAAAAACACAGCACAGACAGGGCAGGAAAAAGCCTCATGTTGTTGGCATACACACACACACACACACACCCAGGCATGCACTATGAAAATTGTTTGAAGAGCTTGAGGTCCTGTTGTTAAGCATGTTGTGAATGTTTCCAAAAAGCCTAAATGCTAGACAATGGCAGCACATTGCTAAAGAATGTTTAAGGGATATAGGCTGATCGGATAATTGCCTGGTAAGGCAAAAGCAGAAACAGTTTAGTGAAATAAAGGACATGGATTTGAATGAAACTTGAAGAAAAATGATCTTAAAAATTGAAGATGACAAAGCATACACTGCAAAGAAGTAAAAAACACTGACTACAAGATAAGAACAGTAAAAGATCTATCAGGAGAGCAAATCCACATTTACACAGCCTTTCAGAACACAGTGTTTGAAAGAGTAAGTCTCTTCACTTGCTCCAAGCCCTTACAAGGCACCCAACTGAGAGCGATTTTCATTTCATACACTCCAAAGTCAGGAGCATGATGCGAACACAGATAACTTGAACTTTCATTTTTTTCACCCCAAATTCTGTAGATGAAGCAGCCAGGACACGTATAACATAGACAAAACACTGATTTGTGCGAGAACTGCAACTCTGGTCTTGTTACTATAGTCAAAACCATTTTAATTGGAGTTGGACAAATCAAGCAAAAGTACATCTGTGAATGTTTTCTGGCCCCCTGAAATGCTTTATGTGCATTCACTTCCACATCAGTGTTCTGCACATATGCCACCCCCATATTTAGACAAATGGAGCAGCCTCTGCCTCAGATGGCCCCTGCCTAGCCAACAAATCCTTGAAGGCTGAGCAAGTATCACCTTATTCTTATTATCTTCCTTTGGCACAGTTATGAGAAACAGAGCACTATGAGCTAAGTCAACACCTACTTCTACAAATATTCATGCTGGTAAGTGGGAAGCAAATTTTAGTTCTATGAGAAGAGGATTATGCATAGCATCAACCTCCCTGCTTGCACACACAGCAGAAATCCTTAACACATCCTAACAGGAAATGAGAACATCTGATGGTTCAGCCCAGGCTGAATACATATAAGAGCTTGTTCTGAATATTGAAAGAACTAAAAATCTACTCATCCTTAAAACAGTCAATACAAAATCACAAATACTACGCACTTCAGAAAAATCCAATTCTTAACCTTATAATTCTACTAGCAGAAAAAGAAAAGTTAATACATACATGGAAATTTATTTGCCCTACTTTTGCTTTGTATGCACAGTAAGGAAAAATCAGAGCCTACCTTCCACCTGAAAATGATTACTGTGCTCAGTCCTCTGAGTAGCAACTGGCTCTGTAATGCAGCTACATTTAATGTACCTAAGCAGTTCTACAACAAGTAGAGACCATTAATCAGAGACCTTGGATATGGCGGGAAACAAATTAAAGACTCAGAAGAGTATACCATGTTCTATCACAAAGCAGTGTGTCACATCACATGCAGGATATCACTAAGCACTTGAACACAGTTCTTTTATATTAAGCATAGCAATAAGTCCTATGTCAGAATTCTATTATTTTTTTCAATACTTATTAAGCAAGAGGAAAAAATAGTAAATAGTGTGGCAGTCTAACATGTTCAGTATAACTCTGAACAAAGCTTGTGCAATATTTTAGCAAATATTTACTGCAGACACAGAGAAACCCTTCTGCTGCTAGGTTTGTGATCAACTGTATTTACCACTCTCCAGGACTGAAACATACACTTCAATTAGAAGCTGGTGAAGAACAAATACATGCAAAACATGGAAAAGGCAAGGACTCTAAATTCACTGAATACACAACCTGTTTTTCCACTAGATGCATTTTAATTACATTTTGCAGATGGTTTTTTTCAGTGTTTTGCCATAGCATATGAAATTAATTTTTGAGGGGAGGAAATGCAAGAGGAGCTTTTCTATATTTACATGTTAAATAGTATTTGCTGGTCTAGGCAAAATGCATTCTGCTATTCAAGAGAGGCACTTCACAGGGACACTACACTCCAGTTCCCAGGTCTGAATGACTCAGAAGCAACAGCATTCCCCTGCAGTGGGTATGTGCATACAAAAACTAGTCCTCTGTCTTAAACTCAGAATCTCAGTGTAGAATGGATTCCCATTCTTGTTGCACCAAACCGGAAGCAAAGGCAAAAAGTGTCCACTTTTCACTGTTATTTTAAAGTTTACAAGATTTCTCCAAAATTTAGAAAATGTATATTCCAGCAACAAATGGATTACAAGAAAAAGAAAAAAAGAAACTTCTTTTTCCATTACCTATTTTAAGCAATGCTTTGATTTATTGTGAGGGGAACAGATGAACAAGATAAATGTGTAGATCTCCCCTTGAGATCTACAGAGACAGCAGAGACAGTCCGGTGCATTCTGCAGAGTATTTTGGTTTTAAGGAGTTCAAAGAATACTTTCTTCTTCAAAGTCAAATTTCACCACCACTGGCCGGGTCATGTTCCACTTCTTATTTCGATTCCTATCCTCGATGAACTCCTGGTAAGGATCTTGCTTTGAAATCTCTTTCTTGGAGCGTACATAACCAAAAAAGACAGTTAACGCCAGGAAAGAGTAAAACAACATGACAAAGAGGACGAAGAAATAGGCGTTGTCATATGGTTTGTATTGTGGCTCTTTTTGTTCTGTAGCATTTTTCCTCGTGTCCAGGTTCCTTTCCAGAAGTTGCAGAACACATTGCGAGATGAGAGAAGCTAAAGCTGTTTGGTTCATTTTGGGGAATTCAAAAGCACATCAGAAAACTGAGAGGAGTGAGCATCCAGGGGCCCCAAGTGATGCTTTGCTCAAGTGGGACTCTATCCACTAGCTCCAACAGGAGTTGGATCTGGCCTGTAATCATTTCCTCTTTTGGTAAAGAATGCTGTTAAGCACTTATTGGGTCCCAGTCACTTGATAATGAAGCATTTGGCTGATAAGCCTGCCTTGCTTGTGAAGTCTATTAATAATAACAGTATCAAATCCCTGAGACATGCCAGGCAGTTTAAAATGTGCAATTTAATGTTTTATTCGCCTACCCCCCATCCACACCCCAATATTTGGGGAAAAAATCTGCTCAGGTTACTAGGTGAAAGGACTTTAAAAACACCAGTGGGATGTGATAGGTGTGTAGGGGCAGAAGGAAAAAAAAAAAAAAAAAGACATTTCAGTCAGCTGCTATCTACGAGTTAAGCATGAAAACTCAAATTTCAACTCAAATTTGACAACCTCGGAGCTTAGGTGGAAAGTTGAATGTTTTAGTGTGTCTGCATTAAGCCTTAGGACTGATAGTCTGTAGCTGTGTGCTGCCACAAATACCACACAGGAAACATGCAAGAGAGTAATATCAAAACAGAAAAGAACTGCTTATAAAGTCGTTCTGGAAAATGAAACCCTTGACCGCCACTGACAAGTGGACTACACCGAATATTTTCAGACAAGGAGCAAGGAGGTTAAGTCTTCTCCAATGTGGTTTCTCACAGGTCATGTCTACTTGCATGATAATAGCAGAGCAGTGCTCTGTGGATTCCTGCTTCCTATTGTGTTTTACAGGCTAGGTCACTCTAAAGTAAATTGTTGTTTTACAAAGTAGTGAAACCTTATCTTGCTACAAAAAAAAAAAAAGTCCTTACTGCCACAAACGACAATACCAGCTGTTTCTTTCTGTGATCTGAATTCTGGGGAGTAAGCACCATGACTTTGAAGTGGAGAGCACATCACCAGACTAGCAGTTTGCCAACTCTGCACTGTTTCTTTAGGCCTGACCCCCTGAACTGATTGTATGATGACTAATTCACATGCTAAGATTGCAGTATATCGGTATCACTAAACAGCCTGCATTTGTCATTAAGGGTTTCTTGTAAAAAGAAAGATGAAAGTGAAGTCTGTAATTTTATATGAGCAGCAGACTATGCTATAAGTACATTTAGAATATGCAACTTCTAGAAGAAATGTTCAGCTCCACGTTTTAACTATTTGTTTTAAAATCAGCCTTAAAAAAAAAAATCCCATAAAGAGCAATACCAAATCCTGTTCTTGGTTGGGGCCAAGTTATGGGAGAGATCTTATTCACCTATTCTTGTGGGTAAAGGAGAACAGATTCAGGGGACTTAATATCATTTTGAGGAAAGAGAAGAAAAGCTTTATCAGCAGTTTAACTACAAATAAAATACATGCATTAAACTAGTATAAAATTTTCAGGGGACCTATGCCCAATTTATATTCATGTAACTGGAAAAAGATTTTCATCTAGGTTCTGCGACTCTTCCAGAACTCTGTAAACTCTTACTGTTTGTTTGTTTTTTAAAGAATTCGCTTCAGTAAAAGAAGCATGTGATTCCACACAAATTAGGTTGGACACATGCTAATCCTGTAAATTTCTTGCCTGTTTGAAAAAACACATGACCTCTGTTAGCTAAGTCTCTGGGCCTTTTCAATATCAGCAAAACAAAACAAAATGGGGGGGGGGGGGGTAGGGGAGGGCAGCGAGGGCTAGGATACCACAACTGAGAAACAAGTGACAAAAATCACTCCAGTGAATTCCCAGTGACAGTTTTGGGTACGCTATGAACAAGGAGAGCTGTGCCTACACTTCACCATGCCTCTTAAAGCACAGCTGCAGCACCTCAACTCTTGAAGTGTACACTCATTATTTCTTAGAAATAAGAGGGTTTAACACTGCATATTATGCTACGCAGTGAGCTGACAGCTTCAGGTGTCTAAGCAGTTTTTTAACAAAAGGCACACCAAGACTTGGGGATCTGACTGTCTGAATGGCAGGGAAAAAAGTACATCAGCCTAACCCTGGAAGCTAAATTACCGTGTTAACCCTGGGCTATGCTTGTCAACACATGAGCTTCATCCCTCAGGTAGCTCACAAACCCAGAATCCTGGCCCACTGAACTCAGTGCTACACCCTCCTTTCCAAGCATGCTGTAACATGCCCATCTCTCCCCAGAGCAGAAGCTACTCAGGACCAGAACACACCACCCTTAGCACAACAGATACTACATTTCAGCAGTTTCCACGTGACTGCTCACTGAGCAATCTCCACCTGAGAAAGGACGCCACACAAAGGAAGACTTCTAGTCTTAACACTGTCAGCTGCAAAAAAAAATGTTTAAAGGCTTTGCATACACATATACAAGAAAACCATAAGCCAAGGAACACACATACCACAGCAGATGAAGTCTTCCGCCTCTAAACTGAAAGAGGCCTCCAGGCATCATTTCTGGGTAAATGGAGGGACCTCAACTGCCCCCTGCTCAGCCTTGGGAAGTGTTATGCCTTCCAGACACAGCTGGAAGCTCATTCCCTCCTGCTTTGAAGGAGCTGCTCACTGATAGACCATTGAACTCACCTGTGCTGTCCTGCTTTGCCCCTCCTGAAATGCTCTTGCCCAAACACACCTGCATCAGGAGTTAGATGATATGACCCCACCCAATTAAAGGCAGATGCTTATTTATCCTCCTGCTCATCTAATGCAATCTGAGTTTATTGTAATTTAGGGTATTTCCATCCACTGTTTCTGCATTTAGTTGAACAGATCAGTATTCTGTTAGGCTACACAAACAAACACTGCTTTAAAGTTGTTTTTTCTCTCCTTTTTTCAACCTCCCCGAAAACCCTAAAAGTACATAATGATGCTTTGAACAAGATCCTAAAGAGCTATTTCCATAAAGTGGTCCAATTCTTTTTAGAGATGTAAGTACATGAAACTCTTCAAATGCGGGGGGACAATGAGTGAAGATTAAAAAGAAAGTAAAAGATTAAAAGGAAAAGACCATAAGAAAAACTCAAAGGGGGGGAAAAGATCAAAAAAGAGGATTAACTATGTTACTTGTTGTTTTTCAGAAATTAAAGAAGTATGGAGGATAAGGAATTTGTTTCCTTTTGGCCCTAGAAAAATGCCAATTATGGTAGCTAAATTGCCAGGATCACATATCAGTATGCTTTGGAAATGTGAGAAATGGATGGGAAATATAAACACAGGGCAATAGCTTACAGTTATGTTATGAATTAAGCCACAAAAATATCAAGATTTAGTCACTGAACAAGCTGCCAAAGTTAATCTTTCCTGATGAACTTGAGCAGGATCAGAATAGAAGCAACAGAACTGTAGTTTCACGGATAAAAATTGCCTTGTTCACTCATCTTTGTTATCTCTGGGTCTTCACATACCTAAAATTTCCACTAAAAATCAAGGGAAAGTGACTGGATGTAAGTGACATGGATATAAGATCAAACTCTTTAGCTACTTTGTGTATTCATTTTAGGAAAGTTTATTTAAGCTTTAGAGATAAAAAAAAACAACTAACTACTCCAAGTCTCTTTTTGTCAAGAGAGCTTGTGATACCATTCGCACTAGTACAGATTATGTTTTCCTTTAGATTTTTTTGGACACAATAGCAGAACACTCTTTTGGGGTGTGGAGAAACTCCTTACTCACAGGTCTTTTAAATATATGGCATTTATGTATACCTTTATGAATAAGGATTACAGAAGAAGGCAGGTAGAAATTTCTGCCCCAAACTTGATGCATGTCTAAACCCCAGAAATAATTTACCAAAGTCTACAGGGTAATTTTACCCAAACTGACTACTTTTCCAGAGGCTCACAGATGGTTTTGCTGTGGTTGGTTCTCACCAAGGCAAGGCAAGCCAGCCCTGCACCCTCCCACTGCCCCTGGGGTCAGGATCTGGCCTGGGAGGTCACCTGTGGGACTGGCAGAGACCTCAGATGTAAGGTGTCAGCACTGGCACACCTCAGTCTCACATCTCAATCTCTGAATCGAGACCGAATCCAACAAAATGCTCTGAAACCAAAGCCAGCCTAAGGCAAAGGTTCACAGGAGAGGTCTGGTCTGGCAAGTGCAGTTACCCAGAAGCCAATATGGTCCCTACCACACCTAGTTCTGCTCACACATGGATCACCTGGGCCCACTGCAGCACTGGCATAGCTCCACCATGCCTCAGTAGTTCCTGCAAAGGGAGTGGGATTTTATTTTACACAGTGCTCTGTGCACCGTGAGCTGGGGTGCATGGAGCACCAGAAACAGCACACGCTTCTCCCAACCATTCCCAAAGGACAGACTGAGCTCTGCTCAAAGGCACCCATGTCTGCTGTGGGTGGGAATGCCTCTGCCCTGGCTGCTCCCCTCAGTCCCCTCTTGCTGAGAAAAATGTGCTTTTAGTAATACTGAGGGGCCACAGCACCATCTCTCCTCCCCATCCACTGTGTGCCTTTCCTGGGACAGCAGCACCCATGTGGAAAACCGTATTTGGGCTTTACCCTCAGCAGAAACCACCCTTCAGGTTTCTCAGAGGATTCCCAGCATGGTTCCTGCTGTCCCACAGGAAAAGCCGTGCTGTTTCCACAGCACATGGCATCTGGACACCCTGGCACCAGAGAGACCAGATGGCTCACACACCACAGAGCCCCATCCCACCACTGACAGCTCCTGGTCGAGCGCTGTCCCCCTCCCACATCACACCCCTGAGCTTCCCCAGTCCCAGCAGGTCAGGAGCTGCTCCCGGCAGTGGCTCTGTGCTCTGCTCAGGGCTGTGTCATCACAGCTGGTGAGGGCCATGTTTTGGCTGCTTCCCATGTACTCCACAGTGGCCCCTGTGCCCCCCGTGCCCACCCATGCCCACCACAGCTACTCTGTGCTGCACTCAGAAACCCTTCTGGGCTCTAAAGGAAAAGCTGAACTCCATCTTACCTTTTAACACACATTCATTATCCCCTTTCTGAAATCAGGCAACCCTGATTGTTCAAAGTTTCCCTCAGGTTTCAGAGTAAGGCAAAACAGTGATGTGCCATTTGGGGATGTCTGTGGTTGGTGCAGGTGCTGCTGGCACTGCCCTGCCCAAGGCAGTGGGAAGGTCGGAGTCCTTGGGAAGAGCAGGCAAGAGAGAAATTTTATTGAGCTGATCCAGATGCTGGAAAAAAAGGTGTGGCTGGCAGGAACCTGCAGAGTGGCAGGACTCAAGTTTATTGGAGAGCCACAGGCGAAAGGGAGGCAATGGGGAGCAGCCATGACACAAAGGGAAGGGAACGTCTTCCACCACCTGGAGATTTTAGATGGAGATGATGGAGAAAGATCGGATGGTCCCTGCAAGCCACACCATCCCCAGCCCCAATAGACCCTTCCCCAGGTTAAATATGGCCAAAAGAGCATTTCAAAACCTTGGGAGATTTGTACCCTTTGTTAATTATTCTGGTAGAGACCATGGGGACAGTCACACAAACGTGGCTCCAGAGAAATTTTTTCCATCTCTGAATTGCTGAACTATAAAATGTTATGGGCTAAGTGTGCAGAGGACACTTAACACCCTTAAAAAGTAACAACCACTCTTAAAAAGCTAAATTTTTACAGGTATGTACACTTGAGATCATTATGAATAAGTGCATATATATGGGGAGAAAAATACTTGTGTAAATGAAACTGAGTCTGTGAGAAAAAAAAAGTGGATAATTGTACAGAGATGTGAGAAGAATTGAAATCATTGTACAGCATATGCAAATATACCTGTGTGAGCACTGAAAGGAGGAGAGTGCAGGAAGAAACAAGTAGCTTAACATTTGGTCATGGCCTAAGGGACAAACTTTGCTGAAGATGAAGACACCAAAAGGTCAATAAAGCTTCTGAACTGTTTCCAGTTCTCAGACAAGGAAGCAATAGTTCCGCTCTTACCAGTAACTGCTCCTTCATATTTGTGTATCGAGCTGGCTTTATTAAATTATTCAGCAAAGGTCAAATGTGATGTGTCTTCCTAGTTTTATTATGATTTTTCATGACATTGCCTGAGTAGCTGAATAATAAACAGTGCATATAAAAACACTGCAGTGCCCAAGGTGTCCACAGGCACTCTGGGTTATTCAGGCAATGTAAATGCATTAAACAAAGATTTAAAGTATGTGTGAACACTGCAAAGTGTTGCTTGTGGGAACAATATGATGGCGATAGAGAACCAAGCACCAGCACCATGTACACATACTGATTTTGAAGCCTGCTTATATGAGAAACAGTTTGTAAGTTTTTGAATCTGACTAACCATCTAGCTACAGCACTTTGCTCCCTGTGACTGATGAGAGCTTCTCAGCCTGTGATGAGCTGCCCAGAAGTGCTGGGAGAGAATAGGCAGTGAAAATCTGACAGATCAAATGGCCTGTTACCTACAATGACCACAAGAGCAGACTACAAGTTTTATTATTTTACAATAGACAAATATCTTGAAGAGATTCAAATCAACCTATGTGATTCTTTAAATTATCCTATGACTCTCCAGTTGCCCTAAGAAATATCTAGATGTCATTGGAAAATGGGATCTTCTAATCAGGATGCAGGTTTTCTTGCAGTTAAGTGAACAGCAGAACATTGAAGTGAACAATACAAAGAAGTTCATTAATTCAAGCTGTTCAAGGTTTGATTGTCTCATTGATATTCCCTTAAATTAATTTTTGTTATTTTATGCAAAGATACCTTTTAGTAATCCACTTTACAGACTTTAGGGCAGAAGACTTGATGGATAGAAAATGTTGAGAAAGTTCATGGTTACCAGCACAGTAAAATGTGCTTTACACATCAGAAGTAAACAGCAGTTCTCTCATGTATGTATGAGAATATATCACAGAATTTAGACATAACAAATAATTTGCATGCTATAGTCTGCCATAATTCTGAGAAAATGCAAATACATCCTTGCTACAGAAATTATTAGTAGCAGGTGATAATTTCAGATGGGGCTTGGAATTCCAAAATTAAGTAACTGTATTTTCTCTTTATATTTGGAGATCTAGGTTACAGACCTGTAGCCAGACTTTTTAAAGCTTGAATTTGCACAGACCTTAACCTAGGGATTAAAAATTTAATATCATCTGTTAACAATCATCTGTTTTTAGTGAAGGTTTGTAGATTCAGATAGGCATTTTGTGCCTTTCAAAGTGGTTCAGAAAGATACACATCAACATCATTTGTCACTTGTAGAGATGAGAGACTTTTAGGCAATATTGACTAGAAAACCCCATGTGACTATGGGAAAAAAATGTTTATTTCTAGGTTTTGTTTAAATGGGAAACACTGAAATATCCAGGGAAAACAAAAGGATAATAGGTGTCATTAAAAATTATTCTTTTCGTAGCTCATTCATTAATGCTCAAATAAAGGAATAGTAACACATACCAAGGTAAATATATGGCAAAGTGCATATATTGGGTATTGTGATAGGAGTAGAGGTTATTTGTAGATAAAGGAAGATTTAAAAGAAAATAATAAAGTAAAAATCATGGTTGTGCCACAATAAATATTTTTGCATCAAAACCTATCTCTCAAGAGTTTCCTATTCCAATGAGATGGCAGACAGCTGAATAGGCAGCTGCTGTTATTTATTTTCATCCTGTAAAATATGCTCGCTCACACACACACACACAAAAAGACAGGAGGGACCCTGAAATCTGCCCTTTCTGCACTCAGCAGTGATTGGGTTTTGGACTCCATTGCTGTGAGCACATTCCTCCAAGCTATTGCATGGCATTTCTGTCAAATGCAATATCCATGGCAGGCTCATTACCCTTTGACTTTCCAAGTGTTCAGGATTTGTGTTCCAGACAAAACATGTTGTTCCCAAGAACCTCTTCAGCCTGGACAGTGATAACAAGAAGGGATCAACTGTACCCCAAGCAATCCCTATAGCTCTGTCAAAGATTCCTACAGCGCATCATAAATCTGGAAACTGCTTAGTCCCCTCTGCCCCAGGCTCCTCACTTCCCCTGGCAAGACCTCATCCTGGTTCCCTGCTTGCATGGCTTGCTGTGAGAGACCCAGATGATTTTCATAGAATCAGAATGGTTTGGGTTGGAAGGTGCCTTAAAGATCATTTAGTTCCAATCCCCCCACATCTGCCTTTTCTCCTTCTCTGACTTGTTTCCAGGCTCTCCAGCTCTGCATTAGGATCTCACACAAGAAAGTGCTTGGGAGAGGCAAGTTGAAAAGAGGATGGAGTAGCCAAAATTCCTGTTCCTTAACTTGAGGTCAGTAAAACATCTCAGTAGCATTGATGGGATGGGGAGAAATCACAGCTCTGTCCCAGCCCCACAGATGCTGGAACAGAAAAGGACAGGCAGTGAAGGTGGCACTTGGCAATTCTCCTGTACCAAGGGTACACCTCTCCTAGCAAGGAGCTCTCACACTCACAGACATCACCCAGTTCCAAACTGTGCAAACAGGCTTCTATTCCGCATTTTACAGCAAAGGGATTGCAAGTGGTGAAACAGAGGTTTACTTAGCCTTTGTAGCAAGCCCAGGACAGGAGACAAATGCCAAAGGCCAAGTCCCCAGGGAGGGGAAGAAACATCGAAAAAAAACAGAAAAATTAGAAGTTTAAAGCAGGAAATAGGTATAAATAAGAGTCTTTTAAATTTTGATAGTCTCAGATATTAAAAAGTATATCAGAGAAACCTAAACTGGAAGGAAAAAAAAGAAATCCCCTTTCCCCATTTTTCAGCATATTTTTAATGTTGTCTTCTACATTCCTTCCTTTTCCAGTGGAAGAGGGCTAGAATCAAAAGAACAAAATAAAAATAAAAAATAAAAATAAAATGCACACAGAAATAAAAGATGAAATAAATTCAAGGCAGTTACATCCCCTACAAAATGGTGAGGAAATTAAATGTCCACCAAGCCTAGGGTGAAGTACAATTTCTTTGCACACTGATGTGCCAGTAAGACTCACTCCACTCATTTTGGAGGGTCTTCCCCATGTTTCCATCAGCTTGTGTGTAAGCCTAGTAAAAAAATCTTGAGGTTTCTAAGGAAAAAAAATATAATTCAGGACAGATACTGCCCATAATTGATTACAAAGTTCCTGCATTGTATGAAGCCATCGAGTTGCCCTATTTGTGCTTGGTTTAAGCCTATTTTATTGTTTTTGAAATGGACAGAAAAGGCCTCTTATAAGGAAGATGTACTATAGTACTGACAGCACTTGAAAAATGCATAGTTCATTAACACACACACACAGTTCCACGTGGCACATTAGCAGCACCTGGGCACAGAGGCTGCCCAATCCTCCTGCAGCCTGGGATGTGTGCACAACACACATAATGAATACAGTTTGCATTGAAGATAACATAGTTTATTTCTTCATGATATTCAGATTAAAATGTATCAATGTATTTAGCACAATACTACATTTTAGGACAAAATCATCAGTGCTTTGCAAGTCTTCATAATGTTTATTCATTATAAATAGTAAATATTTACTGCACTTTTTACATGAAAGACATTTGCTTTTTGTATTCTTTTTTTTATTTTATTTTTTGTGTGTTTTTTTTTTACAACGTGTTGTTGTAGAGGCTGCAACACAAAGATAATATTTCATTTTTCCATCACCCTTAAGACCAATGTGTGAACTAACCTCTGTACTGAACCTAGTCTAACTCACTACTTCATAGTCCTTAACACTAAAAGGAATGTATTTGTGTTCTGCCTCCCTCTTTTTACAAGAATAGAGAGAAATAAATAATCCCACCTTCCATCGTCCTCTTCCTCTCAACATCACAAAACACAAATTTATTGACATTCTAAAATGTCACAATGCAAACTTGTTGTAAACCTTGGTTCCTATAATTATACTTTCTATATTGGATATCGCTGTATAATTTAAACAAATGTGTCAAATACAGGCCCATCTCTGTCTATGTCCTGTATATCACTAAAAAAATGTAAACGTAATCATTTCTTCGTACTGTTTCCTGAAGATGACCTTTAAATCATGATTAGCAAGCTGGATTTCAGTAATCCAGCAGACTGCAACATCTCTGTATTTTATCATCAGGAATTATGCACTGCAAAAATAAAAGTACCTGCAAAAATATAGTTCTGATTCTATCTCTATGACTTTGGATGATCCCAAAGTTTGTGTGAGGTACACAGTATTGCACATTGCTAGGCAGTTGTGAAAAATCAGTCGCGTTGTTGGTGGGTTTTTTTCCTCCCACGTTTGACCAAAAAGGTACAACGGACTGGGAAAACTCCACATACAAAAAGGGGAAATCTGTTTTTCATGTTACACAAGATCTCATCTCTTGGTAAAGCAAAACTCATGAGTGACATTTATTGACAATGTGATTACAGAAACATGGTAAGGTAACCAATAAGTTGCTCAGGAAGTCTTTTGCATTTATCCTAGCTTCCTTATGGACTGTGATGTTTCCTCTTGATGACAATTTCCAGTGTGTAAAATGAAAGAGGTCCTCCTGACCTTGCTTCAGAAACTGAGCAGTTTTAAAGTTAGACTAAAGTCAGCACTGGATGTCAGATGAGTCAGAGTATGCAGAGCTCAGCCGCTCCAAGTTTAGTTTCAAAATGTTCTATTTGTCCCAATCAATGTCCATTAATTTCAACAGCAACAAAAAAATGGAATGTTTGCCAGGCAGTGATGTTCAATATGCTCTGTTCTGTATACCCACTCATAATGAAGCATGTCACATTTATTCATTATTGCTTTTGGCCTTTGTCTTCTGTATAGCTTTGTCCAACCTTCAAAAGTCTACTAAAAGCTATGACTGGAGAGAACATAACAAGCCTGCTTCTCTCAATGGGACTGCCCCAGTTTAGGCTGCAGCGTGTTGAGAAGATCCCTCTTATCCAAGCCTTGGAGTGAGACCGGAAAACAAGACCAGCTTTAACTTGAAGTGGACAGTTCATTTATGCAATATCTGGCTTCAGATAATGAAAGGCACCTGCAAAAAAAGCAAAAGAAGCTTTTTAAGTCATGCAGTGACAACCTCACAGCATGGGGCCATGCCAACTACAGGTTGACATTGTCATATTTAATACTGATATATCAAAGGAAAGAGACTAATATTTTTATTCCTAGGACAAGTTTGACAAAACTCTATGTATCTGGGACTATATACTGTAATGATTCTTGAGCTGACCTCATTAAGAACATGTGTTTCTAATAGTGGAATGCCAGCGGTTATTTCATTTTGGACAACCCTTATGTTTTACCTAATGGCAATCAGGTTTCATGTCTCAACAATTAATAACATCAAGATGTTGTTGACATCACTTAAGAAAATAATTATGCAGCAGAAATCTTGCTCGAACAATCAGCTATCTCACCAGTGCACTCTGCACGGCTCTGGAGAGAGTAACCGTCAGCCTTTAGGATCTCTGCTCCCAATTTTCTTGGTCACAGACACAAAGTGCAGCCCGTTGGGAACCGGGTGCGGTGTCGCAGTGTCCCCACACTCACTTTGTCCGTACTGTCCGTACTGGTATCCCGTGACGGGGTCCATGCTGTAACCCGTGGTGCTGTAGGTGGGCGGGCAGTAGGACTGGGATGTAGGCAGGCTGTCTAAGCTCTTCATGTGATCCAGCCGCTGGCTGCAGCTGGCTGAGACAGTGGTGGTGGGCTCCAGGCCCCCAGTTAAAGGAGACAGGGCATAATCAGTTTGGGGCTGGTGAGGCACACCACCATGGTTAGTCAAGAGTCCCATTACCTAAAATGTAGAATAATAAAAACGGTTAAAGCATGCGATGAACCTCGTTGCTTACAGAGCCACAGAAGTTCCCAAATCTATAATTTGATTTCCTAAACCAGGTAGACTTGATACTTGAACTGTGCATTGAGTAGAGGAAGTAGAACTCGGTTGCATCATCCACCAAAATAAAATCTGATGGGTAACAAGCAATAAAAGGTGATACCAATGGCAAATAAGGAAAATTAATATTTTAAATTTTTATAGCTTTAGAGTGCCTGATCCCAGTCCCAGCCGGGATCTCTGCATATGTTTACTCCTTGAGGACTAAACTGTAAGAGAACAAAAAGCACATAGTGGCTTTCAGCCGTGCTGTCCTGCATGATCAACAAACATACAAAAAGATGTGAAAAAACCCACACGATTTTCTTCTCCAAGATCAGCAATCATTACAATGAAGTTAATTTGGAGCAGATCACAGCAACACTACCAGAAGCAGCAAAGAACCCCACATATTGATGATGTTCTGGGTGCTGAGAAAGGGCAAAGCAGCAGCACCTCCTGCTGCTTCATGCCCTGTGAAGAAAAGAATGTGAAAGAGTAAAGTGCTGGTCATAGCATCAGTTATCGATTTCATCCTCTGTGTTAGAGGACACAACAGAAAGGGTCAGGTATTCCAGACTGGCTTCTAGTCAACTGTGACTCCCTTAATAAACTGTTTCTACAGTAGCAGTTATGAAATCAACAGTCAAAATGAGTTTGAAAAGAGGTTACTGGGAAATACATGCTTGTCCCTATAAAAGTCCAGCCCTCTAGGTTATGATTTCCAGTAGAATAAAAAAGAAAAAAAAAGAAAAAAAGGGAAAAAAAGCATCTGCACTTTCAAAGAAAAGCAAAGGAAGAAACTACAGTGATAAGTTTTTGCTGTACAGAAGTCCCTCACACTGTAGGATGGTATTTCCTTTCCTGGCACATCTCTATAACACACTTCGAAAATAAGTGTGGCTGAGAGATTTGCTTCCTTCTGCTGGAATAAATTGCACTTCAAAGCCTGACAAACAGTCTGCAGCTCATAACGGATGGCTGATGTACAGCTTCTGCCAAAACTGCATGTTCTGATAATTTACAGGCTGTTAATGCTCCAAAAAGGCATCACAATTATCTGACCTGCTATTTGATAATCAGTTGGCTTCACAGCACTTCTTACCATAAACTAAAGAGAAATTATTTAAATTGAAGTCTATTTTGTGAAGAATAAATTAAACCTCATAACAACATATCTGGTTCCTAAAGCTCTGATGCTCCTCCCTAAATTGTACTTCCTTTTCCATCTCAAGCTAAAAGAGATTATTACTGTAGGGAGCTTGTGGTCTCAGCTCCAAATTTTGTTTGTTTTTTAATAAATAAGCGAAACAAGATCCAGGGATAGTGGTTTAAGTAGGAAGGAAGACCTTCCAGGTTTTGAATGTCTGATTAGGAAAAGAGCAAGAGGTACAAGCAGAGCACTTCAAAAAGAGACACCCAGATATCTGCATCAAGAACAAAAAATATCTTTGCATTAGATGCACCCAAGACATCTCACTAAAAAAAAAAAAGCCTGAGAAAGAAGTTCAGTTACTACATAGAGCACTGAAATGTTCACTTCTGTTTCACTAAGCAGGAAAACATGAGTTTAACTGATGGTATCTGTTGAATGCTTCAGTTTCTGAAAAAGAAGTTTCAAAACACATGCAGAGTTCATTCAGATACTGAAATCTTTTTTAAGTTAAAAAAACATAAGAATTTATATTCAGGCTGCAAGATAGTTTCTACTTCATTCAATGAGTCTTTTCAGTGCACAAAACCTGTTAAAAAACTTGAGGTTAATAATAAAAAAACAACTCTGGAGTCACCACTGTTTGAAAAATCATGTTATCTGCCCAGCAACTTGCACAGCATTTTGTCCCAAAATTCCCTAAAAGGTGAAATAACTGGGCTCCTAACTTTTTCTTCCAAAAGTTGGTTTCTGAAAATTATTAAAATTACTAAAGATTATTTTAGCAAGTATTTCCATTTCAGAAATTGTAAATCTTTTTCTTATAACTCTGGAAATTAACATGGTCTGAAAATCTAGCGTGCTTAATGACCTGCCATTGCATCAGCAGGACACAGTATTAGAACCTACATTCATTTAGGTTATATTAATCCCTGTCCTTTGAAATTATCACTGGTAGAGTTAAAAGAAGAGAAAGATCTACAAAAAACATGGCTTAACTTCAACATTTACATTGAAAATTACTACTTTGGAAAATATTTACATTGGCAGGAGTATCACGGTTTTGACTACAGTTTAAAACACACAGGGGTTTATCAGAAATCTGAAGTAAGTGCACAACCCTTTCCATCCCTGCACAGCTCCAGTGTGATACCAATATTTACAGACTGTACCACGTTCTGTTCCAAGTTCAAGAGCAGAGAGAAGGGGTTGTGCTCACATCACTCTCACAGCCCTACTGGAACCCCAGTGGCATTTTTCCCTGCCTGAGCACTCTCACATCACACCCTGTCTCTGCCAGGACTTTTAGGACTGATTGCTGAGTTGGCAAACAGCTATATTACCAACTGCATATTTTAACTAAAGTTTTTTTCACTTTAATGTTTTCGATAGAATAGAGCCCCAGACAAAATTATTTTGACTTTACCAGCAGAAAACAGTGAGCTCTAAACTTTTGGGATTGGAAGCTATTTTAAAATTTGAGATTAGCCTTGAAATTTAAACCTGGATCCAGACATGGTCTCGAATGCCTCTCAAACTTGAGTAGCATCTATATTTGGGTAGAGATTTATCTCCTTTGACAAACTAAAATTAGCTTTTTGTGAGATTTACTTTAAAATTTGTAGATTAATTAGATAATAATAGATAATTAGATAATAATACAAGTCTTTAGGCATCATCTTGCTAAGTGGATATGCACCTAGTAGATACACTAGAGCAGAACTGACAGAGCTCTCTGTCTTTGAGGTGGAAAAAACTGAAGCTCAAACAGTAACTGTCTCCTCAAAAATATCTTCTTCAGAGGCCTTCAGAATCATCCTGCAGTTGATTAGTATCTAAATAATTAGATTTTTGGTCATGTCTGTTTTGAAAGCTCTAAGGGAAGTAGCCTCAGGGCAGAAGTCTTTTGTAGGTATGTGCCATGACCTTATCACCCATACAAAGAGTTACAGGAAGGGCATGGCTGACTTTCACCTAATCAATTAGAAATCCATTAATAGGCCATGTCTGCAAGATCCTCAGCACCCTCAGCTTAGCAGTGCACAGGAAACACACAAAGACCTAGATTTGGCAACTCAGATGTTCCGTGGATATGAAGCAGTACAGTTCTAAACAGACCTGATTGTTTTATAATAACTAAGGTATAAAACATATTTATTCATTCTGTATATCGTCCATATTACTGGAAAATATGTACTTCCTTCTGAATGATTTTGGGAAAGTTAAAGTAGTAATTGTCAGCCTCACTGATATGGATATTAGCCCCAAGGGCTAATCTGACACCTATAATTAAATGATGCAGTAACTATTCAATTATTTTAGAATAGAACACCTATAAATGAAAAAAAACAAAGTCAGGATATAATTTTTTGCAAAACACACTCAGGAATGTTAAGGCACAGCCTTTGCACTTATACAGCAAAATACAGTATATGCAATTGATAAAATCACCATATTTTATTAGAAAACAAAGGAGAAATTAGGAATAAGTAAATGGAACACAGTGGACTGCAACAATCAAACTCTATAGAAAAGTTTTGAGACCACATCTGAAACAACCCAAAATATTCCCTAGGACAAATCCCTTGCTGGTGGAGTTAGCAGAGAATCACCAGCTGAGGATACGATCCAGAAAGAGAAATTGAGTGATGAAAGCCTTAAAGGCCACTTACAAAATGTGTGCTCCATTACCAGGTATTAGAAAATATTATCACCAAAATAAAGACCATTAAACTGAGAAAAAGTTTATTCCATTTAAAAGAAACTTTATGTCTGTTAATATGGTTGGTATTTTAGGACGTAGGACCTACCATAGGCACAATAAAATTCTCATATGTTTTAATTCATTTACGGATGCCTGCGTTTAATATGCTTTGTGACCATGTCTGCAATTAATATGATTTATGAGAAAAGAACATGTGTAATATTTTTTGGGTACAGTGATACATTTTTTTCCCCTCCCGTGAATGAAAGATTTAATGAAACAACCCAAGGAAAATGGTTGGCAGTTAACATATTAAGTTGAAGTGACAGAATCATGAGTAAACTTTAGCACAGTTAATGATATCCTCTTATCTGACCCTGACACATTTGCAGCATGTAATTTACAGAAGCTCTGTCCAGGGAATCTTGACAAATGCTCCTAACGATGTCAGGGCAATGTTCCATTCTAATGTAAAACAGATGTGGGTCAGATACCCTCATTCATCACTAACACTGAAAATTTCAAACTCCTCCCGAGATGAATGGCATTACCTGCTGTTAACTCTTTTCACTGTAGAGAAATCTCTCAAAAAACAAAATATTGCACAAGAAAGAGTACAAAAGGGATTGTTATAATGCATTATAAAGAGAGATTTTAGAGGATTAATTAAAATTAATTAGGGACATGGATGTATACTTGTAGGATCCTAGAATGATGTTGCTGATTCATTTTATATCTATGAATATTTCTGCTGAATATAAGAAACCTGACAGAAAGCATTTTTGTGTCAAATGGCAAGTGTTGGTAACCACATCCTTGGTTGATGAAAAGAGGAGCAAATGCACTGATTTTGAACATTGATGATCTGACCTTCTGTATCCTCATATCAAATGAGACCTCATACTGATTTCACACCACCAGATATCACCTACACTGAAATTAGAGAAGTTGCACTGGTGTATATTTAGGATAATTAAGAGGATAACTTGCTCTTTCATGAATTATATTTTTATCTACACAAGATTACCGATGTTCACAACGTTATCACATGAAACTCATGTCTTTTTTTAGGTGCTAGATCATAGAGACATGGAACCTGATAACATTACCAAATAATTGTAAGATCAGTTAATTCTTGAGCTTCTGGTTGTATGAAAAGCATCCAAAGATGACTCAAAAGACAAAAGAAAGATCAGAGATGAACATATATATTCATACAGATTATTCATATAAATTATAAGTATATATATAAAATTAAACATTTCACAACTTTTTCAGACAATCTCAGAGATTGTAGGCTCATGAATTTAAATGCTCAACTCTGGAAATATTACTTAAAACAATCCATAACAAGCCCAAATTTGAGATTAGATTGCTCTCTGTCTGTGAACTCTCCTTCTCCCACCTTCTATCAAACCTGAAACACAAAAGAAGGATTCTGGACATTATGAACACCAGCCCAGCTCTTACACACCTTCCATCCACAACTACATGGATTTGTCTGAAAGCCAAACAAACTAAAAGAGAGAAGTTAATGTGGACATTCAAAAATGTGCAATCACCTGTTTATTGTTGCTGCTATATTAATATATTTAATAATACATTATGTTATTTGTAAATGTATATTTTCAATATTTTATATATTAGAATACTTACAAAACAAATAAAAATGTTATTTTGCATGATAACAGTTAAAAAACTGTTGAATATCATCTATTTGTACTCACAGAAACAAAAATAATCAACCCCATTGGCTGGGCTTTTATTTTTTAATTAAAAAAAAAAACAACAACAAACTCGTGTTCATGAAGCTTATATCATGTGAATTTACTTTCTTCCTCACAAAGAAATCCCTGACCTGTCTCATGTTCTTGGGTCATTAAGCAAAGAGCTCTCAAAGCCAAGTGCATTGTGACAAAGATCATGAGCTTTTCACTGCTGTGGGACTTGAATCCAAGTGAAATGTTTCTGTGGGCAACCAATGCAGCAGTAATCCAACAAAAGGTATAGGAAAAATTAATAGTTGCTTTTTTTCCCCTCCTTCTCATCCCTCTTAATGAGGTAATGAAGGTTTTTAGCCCCTGGTTCATGTGTCTCCCTTAAAAACAGAGTTAACAAGACAATATGAACATATCTAACTGATTCGACAGCTGCCATCAGTTCCATACTTCAGGTTAATGAAAACCAAGTGCTCTCAAAGACTTAAGGGAAGCCCATTGCCTAAGATCTATCTCACCAAAAGGAGTTACAGGGTAATTCTTAAACTCAGGCAGTGAAATGTTTTGACAGTAGAAGAAAGAAAACTTGAAAGAGCTTGCATCTTTACTACTGTTCATGGAAAAGTTTGGAATTTTCTTATTAAGATTATTCCTGAGCACCAAGTAATGGCACGAGAACTGCAAACTTTGTTAAAGCCTGTTATGATCTTCTACACAGCCCCTTCAACATTCAATCCATTTCCCAGTTTAAAACTGCAGCCTTTAAAGCTACTGGTTTGATTCAATTATAGTGGGAGAAGGCACAGAAGAGGAAAAAGTAGACATGAGAAGTTTTTCTACAGGGCAAGGAGGAAAAAAAATATGCCTAGCAGGAGACAGGTAGCACACACTTCTTTTTCCAGTAAAACCTTAACACAGCAGTACTGTTTAAGCCTGGGTAACCTACAGGTTAAATGTCCTACAGGTTAAACATAGAAAGCACATGACCTCATGGGCAGGAACCTGAGCAGAGTATTGTTGCTCCACCTGAATCCACAGCAGCCCAAAACTGCTACAGCACTCTCCAAACCAGCAAACTGCCTGATCCCCTGGTGTAGGGCAAACTCTGCTGCTTCCACACTAATAAAAAGCACATGACAAGGTCAGGGGATGCCCGTGTACACCGGAAAAGCCTTTTCCCTTATCTTAAATGAAGCAGTTCAAAATATTGATATCCTGTCTTAAAAACAGTCTGCTGTTTGCTGTGACCATACACCTGCAGGTGCGAGACAAGTGTTTCTGCAGCCGGATCGAGGAGCCGGCAGTGGCCCCTGACACTGGGATCAGAAAGGGACAAGCCAACTCAGAAGCACGCCCAGGTGCTGCACTCATATATTAATGCATAGATATGCTACCCACTCAAAATTCTGAGTGAACAAATATTTGCTAAAAGAAAGTGCACTGAGCAACTGAAACCTAATTTGAAAAGGAAATACAATATTCCCATAAACGTATGCACGAGAGGCAAGAAGCTGCATAATAGGCATAGAAAACATAAAAATATGCAATTTACATATATTACACACTAATAATCTCTGTTCTGATGCTATTTTTAAAGAAGTCTGGCTGAGATGGCATGCTTGCAGTTGAGTTGCTTTTTCATGAAATACAAATAAGGACACTCCAGGCTATCAGCTCCCCAGGACATTAATCCCTGCCTTTTTCCTGCAAAAGTCAACACTTCATAGGTCTGCAAGACAGAGATTCTCTCACTGCATCCAGGTAACAATGAATAAACCAGATGAACAAGGAGAATAATTAGTCATCTGGAAGATACCGGTAGATCTTGTCTTGATGTTAAAAAATGCCAAAAATTAAGAAGGAGGAACTCTTTTTGTTCTCTTATTTTTTTTAAACGAGAGCAACAACGTTTTAATACCCAGCTTGCAAGACGAGTATGTTATATGTAGCATTATGCTTCCTAAAACTGACCAAGATATACCATGCCCTCTAACCTCCAAATTCAAGGCTAACACAATAAAAATAAAAATAAAATCACAGCACCCTGGCCATCTCTCCCTGTCCTGTGCCTTCACCCAGTGCTTGCCTTAAACAACATATTTGTCCATCATATTCAAGAACAAAGTTAGAATGGAACATCCCACATGGAAAATAAGGCTTCCCCAGAGTTCTGTGTGTCTGACCTCATTTGCAATAAATTGATGTCAAAGGGGAGAAAGAAGCTTAAGTATACTAAGAATATGATCCTGTGAATCTTAGTATTAGATTTTGTTCCGCACATTCTAAGGGTGGGTTTTTTTAAATCACGAAAGATTATCTGGGCTTCAGACAAAGCTCCCCTCTCCACCCCCCCTAAAGTCACCATAAATTCAGCTTTACACACAGTTTGTCCAGAGCATTTGCCAACAAGAGACACATGGATGGGTGGAAACATTATGTTAATTGCTCACACACCCAGATTTATTGTGGTCAAAAATCCACTGGCTAATAAAAAGACCCTCTTTCTTTCTCATCTAAATTCCATGCACACTGGCAGGGCACTGCAACGTGCCCACTCAGCAGGAAAACTCCTGCTTCTCCTCTTCATGAAACCCCCAACGCAGAGCTGGCTTTTGACTTTCCATCCACTGCTACCTCATCCTCTCGGGCAGCACCCGGCAGCCTGTGGGAAGAGCCCTGAGGAAGGGTGGAGAGGGGATGACCTGTGACACACCCCACAGCCAAGGGATGTTTCACGCACTAACATTGCAACCTACGTGACCAACAGCTGAGGTTCCTTTGGTCTTTGAGACTTTCCTGTTTTGCTACAGCCCCAGACGTGATTTATATGTTTGTGGCTGTATCACTCTCTTATATAAACATGAAGTCTGGGTATGCCACTTTATAAAGCTCTACATTTCATACATGTCTCTTAACTCATTGTTTAGGTACCAAAACTGATTTAAAGGAGCTGTTGGTAACACCACATGAATTTAGGGCTTGGATTTCTATTTGTTTGTTTGTTTAATGGGAAGATCTTTATCAGCTGGTGAAGGTAATCATTCAGTTGCCAAGTTGTTGTTCAAAATCTAAATGGATGCAAGTTATCTCCTCTATGCATTGAGTGGCAAATGCATGATGTCAGCTTTAGAGGGATCAGTGTCTTCCTAAACCTGTTGGTAGAGTTGCTGGACACTACCAGGAGCTCTAAACACTGGGTTAGAAAAAGATTTAAAAAGTTTAAAGAGGGAAAAAAAAGCCAAAGCAACAAAAGTTTCATAGTATAAAGACAAGGCTGGGTGTAAGGAAGCACAGAACTGATTAAAGTAATTTAATCTTCTCCAGGATCTCCCCTGATTATATCAAACCTCAAATCAGCAAGACTTTGGGGGGAGGAAACCTGGCCTCACTTTTTTGTCCCATTCTGCCCAGCCATCACAAGACTTCTTTACTGTTGTGCTCTCCTTCTGGGTCACAGACAATAAAAGCTTTGTGAAAGGAAAAAAAAAAGATCACATTTTCCATAGCCAGAACCAACATACATTTCAACTGACACTAACAAACACTTTTGATGGATTAACATAGAATCCCAGATAGATAATTATGTCAAAAATGTAGAAGTCTTGCACACTATGAAATTAGTCACTAAAAATAAATAAATAAATAAATAAATAAGGCAACTAATATAATGTCATGTATTTTGTTGGAGATTGCATTTAGAAATCAGAATTCTTTCAAAGAAAATCTATCCAAGTCCTGCTGGAAGTACATCCGTTTGTTTTTCTGTTGGTATTTTTTTCCTGAGGTTTCAAGCCATAAAGTTTTGTACCCCACTCTATGCTATAGGAATCTGTGAATCTTAATTACATTTACCCATACAAAAAAGGGTTTATGAACTTTTGCCTTTGGGCAAAAATGTTTATTTCATTGCCTTTGTTATTCATTCTTTTCAACTCCAGTGCCTTTGAACTTTTCAGCTGCACAGAGTTATCACCGTTGCACAGGAACCAGGAACTGTACTCCCGAGATGCAAACCACGAGTTGAAGAAAACGAAGGAGGCAAAGATATACGAGTCGTTATTTTGGCCACCCTTTGTGCCATTAAAATCTCATTTTCTGCCTATTAGAATGCCCTCTCCCTGCTTAGGCAGTGGTGATAGTCAGTGATTAGTGTGTAATTGAGTATAATTGTCTTTTCACTTTTCATTTGTGTCATTCTGAGCTTCTCTCTGTTTTTCTAACCACTGAGAGGAAAAAAGGGTAAAAAGCAGATAAAGCTGTTAAAACTCTCACTTTCAGCCCTGAAGAGATTTCTGATTGTAATTATAGATTGCATCCTCTTTGTGAATCTTCAGAATTTAGTGGACATCTCTTTCCAAGCACCTGGGCAAAGCTCTAGCTAATAAAATAAACTACCATCTATTTAAACTTTAACTAATAATGTCGGCTTCAGACAGATGACATGTGTAGGAAAATTTAACCAACCTTTTGACACTCAATTATCAAAGCAATTTATTAACATGATTTCCTTAAAAGAGCTCACGCAAATTAGAAAAACAATTACGGTATTCATGCATTTATATGTTGCCAAACAGCAGTAATACTCCTAATTTATGTATTTATAACTTGATTATAACTCATCTCAATGCACACTCATCTCAATGCTCAGTCCTTGGAACTCTCCTCGTACAACTTGCCTGTAATTTTCCTGTACCAGTCAGTAAAATCTTGATGAGGTTATCTTAAAGCGATATTTTATTCACAGAAAAGCTACAAGATCTATCTTCAGGAGAAGAATAGTACATTACAAATGGTTGACAACTGAATGCAAAAGTGAAGTCTGCATGATTCCATTATAAATCAGTTGAAATTAAATATAAACTATGACTCTTGATTCAGCCAGTAGGAGGAAAAAAATTTAAAAAAGAAAAAAAAAAAAAAAAAGAAGGAAACTAGCAAACTGAAATCATGTGGCTTATATAAAGAATACATTATGGTTTAAATTTGGCAATTCATTATACTGTGGCCTGAGGGAATAGACTCTTTGGTTCTGGTATACAGCAAATCCTCTGTCTGAAAACACAGGACTGACCTGAGGTGAGAGGCCATTGCCAATGGCAGGGTTCATGGGATTTGAGGGCCCGGACGGAGGCACAAAGCTGTCTGTATAGCTGGAAAATCCATGCCTGGTGCTGGGTAGGCAATAGGCAGAGCTGCTCTCTGGATTCGAAGGGAGGCTGCTTTGGTGTACAGTGCTTGGAGGGAGAGGCTGAGGTCTATGGACGGTACTGCTTGGATCAGACACAGCTAGAAGCAAAAGAAGCGTGTGATATGTTTCACTCCTTTATTTCTGGCATAATAAGTTCATTATGTGAAGCTCAACAGAATTGCATCAGAACCTGCATCTAAATACTGGTTATCTAAATACTTTATTATTGCTAGATATTTAACTGGCTTGTAAGATCACACAAAAATTCTTAAGCAGACTGTAAACATCATAACAGACACATGCAGTTTTCAGACCTTGGGGGACACTCTTAGTGGGCACATATTGGTCAGCAATATTTTATATAGAGAGAGATATATAGATATGTATAAATAAAGGAAAATATTTATTTCCTTAGAAGACTAACAACAGGTTTTCCCCTCCAGGTCACAGCACAGAAATTCTGCCGTGGTTTGTAGCGAGCCTAGCAATGCATGGGAGAAGCCCTGGGCTTAGAAAAATTCCCTTAATTAGAACATCCATCAACAATTAGCATCCAAATCTCAAGGAGGAAACACAGTAACACATTTTATAAAATCTCACCAGTAAGGTTTTTCTTTAATACTAAAATCTAACATAGTCTAGGTTTGAGGCTCTGTTCCCTCACCCCTCAAATCTGCCAAAGTTCACAGAATTTCTGATAACATAAAGGAAAATTTTTACCATACTGAGACTTGCTATTGTCTGATGTGAAACAAAATGGTCTGAATAGCTGGTTTTTCCACCATCAGATAAATATTCAGAAGTTTCCAGTGCACCACCGCTGAAGGCCTCAAAGAATCTAAAGTGCACCTGCCTCCTTCTGCACCTCTCTGGGCAGCAGAGGAGGCCAATACAGCAGAAGGGCAGGAGTGTGTGTGCATGTCTTTACCAAAGCTACACACCCACCACACGGGAGGTGATTATTTCTCTAGCTAGCACCCCTCATGTAGAACCAGCCCTTTCTTGCAGCAAAACAGAGTTCTTACGTGCTTAAAATAAGCAGGCTTGCAAGGTTCTCCCTGAGTCAGACCCTGAATTAGCCGACACATTAGAAAATATTTCTACAATGGATCAACATGGTAAACCCCCCAGTAACACTATTTTAACCAAGTACCTGTTGGCTACTGTACCTTGCGGTATGGAGGTGGGTTGGTAAGAGGGCTCAGAGAGCTGGTACGTCGGCAAAGTTGGCATGGCACTGGGTGGAAATCCTCCAGGGATCAGGTGGTTGAAAGCCATCAGTTGATTGGCTCCTGCCTGTTTCCTCCATCTGGCACGACGGTTACTAAACCAGACCTACAAATGTTTTCAACACGAACATTTGATTTTTGTACATTTAATTCAGCTGTATCAGAAATAATGGCATCATATTTCAAATACATTCAGCGTCTGAGATGAGAGATACACAAGGTGCACACCAGACTCAGGGCTTCTAGACAAGAAAGGTGCCCTTGGCACACACTTCCATGGTTCAACAGACAGGACACGGGAATTCTGATCCCTAGTTTCCTCTCCTGAGAAGAAAGCTGACTGCTCTTTCAAGCTTTAGTGCTTTTAATAGCCATCAATCACTATCATTACTGTGCCACATTTAATAAGAAAGGGGAAACATCTCTCCATTTAATCTAAGTGCCAGCCAAAGCTATTTAGTCTGTATCATTTTTAATTTGCTGACAAGTTAGTGGCAGCACTTAATACACTATTAGAAGGTGCATGTACTTATATATTGGGATACTATATTGTCCTAATGGCCAACAGAACTTTAAGCTTTTAATTAGAAAAATACAAGCCCCATGTACAAAACACACAAATCCCTCCCAGCAAGTTTTCATGTATACACATATGTACAAAACATCTCTTAATAAACTTACAACAGTAGGTCAGAACTTCAGCACTAGATTAGCATTTCAGAACCACTTTGAAATCTGTTCCCAGGACAGCATACCACCCAGATGGGGTTTGGATTAGTGCAACATTTTAACTATAAATCTGCTTTTCTTCATGCCATTCTCAGTTCGTTTTAAGTCTTCCAAGTCTTGGATGGCTCTTATTCCCTCCAAGAAAGGAAGAGGCAAGACTTGCACACATGAGGCTTCACAAATGTAGACATAATAATAGAGCTGCGAAACACATAGGTTAATACTGATATTACAGCGATTAAACTGCCACAAGTTGGAAGGGCAATGAGTCACTGCAGGGGTGCCTGGACCAGCCTGCAGGCACACTGCCCTGCTGCAGTTTCAGAGCAACTTCTTGCTTAGAGAGCTCAGGTCCATGAGTTGGATGACCACAGAAAAGAAAGGTTGTTTAAGATAACAGAAACTATACACATTTGTCAACAAGCAGACAGTTGCTCATAATCCTACACCTTGAAGCAGCTGCAATGATCATCCATGGATACTATCGATTAGATAAGACCTTAACTGAGTGTTAGCACCTTACAAGGTAGCTCTGCACAGCCTGTAAGGCAGCCTGGCCTTAAAGACACTGAGGCAAGTGAGCTGATGAGCCACATATTGACGTATTTGTAAAAACTGGGGCTCAGATCTGTCACCCTTCCTGCAAGCAGCCCATGCTGGCTTATGAATCAGCCATCACAGACTGGAATTCTAGGTGTAGCATCATTTACAAACCATGAGTAGGCCCTCACATAAGAGTATAAAAACAGTCTGAACTACACTGTGGGCTTCTCTGCTTTCTGTTTCATAACAGGAGTGGTGGGACTCACTGGGCCATCTGGTTTCTGACGTAGGCCATCTGTCACCACGTAGTTTGTTTTGGCTTCATACTCTTTTCAGAATGAGATGCTTGGCTCATACAGCTGCCTTCAACTACTCCTCGATTATACACTCCCACTCTGGTTTAAGATTTAGGACAGAGGGCTAGACTGAACCTCTGTTCTACCCTACAAATCCCTCTCTTGTTTTTTTACCGTACATACTAACTCCCCTCTGCCTCCACATGAGCCATTTCTGAAAGCAGCTGGCAGGGACAAGTCACCAGGGTGGAGATGTGAAACCTGTAATGAGCAATAGTTGAGGGTGTGCCTAGATTCAGCAATATTTTTTTATTTCTCATCCTATAGACATCTATACCCTTTTTAAGTTTTCCTCTTACCCTTTACTTCCTTCTTTAAGTCTAAATTTCTTATTTACTCCTCACAGACTGCTTCCACCTGCCTTTGTCCCCCAAAGCACACCAGTCTCACACTCCTGCGGCAATATCTTCTGAAAACAACCATATTGGGAAGGAAAAGAGGACAAGACACACTGGAGAGCAAGAAAGAGGATTTGCCAAAGAGCCAAAGAACACTTAGGAAGGATAATGGAGGTCAAAGAGTAAGGAGGGAACAGCAAATGCACGTTGTAATTAGCCTACCCAGGTCATTAACTGCAGCTTTTTCCTTAACACTCTCCCTTCTTCAGGTCAAGAAGGTTATCTGATGACCTCTAAACACTTTGAGAACACTAACTGAACTACATTACATGAATGGATTTCACCAAGAAAAATGAAGTAACAAGATTTTGTTTCCTCTACAGATAAGCATTTTCCTTTAAGCTCCAGATCTTTATTAAAATGAGTCAGATCCCAAATGTTAATTCAGTGGAGAGTGATTTGCACTAATGCCAGGTTTTGTGCTTTTAATTACAGGCAGATTTTGGCTCATTTTACAGACTTGCATTTTTTCCAGAACTGCGGCTGTGTATTAGACATCCCTGAAAGGGACACACTCAATGGTATCAAAGGTCTGCAGCAGCCACACAATGAACATTCTGGTGCACAGCTTTGTTACCACTTGGAGCCCCAGTAATATAAGTGGGACTCTGCAGGGGTGCAGAAACCTGCCTGGGCTGTGCAGAAACCAGGCTACATGAACTGGGATGTGTTACTTGACTGGCACCCATGTCACATGCCACTGGCACTGTCACAGCTCCAGGCTTGTCAGCTCCAGACACTGTCACTCCACTGCAGAGCAAGTCTAACTGCCACTAATATCACACACGCTCATCACTACAGGATGGCAGAGGCACATAAGAAAATAAAAACAAACAAGAAATCGAATCAAGAACAAGTTACTCAAAATTAAACAACTCAAACCTGAATAACTCAAGTCTTTTATTTACGTTTTTTGTAAATTTTATGGGAATTAGTCAGATCTCAAGCTTTATTCAGAAGCCAGGTTAGCATAGCATATTAACACATGCTATGTTAATCGAAATTATTTTTTTAATCATAGTATTTCACTTGGACTACAGCCTTGATTCATTTTCAAGAGTCCAGATTTCTTTTATTTTTTAAATCCTCACATGAAAAATCCTTGTGCACTACTATCACTAATTAAAGAAATCTTGAAAAATTTGCTAATATCAAGCCAAGACTTAAAAATAAATCTAGTCACCACAAGCCAATGTGTTTGCTTAGAAACATATTGTAAGCACCTGGGGAAATATTTTCTTTTGTTTGTACATTTCCAATGTGATTTAAACACAGTGCCCCCTTATGTGCAGCAGATTTCAGCTTCCACTAACATGAAGAAATCCTCATCTTGTGAGTGGCCTTTTCAAGTCTAGCAGGTCCCCATAGGATGTTTCTGCTCTCCTACAGCTTCCCTTCTGAGAGGGACACAACCATCACCTGGATTCAGGGATGCTCAGAATACAGTGCAGCCCCTGGAGAAGATCACAAGTGTCATTCTGTGATAAAGTGCCACCCTGCAGTGAACACAACAGAAAACCAACTCTAAACTATCTACAACTACTTCACCTGACAAACTAATGTATTTTGTGTGCTGCCTTCACAAGCAACAGTGTGGATCTCAGTGGCAGGCAGACCAATCCTAGGTCTGCATGATCAAATCACAGACCGACTTCCCCCATGGAAGCAAAAGCATTGGCTAAGCAAGCTACTGCAGTTTTGAGACTCAAAACGCAGCGGTCTTACACAAGCAGTCTGAAGGAACACAATCTACTCATGCTGGTGTAACGTGCAGGAGCTCTAGATTAGGTGAATATTGCACTTAGTGCTGTGCAAATGCAGACATGGACAGAGGAAACATGACTTGGCTGAGGGATCCAAGCATCCAAAAACCTAAGTCTGCACAGAAGCCAAGTTACATTCATTTAAGTGAGGTTTGGGCTCCGCAGTTCCTATGTCACTTTCAAAGCTGGAATGTAAATAACCCAGATGATTTGGAAACAAAATTGTACCCCAGAGTCTGGCCAAAATTTACATCTCAAAAACAGAACTGGAGAGGATGAAATTTAGAACAAAAGGAAAAAAAAAATAGCCCTTTAAGTACTGGAGGCTCCAGTTTTTCCTAGCGCCTGGAACTAGACTGACCAAAAAAGAAATTCCTCTGTAGTAGAACATAAAAAGAAGCATTTTACACCAATGTAGAATGGATAAGGTGAACTAATAAGTTTCTCCCATCATTATTTCCTAATATTTAGATCCTGCCTCTTATTATCATTTTTTCCTTTAAGTAGTTTTCAAGCGATCATGCCAACATCTTATTTTGTTGATCTCAACAGGATATTCTTTAAAAGACGCATTTATTCACTTGGGAACACACTAGTGTAATTAGCCTTGACATTTCGGCAGTCTGATCATAAACACAGAGTGCTCTATGTGCTTTTAAGGCAAAAAGATCTCTGATTCAACAGGGCAAAACATTCAAGATGTGAATGTTGCAGAAAACCCGTGGATATTTTGTTATACACAGTCCTGACCATTGCAAGCGTGAGTGCCAGAAACACACAAAGTCAAAAGACTGATGTATTGTTAACAGCACTTCTAATTTTAGATGGGGAGGGGGGTGTTGGGTTTTTCCCCTTTTGCCACATGATATTTTTCATGGTAACTGCCTCCCCCACCCTGCTGTTCCCCACCTCTCCCTTCCCACAAAATTCACATGTTCAAAATAAAGTCTGACCATGCTGGAAGTGGGAGTCCTTGGCGGGTGTTCCACCAGGGAGAGAATGTGGGCTGTGCCAGAAGCAGCAGGGGTGCCTTGCAAAGAGAGGAGGTTGAAGAAGGAAATCGCTAACAGGAAAACATGGCAGTGTGACTTCTAAAGACCCACAGTTCCCAGCCTTTCAGCCCCTACTGATGCCTCACTTATTTCAGCACCCACAGAGTGGTGTGTGCAGGAACTGTCACCCCCTCGCCGGGTGGAGGGCTAACAGCCCATATGCCTGTCTGACCAGGCTGGAAGTTCATTCAAAGAACACAAGAGCAGAGGAAAAAAAAAAAAGAAATAAGATTTTATCTCCCTTTTTCTTTTTTTTTTTTGCAGTAGAGTGAATGTCCATCATGGCTCACCAAGGTATCAGATGAGCTCCAAGGAGAGTGCTGCCAGAGACCAGCCATAGTGAGAAGAGTAGAGACAGAATTGCTTTTTAGCACAACCAGTTGGTAAATCAGCTTCACTACGATGTCTGTACACCCCCAACCTCACAGGAATAAGGTCCACCATGTACAGAGGCACGCTGTGTTTCCTCACAGCATCTCAAAGCAGCACCAAAACCTGTTTGGAGCAACCTGCCGTGACCACCAGTGGGAATGTCACAAGGCTGAAGGTTCTCTGCCTGCTGAGAACTGCTCTTTATGGTAATGGGAAGTCATGATGCTTGGGACACAGGGAGTTATCAATGCAATGGAAACCAGAGTTCTTTTAAAACATAATGGGGGGGAGGGGGAAAGAAGGAAAAATGTACCAAACAACACCCCCTCTCAAAAAAAAAAATCCAAACCCCAACACACCACACACACACAAAAAAAAAAAAAAAAAAAAAAAAAGAAAACAAAAACACAGACCAAAAAGCCAGTAGACTGTGTCAAAGGAAATAGGGACTTCTAACCACCTCCCAGTGTGATCCAATGTACTCAGATCTTATAGGTTCCTTTGAAAAGACTTTGGCTCAGTCCTAGAAAAATACTTCTAAAACATTGCAGCTGAATAGTTCTGAAAATTATTCAGTAATAAACAAATTGAACTGTGTATTTATAAATTAAAGTGACACTAATTGGAGCCCTCAGGCAGCAGGGACCAGAAAAAGACAATCAAAATCACATCCCTTCTTTTCCTTTATATTTACAAATGTCCTCCTGGGCCTGCATATGAATTTAGTTGGCTAATTTACACATAATAATTTCCCCTTCATGGAGGAGGGTGGAATCTGCAATTACAGGGTTATCTACTGCAAGGATACACAAAGCTTTTTCTTTCTTCAGCCCATATATAATGCAAGAGCATCAGCCTCAAGAAAAGGCACTAGAAATTCTCCATAAACCACATCAGGAATAACCATGAAGATCTGCTGAAAGGTCTTAAATGTTTCTGAATCCATCCTACATTCCCTTGTCCCATCTTCCCATAGGACCAGGCAGTTCAGCATACAAGCTCAAACCATTTCAGAGGAGCTGGGGGCAAGCTAAGATTTTTTTTGGCACAGATCTCCCCTCCCCCATGATTTCTCAGTGAGTGCTTTTCACTGTTTGCTACTGAGAAGAGGCTATTAAAGCTGAGAGATTGGACTTCGGAGATTTCAAGCCCTACTGCTAGCTTAAGAGTCAGAACTTCTTCTCTCACCTTTCCTCCCACTATCCTCCTCCATAAACTATCTCTTTCCCTCCCTGTAGCACAGTGAAACAAAGAAAGCAATATGTAAGCAAAACACTTGAAATCTTTTTTTCAATAATTTTTCTTCTGGCTACTCAAGACTTCTGAGCTCTTGGGACTTATTTGTTGAGGTTATAATAAGGCTTTTACAATAGCTGACAAGCTGAATACAAGTTTGACATGGGAACATTCAATCCCATCCTAGCAGCCTGGAGAGATCTGCCTGAATTTTCAGACATGCTCTGTTGATAAACAACATTTTTCTTTTTGGAAGTTTTCAAGCAAATCAATTTAAAACTGGGATCTGGCTAAGAAGAACATTTTCAGGATAGGGCATAGTCATGTTTCAGAATTCTTACTGACTTGCCCTGCTTTTTCAACATTATTCATGGACAAAAAAAAAAAAAGGAGTCCAAACAAATTTCTGCCGTTTCCTTTTGGGGTTAAACAGGAAGGCCGTGTGCCAGCTGCTTCTCACTGCAGGGTGTCCCACCCCAGAGGATCCATACAGCTGGGGGCACACCTTAAAGTGGGCCAACACACAAGTGTCATGCATCACACTTCTGATAATTTGGGGGGCCTGCCTTCAACCCACAGCCCAAAAGATTTGTCTGGCTGGCCAGCCCCTGTTGGCCAAGGCAGGCTCCTGGTCAGCCACAGGACAAACCTGAACCTTATTTAAAAATCCTTCACCAAAAGATTGATGCAAACAGCCCCCACCATCAACATGAAACAGGCTCCAAGCTGCTGCCAAAGCTTGCCCAGTTCATCCAGGTCCAAAAACAAGCCAGATGTGGGAATTAAAAGGTGGACGGAAAAGATGCTACCCACTTCATTCCTTATGCACTATTTGTTGCAGAAACCATAACCACACTGCTCTGCAGCTCAGAAAGAGCCTTTGATTTTTATCTACACTGGGGAAAAATTCACTTTTAGAACTTGCCTTCAGATTGTCAGTAAAAGTAGGTCACAGACCTTAAGGGCCTACACTGCAACTTAATGATGGTTTTAATGAAGTTTTGAACTGGACAAGTAAAGCCCTGTAAGGTTGCAATTTTTACTCACAATATGTGAATCTTTGACTTCACATTCTGAGTACTACTACATTTTTTTAATCTTTTAAATGAAGGCTCCTCCTTTGGAGCTCTACTTATCTTTCTGAAATGTATCTGATAAACATACAAGACCAAAGAACTCCCCCCTTCTTTCTGTCTAAAGTGCACCTGCAGCCAGGTGCACAAAAGATTGTCCTGGCTCCACATCACATCGAGGTTCAAACACTGGGGAGAAGGATTCAGCAGTTCTTGAGTGGAAAGGTGCTGCAGGAGGAATTGCAGGGAGCATTTTAACTCTTTATTACACTCAGCGCTGAAATATTTGTAGTGATTCTACTTACACATCTCATGACTCTTGCAATGTGGAGTTTGTTGCAACGCTTCTTTTGCCGAAAGCCTTTCCTGTCCCCACGATTAGGTACACAAGTAACACTGACAGTGTAAAGTCTGTTTTCAGTTGCTTGATCAGCTTTCAAAAAATTCCCCTTAGGGGCTGACATGTTCTAAGCTTGATCTCAAACCAGAGGCAACTTTTTTTCCCCACCTCCAAGCAACCAGTTTAGAAACATGCATTTGGTTACCCTTCAACAGTGGGAAAGTGAGAAAATAGATGGTTCAGTGGCTTAAGACTCTTCCTTTCACAGGAGTAATAGACTGCCTCAGGGAACAGAAGGAAAGGGGAAGTACGGGGGAGGCAGGGTAAAGAAAACAAAACATGAGATGTGAGCACTACACAGAGGGACTGAGGGAATAACAAGGTTGGTCCAGTTGTGATCAACTACAAAACTGGACCTTACAGCTCCAAAGGGAAAGGGAAAAAAAATAAAAAAACCTTCTGAGCTCAGTTGGATTCAGGCTGCAAAGAGCCAGCTCTTTTGGATGATGCTTAATTGGGAAGCAGTCAAAGAGATCTTTGTGTTTATATCCATATAAAATTTGGTATCTCTGATCTCTGTCATACTGTTACCAAAAAAGAAGTGTGACTAAGAAAGCTTGAATGCTACTTCAGTATGGCTATCCATCCCTCTCAGTCTCAAGTCTCTTAGGGTTATTTTCTTTTCACAGGTCGTCTTTTATTTCATGCCCATCATACGTGGCTATTTTAAGAGGCTATAGAGAGGTGCTGAATGCTGATAAGGCAAATCCTGTATCCCTTAATCCACTTCTAAATCACTCTGCCAGCCTTCAAGGGTACCAGACAGATGGAGTGCACTAGAAAACTGCCCACAGGCTGGTTACTTCAACCTCAGCTCATCTTTAATCCAGAAAGGTTTTGTTCTGGTATTTTAATCACTGATTGACTGGGAACTTTCTTCCATGCTGGGTTAGGTAAAATATCCATGTCAGAGGTACTGGGGAATTCGTGAGGCTGTAGATCATACGAGTGGTGTGAGACAGGATGCATCTCAAGGGAACCAAGGAAGCCATAAGGAATGTAAAAAGTCACAGGGTTAAAGCCACATTAAGACAGCTGTTATGTTAATGAGAGTTCTGCTTTTCTTCTAGCTGTGGGTCATTGATTTAGAAAAACATGAACAAGGTCTTTTTAATTTTATCATATTTGTCCACTGAAGCTAACATAGACCAAAACATCATATCTTAGATCCCATTCGTCTTACTAACAGAACTTGTGAGAGGAGTTATCTTTATTATGTTTGTGCACAAATTATTCTCAGGGCTTGATTTGGTCTTACCTGGTCCAAGTCTATATACGAAGCTGTTTTGCAAACATTTCACTTAGTAAACATGTTAAGAAAAGAGTCTTGCACCACTGAGTTTGCCTTCCAGACAAATTCATCCACACATCTGATTTTCTCCCACAGTCATAACAAACACTTACAAGAAATGTGGTGTGAAGTCTCCTGCAAAAACATTTAGCAGGTAAAACTGAAAAAGTCTGGACCTTTCAAGGCAGATGCTCAATAATACAGCTGTGCTGCAACAGGCATGCTTGTCTTAAAAAGTCGGAGGGATATTCTGTATTTCTTATTTGTGTTTGCAGTGTCTGAATGCCTCAAGCTGAGTTTCAAAGGTCAAAACATAGTAAAGTTTCGCCAAAGAAACCAAATTCACCTGCATCCTTGGTTAGATCACAAGTCACCACTCGTTTCTCTCCCTTTGTTAGATCACAAGCTACAACATTTTGCTTTTCACCCAACCACATATTTGCTTAGTTACACTTGCAATTCAGACTGATATAAAGGGGGTGTAGTTTTCCCACTGACCCTTAGACGTTAAATAGTAAAAGACCAGCAGAAGATTCTGCTTGTGGTATTAAACATTTTACAGGATGTGTTTCTTTGCCATGAAACCAAATAAGTCCTAATCTAAAATTGAACTCCAGGGTGCAGCTTGTTCCAGAGTTATCTGGTTGCTATTTTCCCATTTTCAGACAGCTAAAAATCTAGGTTCATGCCTTTTTTTAAGTTTAAATCAACTCCATGTTACTGCTCCAGTACACTAGCTTGTTTTAGACAATCCAGATCTACATGAAGTTGTGAAGATTTAACAGTTATTTGAGCGTTTATTTTCCTTTGAATTAAACTAACAGTGGGGATAAAAGATATTACAGGGTTTAAACCAAGTCAACTACAAAATCTAACCTAAAAATTAACTGTAAATACTACACCAGTAACCTTGCTCACTTCCATGGCTTTGTAGACACATTGTCCTTTGAAAAAATGTTTTTCTCTCCTCTGTTAATGCCTGAAAGACCCAAACAACAACAGATGAAATCAGTTAAGTAACCATGAGCTGGCACAACAGCTGGCCTGATTACATGCAGAGTGCTGTCAAATGCATAAAACAAACAAACGGGGATATCAGACCTTCTTCTCCACAGACTCAGTATTATATTCATGGTAGGTATGGAACAATTCCTGGGGAACACACAAGAGTTTTTTTCAAAGCAGTTGTCTCAAACAGTTGTAAAACCACTGTCCATGTACAGATGTAAAAACCCTAAGGCTGTAAACAACGTTGCTTCACATTTTCCTTCTACTCCAGAGTAGGATCACATAAGATTTAAAAGGACTCACACGCTAACAGAAAACTAAATTCCTTTTGTTAGGCAGCTTTCCAATACATACCTGGACACGAGCCTCTGTGAGTTTGGCTCTTTGTGCAAGTTCTTCCCTAGTATAAATATCAGGGTAATGTGTCCTCTCAAAAGCTCTTTCCAGCTCTTCTAGTTGTTCTGCTGTGAAGGTCGTCCTGCTGCGACGCTGCTTTCTTTTCAAAGGTAAATCTGGTTCAGAATCAATGTCAGAACCTTCATCAGACTGGGGTGCTGGTGCTCAAAAAAGAAAAAAAATAAAAGACAAAAGTTAACTTTAGTAGAGGAGAAAGAAGAGCAAAATTTTGGAGCAACCAATGACATGCTCTTGTATGGAGGCTGTGTTGGACCAAAGGCCCCTCACATGCCCTGAGTCAGAACTTGAGGAAAGTTAGCAAGAAACAGCCCACATACAGCATGTCCATGGCACAGGAAGGGGCTACCAACTCTTGCAATTAGCAGTTTATAGAGAAATCTATACAGAAACTCTTTCTGGATTTCATAGACATGGAAATAGTGAGGTCACACACACAGCCAGGCAGCTCCTGGCAGCATTACTTGTTTCCCATGGCAGTCAAATGAATTCCAGCTATAGCTGAACCCAAGCTATAACTGTGAAGGCTGCAAAGCCTCTTCCAGCACCTGACCCCATTCACTCTCTCCAGCAAATGGTAATGAACTAAGAGAGTAGACTTTCAAAGCGAGCCTTCACTTGCTGTCCAGGAGACATTCCCTCTTGCCCAAGTCTTCAAGGGAAACCACCTAAAGAGGGCAGACATTCCCCAGCGATGCTGAAACCGCTTATTTAATGGAAATGCAAGCATTGCTGCTACTACTTCAATAATGCCAAAGAAATTATTGATATAGACATTGATTTAATATAATCCTTTTAATGTAATTTATTTGGAAGTAAAAAGTTTCCCAAGCTCCAGCTAAAACCTCCCACCATGTTCATTTCTAGCTATCTTACATTTCCAATTTCACTCAAGCTGTTTGAACTAATTAATACACCTAATCTGTTTACTTAGTCTTGCAGCATGAGAAAGACAAAGTGCTTTTTCAGACAATTCACCTGAAAAGTTTATTAATTTCTGTATACAGAAAAACATAAAGGAAAAAAATCATGCAGAAAAACAATAACAAAAAAAAACAAACAAAAACGTTTCAGCTGAACCAGTGGCTCTTATGCGAAAAGTGTCTTCATTTTCCAGACAGCATCAATATCTTAGACCCAACATACACAGAGCATAAGGAGAAACTTCTGTGGATATCTGCATCAGTATACTGAACAAACACTCAACTCCCAAAGCCTCTTATTTGGGGCAAACTTTCAATGCAAGTAAGACTGGACTAAATGGTTCTCGTTCTTAAGAATATTGTTCTCTAGAAAGAAGAAAATCAGCTCAGACATCCTATCCCAAACGGTTCAAGTTCATTCCTTATTAAACAAGCAATCTAGAGTATCCCCAAATGAACATAACACGTTGTCTGAATTAGTGACAAACCCCAAATCTTCTCAATTGGGGTCCCAAGTGACACCTGCCCTCCTCAGCAACTGCCCCAAGTTACAAGCCTCCATGGCTTCATGCTGCCATCCAAGAACAAAAAGAAACTTAGGGTATCTAAAATATATTTTCCCAGTGTTATCCTGAGATACAAATCACCCATCTTAAGCAGAGCAGCTATTTCTGCCCACCTAGGCTAGAGGAAGAGAGCACACCAGCCACACTACCGGGGCCACACTGCCTAGCACTGCACTGTGCCCATACCTGATGTGGTGAGACCTGACACAGAGCTCAGAAACATCCCTTTTGGAAACAACTTGTCTGACAAAAGTTACCTTTGATTGTGTACAAATTGAGTTAAAAAAAAAAAGTCAAATACCGACATGTCAAGAACTCGAAATTCAATACTCTTTCATATTCCATATGTATGTATAGAACTTCTTCAAACGTCTGTGTATATGCCTGTAAAAAGCCAGCTTAAACTGTGCAATTTAAAGGGGATATTTATTGCTAAATTTCTGAAGTGAATTCCCTCACCAGTTGAATGGGAAGTACCAGAAGATATATCATGATCATTCTTAAAATGTTTTATAAAGACTTAGCAAAAATCTTGAATGTTTCCTTGCACCCTCATTCTTTTCTGCAATAAGAATACAGAACTGAAATCCCAACTTCATTTCATTTTAGTTTTAGATTTCCATTTCATTAAGCAGTATGTGAAAGGCACAAAGGTAAACCAATAAAAAAATCCTGTAGTATCTAAGAGTCCAGAACAATATGCCTGATCAAGGGCAAGCATTCAGAGAGAAAATAATAAAGTTAAAGTAAGGAGAGAATGTATATCAAATGAAGTGACCTTCATATCTATCTGCTTTCATTGACATTGCCCTTTGGCAGGTTTGGCTGCTCCGTGCAGCTTTATTGAAAACATTGGCTTCCTTCGTCTTATCTTCTCTGTGATATTAAAATCAAACAAGTGTAATCTCAAAGGGTAGTTACATGTCTGTACTACAAACTGTACTGGTTTTATTTCTTAAAAAATATTCTTAAACATTATTAGCTTCAAGGAAGCTTTTATTCCTATTTTTTCCTGTGAAAATATCATTACTAGATTTTTATATAGGTGAGAAACCAATGAGAATATTGGCTAAACACAAAAATTGGATACACCTCAGCCTTTAAAAGAATCAGTATTTAATCTTATATTTGCTCAATAGTCATAGTGCATTGCCCTTTTGCTAAACAGTATCTCACTAATAGGTCCACTGACTTCCATGATATACAAAGATATTATTTAGCACAGGTGAAGGGAGTCAGATTTTAGCTGGGTCATTTCTACCTCTATCACCACTACCGACACATAATACACATAATACTAACCTTTGCAGATGTCCTAATGATCTTAAGTCCCCAACCCCTCAAGTTGTAAATTGGAAAAAGAAGGAGATTCCCCAGTGCCCTGGGAGATTCCCCAACCACACTTCTTGGGATCACCAAAACATCCCTTACTGCACAGCTCAAAGTGGGAGAGGCAGCCAAAAGCACTACAAGGAGTGAGCCGTGAAGTTTAATTAGAGAAGGAATTAAAGAATTAAAGAGAAATTATTTGTCCCTTAACCCCTCGTGACCTATCTGGTGGCCTAAGGAAATGCTGCATGCCGATTATCACCACAAAATGCAGAACCCCTGGGCCCAGTGTCTTAGGCATTCAGTCACCTGGAGTTCTGCAACCATCCCTTTTCCAAACACTGTAAATAGACACATCGGGGGCAAAAAACGAACAACAAAATAACACACAAGAGGTCATTCTGTGGGCTGTTCTTCCTCTCAGCAAGACATTTCATTTGAATAATTAAATAACAATAACATGACAACCATTTAAAGCCCATACATTAGCACCGCAGCACAGCGCACCTGACAGAGGCAGGCAGGGAGTTTATCATGGAGAGGTTATCACCCTGAGACCCACGGAGGCACAGCTCCTCTGGCACTCCTTCAGGCACTCTTGACATTTTTTAAAAAAATATTACACAGCCTCTTCCTCTAAGTGTAACTGCCTGGGGTCTGCCCAGGACGAATTCTGTCTAGCCACGGAGATCACTAAAATAATACGAATTTTAAAAATAGCAAAGGGCAGGGAGGGTTCTGGTAGCCGTTTATTTGCTAGCTACCTTCCCCACATCCACCTCCCCATTTCTCTATTTAAGCAGCATCAATCTCACGGGCTCTACCCCTTGTGCCGCAGCTCACTTAAGTCTGCGGCTTGAGCAGCCCCCGCTTTGGGGTTCGCCAGGGTGTTCATTCTGCTGGCTGTGGGGCTCACTGTGACAGCCCCAGTTGTGGGGCTCGCTGGGTTGGCAGCCGACGTCCGTCTGATCCCCAAAGCCTTGCAGGCTGAAGCAGGCGAGTGACCTCCCCGTGTTTGCTCGGGTGCAGGCGAGGGGAGTGCAGCGGGGCACCACCCCCACACAAACCCACAGCAAATGACAAATGACACTTTCTCTTTGTGATCTTTGGGATTTTTGTTGACTTATTTGGAGGCTTTTGTTGGGTCCTAAGAAATGGCCTGTGGCTGAGGCCTATTGGGCCGATTTCCACGCTCCATCTGTGGTATCCATCAGCGGGGCCTTTGCCCGCATTCAGGGCTCTGACACCTGCCTGGCAGGATGCGGGAGGCACAAAGGCGGCTGCTGCGGAGGCGGGGGACGGCGGGCCGGGGGGGCCGGGCAGGGCACGCCGGGTGAAGGGGATGCACAGCAGGGGTTAATCCAGGCTCCCCCTCTCCAAACCTCCGCACCTGGAGATGTCCCTCCAACACTGCCTCTCCCCGCCAGAGGTAAAGGGGCTCACAGAGGTAAAGGGGCTCAAACGCAGCCCTCCTTGTGGGTGAATTAGGGAGGAAACAGGGGGAGAGTGGGAGAACTGCCCCAGGATGGGGATGTCAGGGGCATCCCAGGCGCTCCCCAAATACACTTCTGGCACTGGCTCCCCACAAGGGCCAGGAGCAGCAGTAGGTGGCCAGCAGTGCATTCCTCCCTGGATCCTTGTTTGTGTTGAGGTAGGCTTTCAGCAGCTGGCGTTTAACAGTGATGGGCTAGAAACACATCAGGCATCCTTTCTTTCCTCAAAATAAAGTCCACAGGAATAATAAAACGGCATCCGTATTTTGTCCTGACAGCCCTACTCTCTTCTCCCTGTCAGCAGTCCCATTTAGGGGCAGGCTCATATATCCATACGAAATATAATGAAGACTCTGGAGCCAACCACCTACCTCCCTCCCACCACAGCAGTCCTTCATTTTGCTGTCTTTGCCTGGGGAAACATGACGCCAAGCTCCCCCTTCTCCTCCTCCTCCTCCCAAAACCTCACTGTCACAGCAAGGAGCCATTAAAAAGAAAATACACCCTGCCAGGTCTGTGCTAATCAAACCAGGACAAATAAACTCTGACACTCAACAACTCCCCAAGTGCCTGCAGCCTGGGGAGGAGACTACAGATTACTTATGGATATGGCAGGCGGGGGGGGGACGAGCTCAGGGGTTCCAGAGTCACCCCTCAGCCAACTGTGAGCATTTAAGACACTACAACTGAAGGCTGTGTTTATCCAAGATAAAGCCTACTTGAAGGATCAGAAGATCACCCCTAAATTTCAGATTCTGGTGCTGCTACCACAGCACTTTTATCAAGGTGACCAGGACTCAGAGCCACAATTTCATACAATTCAATGTTTGCTTTCTATGCCCGACCATCAACAGGGGAAGAGGACAGAGGGAAGACTTGGGCACCCAAGTTAGGTCACAGCCCAACACTTGTTATCAGCTGGACTCCTCTTCTTGGAGAGGAAAAGGAAAAGCAAATTTCAAGAAACAAAAAACAAAACAAGATATCATAAAATGTGCTAATCCTGCCACATGCTCCCCTTTTCCTATGAAAAATTTAGGATCAGCAAATATATAGGAAATTCTCTACCTTGCTAGAAAGCAGCAGAGTTCCTAGTACAATGTGAAATATGCACAAGTAGTAGAATTGCTTTTAACCTGTTCTACTGGCATTTTGCCTATGAAATATCAAAGAAGGGGAAATGAAACCAAAAAGAAAGCCTCTGTTCCAGACAGGAATATCGCTCATCTAACAAGGATTAAGTCACACTTCAATTACTCCTTTGAAAACCCCTGCTATTTGTAAAGGGCATACATAGAAAAAAACATTGTAAATTGCTTTTTTTAAACTCCACAGGCACTTTACGAAAATCTGCAGTGAGAGAATGAGAGAAATGTGGATAAAATATGTTGCTATTTAAGTAAACTGATTAATAAGAGTAATTAATCTGTTGCTAGGTTTGGAAAAGAGCAACCCCATATCCTGAGATCTCTAAGCTGGAAAGTCAGCACAGAGAGGAAACAACCACCACAGCAGTGATAAAAGTGATCCTCTTGAGAGAAATGGATGGCATATTTATTTTGTTTGGGCTGATTCACATAGAGAAACTTTGCTTTGTACAGCAAAGTGAAAAGGAAAACAGTAGCTGCAGTAAAAGGAAATGGCCGACAGTGACTTTTATTTACAATTACCAAGAGACAGGCTATTATTGACCATATGTGCCACAATCACCCTCCTTATCATGGGTTGGCCATCATGTCCATTGGGAGCTGTTAATGAACTGGGTAATTGAGCTGCTGACATGTGTTACCAAAACAAAACAATAGGAAGAAGAGACAAATGAACATTTTATTTGCCAATCAGAGTAGGTTCCGCTTTTCAGAGAACTGTGCCTAAGTAAGTGGCTGAATACATAAAACAGTGCATTGAAGGCAAGCAGATGCATGCACAATAATAGTTAACTGACAGCCTATGGCCCATCTGTGCTTAACATTTTGTTAAAGAAATTACTTGACTTGCTAAAGAGACAAATCATACAGCTGCCCCAAGTGCTGCATTATAAGAGATAAATCATTAGCTAAACTGTTCCATGCTTAAAATGACAATGCATATTAACAGTTATGCAGGGACATTTTGTCAGCACAGCTTGATGCAGTTATAACTGACAAAAAATGTGACAGCTCATAGCTATTCAACTATTTCAACTTAGAAGAGAATGACAAGACTGTGAAAACAATTTAACTGCACAAACAATAGACAATTCACGAGCTCTTCTTTTAAAAAATATATTTAAATTTTTTTTTGAATGATGAAATAATATGGAAAGGAAAAAAAATGCCCAGTATCTAACTGTTCTGCATCATTAATCTGCTAGCATGTACTTCATTCAAAACCACAGAGCATCAAAAAGGAACACATTCCATTTTAAATATCAAAGACTGCATCGCCAGCGCTAAGAATAAATAGCTAATTCTCAACTGTGCATGAAAGGATAAAGGATTTCTAGAGTGAAAGGAAGGGAAAAGGAAACTGCAAATGCAACTACAAACATCTCTTCTTATTCCGCCACCTCCTTTGCCAAAAAAAGATTTGTTTTGTTGATACAAGTAACATTAAAGTACTTAACAGCTTTGCATGTGGGCCCGATCCCAAGTTTCACTGCTGCAAATCTGCACTGGGAATTATTATGACTATTATTTTTCATTGAAAACTAAATGTAAAGGAACAGCAGCTAGTACTCCTAATGTACAGGTAGCACACACACTTGTGTGTATAGCCCAGGGAGACTGCTAAGGAAGGGCAGAAAGTGAGAGGAGACAGCTCTTCCCAAATTGCACAGACCAGGGCAAACCAGACACTCGACCAGATTTACCTGAACAGCTACAATATCTGGGGGGGGTGGGGGGTGGGGTTGGGAAAGGAAAGAAAACCAAGAAATAATGCGATTTGGTAAAACTCATGTAGCCTGTGGGAGTTTTCCCTGTGGTTTCAGAGGTTGGTACCCACATAAGGGTTAGCTAAGGTTTAACAACTAAATAAAAATTAAATTGCTATAGTTTTCCCCACGCAGCCAAGAGTGCTGACTTCATAAAGTTTCTGTTCACTGGCCTCAAAAGACTACTCTGCTGTTTCTCCTGGTATAAGAGCAAAGCTGGATCCAAGAAAACTTTGACCCTTGTTTGATCTCTCCCATCTTTCCTGGTAGATCCAAGGAAGGAGTTCAGCAAGAGGGAGCCGGCACTGAGATAACCCGGCACAACAGAGCACAGACCCACACAATCACACTGTCACCAGACTGTGAGTCACTCCGGCCCGGCCCTCTGAACGCAGCCTGTGGACCCAGAGAGCTTTTCAAACAGTGTGAAGAGGAGTCACAAGCACGTCCGGTTGATTTTCACTGGGACCTCACGAGTGCCCACATCTGGGGGTTTTTCCAGTCCTTCCCACGGGGAGCATCCGTGGTAACGCTGTGAACACGAGCACTGTATTTAAGCATTGCAACATCTTCTCACTAGGACATTTCAAAGAAAAACTTCCCGAGGATTAAAGAAGAACTTTGCCTCCTAAATTTAGAATGAGGTGAAGAAAACTAAACACTCTAAACCAAATAAGGTTTGCTCCCACTTTAGGAAGTGAATACTTTAGGTGATATTTTAATATAAGACAGGGAGAATTAAAAGGAAAGCTAGATCTCTCTTGCAGGAATCTCAGAACATATTTAGAAAGGATTGGCATCATGTCTTCAAGCCGGTATCAGCTGATGGAAGAGCTGATTGGTAACCAATTAAGACTGAAAACATTGAGTATCCTGGGAGATGGAATTTGTCAGCTGAGAAATTAAAGCAAATGAAGGAGTCCCTGGATAAATAATGAGACTGTATTAGCGAGTTAAAGCACTGCAAATAATTGAGCTGTCAGTAACCTCTCAATTGTGTAGGCAGTATGGATTTCACAGAAGAAAAAAAAAAATCTATAAATTATATTTGGCTCAATCCTTTGCAGCAACACCATGCAAACAGAACTCCTAAAGTTATACAAGCTGATCAAACTACTGGTCACACCAAGATGGCAAAAGCTTACAAGCATTTTTCAAGAACAGCTCTTCATTGCTTCACTGGTTCAACTTGTGGAGTTGCTAAAACATTTCTGAAGAAAAAAGAAACTGCACAGATGGCTTAGGTAAAAAAGAATTTGAGGATGTTCTAATACATTTCCTATTTCTCTCAACTAGTTCTAGCACCTGAATTAATACCATCCTTTATTCAAAAGAAACACTGGCAGAGCAAGCTGTTGTAGATGGCTTCATCTCAGCGTCAGGATTACAGTCCTCAAAGTTTCTATGAGAAATAAAGGTTATCATCTCTTCTTAAACCCACAGCTGCAGCCAGACCACCTCTCAAGCCACTTTTACCTGCTATTGAGCTACACTGAGTTATATGACCATCTCAGTTTATCACTTTCAGGACTTGGAATGGCCAAAATATTTCCGGACTTTTTTTTTTTAAACAGAATATTGGATTTTATCATCAAACAATCCACTTCCTCTGGAAATCACTTAACTTTACAGAAGATTTCTGGGTTTTTCTGTGAGAGAAAACTGAAAGTATTGATTTTTTTTCCCCTCTATTTTCCAGTCTTCAGTCAATAAAAATAAGTTAGGTTTTTCGCCAAATATTTTTCTTGTAATTGATTTTTCAAGGCACTACCTACTCCTGCTAAATGCTCCTTTTCCATCCAAAGCTGTTAGTAACTCTAGGGCACTTCCATTACAACTACATAGGATTTGGGGTGCTGACCTCAAATCCATCATCTTCTGTCATGGAACCTGGTCCTACTGGGAACTGAGCCCTTCAGTCCCACTGGTCAAAGACAGCCCCTACCTTTATGGTTGTTCCAGTATTTGGGATGAAAGGACCCCACAACGGGAAAGCAGCAGGGTGCTCAGCACCTCTTTGTGTTACTTCCCCTGGGGTTTTTCCTTCCAGCTCCTGCCTTGGGTGCCTGCATAGGGGAGTGTAGGACTCTGTGCCCAAGACTCCCCAAAGCACACAGTGCTGTTTCATTCGTTATATTGCCTGTGATGCTGTTACACTAACTACCTGAATTCCATCCAAGGGCCAGTCACCTACAGATGCTTTTTGTTCCTTACTCTGTGAGGTTTACATGCCCATGAGCTCCTAGCATCATCCTTTAATTACCCTTCCCAGGGACTGTCTCCTGAGAGCCTGTGGTGCAACACTTAAGCAGAGCAGTTTGAGTCCCGTGTAAGCAAAACGTGAGCAAACAAACCTGGCAAAAGCTTGTAGATGCCACCTGACCATTGCATTGCCATAATACAGACACTAAACGAGCATGAGAAAATGCTCATTTAAGCTCGTTTAAGGGGGTGAGCTCTGGTTTGCTAATAATGAAGCAAGGTATACTGCTTGCTCTCTGTTCAAAAGAAACACGGGGAGCTTAAATTCCAAAGAAAATTTACAATTCTTCAGTTCAGTAAGAAAACCAGAACAAAGCCTAGCACCAGCTGACCTCAGAGCAGTCAATGAAAGGGAGTGATGTGCTGTGCTGGGCTGCAGCCAGGCCCACAGCACCTTTACAGCAAGGAAAATGTTCCAGTTGGGAGTCACTCTTGATCCATTCTCTACACCACAGACATATGTAATTCCCATACATTTGCTCTCATTTACTACTTGTTGACAGATGCTGATAAATGTTCTAGAAAACCTACAAGAAAGATGGTTGCTGGTGAATGCTTAATGGTAGAGACGTCAAAAATTATTTGACTAAACATAGACATACTTAATATCATCTGCTTTGAAACCTCTACAGATATTAACCAATTTATACCTGTCTCTTTGAATTATTAGCAGCCCCAAAAACTGACGAAGTAACTCTACACCAAATTTTGTGAGATAAACACACTGACTTCTCTTAACTATTTGCTGTACACATATAGCAGAAGCAGCAGGATGCCTACTGGTAAGACCTGTAGGCTTTGCTTGGACACTAACATTACAAAACATATTTTCACTCTTGTTTCTCTTTATCCCACTCCAACAGTGTCCCTACAACAAAGGCACACGGAGTTTAAATTACTTAAAGTGACATGATTGCCTAAACAGAGAGTATTTAAGTGATACATTAGGTACAAACCCACAGATACTATCACTCATTTGCTTCTTGCCATTCCCAAAGGAAGAGACTGCGTGAAGAATCTGGTTGTACAACCCCAGTATTACATGCAAATCACATTGTTCCAGTGGTCTTTAGATCCAGTCTCTAGGCTCAGATGCAGCCCTCCATCACCCTGAGGCACTAGGAATGTCCATGTTCAGAAGACACAAGGTAGATGTCCTTTAATTTTGTTCCTTTTACCCAAATGGGGAACCCAATGAAACAGCCCGTGCTTTTTTTTGGAGCACGGAGAGAAGCTCATTTTTAGATCATCTCCCACAGACCGAAAAGCAATGGTTTCATTAAAAGTGATGATTTTACCCTCCAGAAATAGGGCACATTCTCAAAGATAACAGTGGAACTGGTCCCAGAAAGATTTACAATGTTTAAAACCAGAAAAAACAAATTGCCAAAATGCAAACAGATGAATTCAGAAAAGTTAAAACGCCTAGTTTCTTAGCTATAATCTTTCATCTCTGTAAAATCATCTATCTTAAATTGTTAGGCTTTAGGGTTATTTGATAGCATCCATTTAAAGGTTCTCTGTTTTCCCAAAGGTCCTCAGCATTTCAGGGAGAGAGAGGGGGAATCTGGGAGAAGGTTTATGTCAGCTATAAAAATCCTGGCTCCTGCTTCATCTTGTCTTCCTGTGCTATGGCACCACTCAGTTGTGCACAAGTAGAACAAACAAGGACTCAGCTAAGAGCACCACAGCCTGCAAAGACTCATACATGTGATGCTGGGCACCCACCACACAAGTGAGAGTCCTAATAGCTCCATCATAAAACGTGCAATGAGAGAGCTTCCTTAGGTAGAAATAAAAGTAGCTCTTGTTTATAATTTCTCCTGAAAACTCTGAAATCCTCTTAGCATTTTACCACATTTAAAAGCAAGAGGGCTTCTTGAAAGCAAACTCTCCAGGGTGCTTGGCATTTACCTTCCTGTTATGTTATGAAAACATAACAGGTCCTAAAATGGGGGCTTGAGTATGGCTACATGCAAGCTTGTTAATCTCATCTTCTAAATCCCTTCTGAAAAAGAAATAGCCCCATGATGAGTACTGGAAGAACTGCAACCACTAATACACAGCCTGCCTTCCTTGCCTATGCAGACAAGCAGTACATATTTTGATGGGCTTTTCCAGGAAGCTTAGAAAAGACAAGCATTCAAAACCCACTGAATTTCAGCAAAAATCATGTTCTTTCTTTTTATTTGACAGCAAATTTTTATAATGCTAATTTTTTTCTTCAATTCATACCCTACGGATTGTGAGATGCAATCCTCTGTCTGCTTTAGGTCAAATCCTGCTGAGAGCCACATCAAAGAGTTAAATACAGATTAGGAAGTCAAAACTTGGCCTGCAACCCAGCCGGACAGAGCCCGGCAATGGGGCCTGACAGATGCCCCAGATGCGTAAGGGGGAGGCTGCCAGAGTGAACTCTGCACAATAGCAGAGAGACAGAAGAGGATAAAAGCCGCACACTGCCAGCCAGCCTCCTGTGTCCAGAGAGGGAAACAGGGATCAACTCAGAAACAGGATCTTTGCAGCTTTTCTAAGTGGCTTCCTTTTTATTGTTATAGAAGCAGGGTAAGGAGAACCAGAGTCCCAGGTTTGATACTTCACAAGGGGATCACAAAGCACAGAAACCAATGCCAGAGTTACCTTGTGAGTGTAGTGGACTTTTTGCCTTCATCTACTGTCATCTACTGGCATGTTCCTCTGTCCCTGGTAGCAGATAACTGTTGTGCCTTTGGGCTCACAACAGACATCAAACTAGACATCAGTTGTAGAGGGGTTTCACTGCTGTGACAGCTTGCCAACATCTGCTGCAGATCGGGTACCAGCGGGCTGAGACCGCTGCTCATCATAGAGCTCAAGAGCCTCCGACTCTACTTTAAAGTCTAAACATGTCTGTGCACCATCATATGCTTACATCATTAGGTCCTTTCACAGGGACATTGCAAGATCTGTGTTGGTACAGCTCCCAGCACAGTGGCAGTCCATGAGCAGGGCTCCTGTTTACCATAGCAATACAAATAACAACAAGTGGCTGACTGACAGATGGCCTGGAAACATTTCTGATGTTTTCAGTGACAATTACCTATTCAGACACTCCACTTAGACTTTCCAAATCAGAGTCTAAGGGCAGTTACCAAACAATATCTTACAAACAAACTTTGACCCAGGCTGTGCTCTGGTGAACGTTCACTTGATTCTAACATATATCATCACGTATAAATGGATTAACTACTATGTGCAGAGGATAACTTCACAGTGAATGCTCAGACTGGGATCTTCAAAGAAGAGCCTGTATCTGTCATTAAAATTAAGTTATAGTCATGCTGTTCTGCCCAGGTACCAGAATTTGTATTGCCAAAATCCTTGCACTGTGAAAGTCTCCTTCAAAACATGAGAATTGTTTTGCAAAATTCAAACATTCAGATTTTTTACCCCCAATTTAACTGCTTAGGAAAAGAGTTTGCAAAAAGTGTTTCAATCCAAACAAAACCTCATCCAAGCTTCCATGCTTTGTCTTGCTTTTTTAATCCCGTATCACTTGGAATTATTTCTGTGCTGTTCTTTACAAGACACAAAACCAATATAAGTGCCATTGAGATTTTTTCAATCAGGATCTAATCCAAGATATTTAATTACAGTCAGGTTCTGTGTGAGCAAGAGTCTAGACCATCTTCTCTCCAATTTGAAGCAAGTGGGACATCATTGCCTGTCTCAGAACGGTTACACATTTAACTAGAAAGACAAAAATCAAGCATCATTCCCTCCAGGAATGTTATTGCATTGGAGACTTCAATTTGCATTATAATCTGGGACCATCAAGGTTCAGTAGAAGGTTTGTGATCCTCCTAAGCAAACCTGGACTTCGTTTTGAATAAAAAATGGGCCTATTTATGGTTTTGCATCAAAGTCATGCGAAATGTCTGGTTTTGCATGGATTCAATTAGAGACAAGCCTGAGGCACAAAAAGTTCAGATCCTGATCAGGATCCAGACCCACCCAAAGCTGAGGGACATTTAGACTAAGTGATTTGGTTCTTGTCCATCTCTGATTCCAGCATGAAAACCAGGTGGGACTCACTTTCAGCAAATCCCCAGTCCTCCCCAGATTTTTGCAGCTTTTCCAGCTTGGAATGTCAGCAGAAGCAGGAGGGTTCCTATGGCTTCTGATGGGATCTGAAACCCATCAGACACTGTTTGAGTCTCTGCAAACCAAAACCATGGCATCTTCCCAGCTCCCACAAATAAGCTTTAAGCCATAAGAAAAAAAAGAAAAGCCAAATTAACAGCCATATTGACAGTTTTATAGACCCCTGAGGGCTCTGCCTACATCCAAAGACAGTGGGGCTTTTCTAAATTAGAGTGAATTAGTAATCAAGTTCTTAAGAAGGATTCATTTAATAAATTAAAGGGCAGAATTCAAAACAATTCCAAAAGTAATCCCCTGGCCACAAATCATTCTCTGTACAGTGGAAAAATGGAACATTGTCATTCTGATGCTTGTCTTAATTGGCATTCAGTTGTTTTCCTCTTTTAAAGTAATTGTTTATTATGTTAGTGGGCACCATCTTGTAATAAACTAATGTTGCCGTCAGCTTCATTAGGAACAAGATAAACTCCTAATTCTGTCTAATAAATTCAAGTTCTTATTTGGTTAATTTTTGCAACCAGAATTAGGGAGAAAGAATTAGAAGTAAATTTGATCCTGCTGAGCCACAGAAGGAACCAAGATTCCCACACTCCCCCTTAGCCTCTGAGTTCACCAGCACACTTCACAAACTTTTGACTTTCTGAATTCTGCACCCCACGTACAGTGTGGTTTCAGGAGTCTGTTCCCATGACACAGTGAGAGCACTCAGCTCCCACTTTTTAGCAGAGCTCTGTCAGGACCAGGCTCTAGCACAAAGCATTTTACAGAGTTTGAACTCTCAGTTTAGCAGTACAGATATTCTCGCAAAGTTAAAGTCAAGCCCGCAAATTTTCTGAGCACTTATATCAAACTCAATGCAGCAACCATTAAAAGTGACGACTTACAGACTCCTACAATGCCGTTCCCTTTAATATGATTTCCTACGGTAACACACAATTCATTGGAAGGCCTTTGCACCTATTTAGGAGCAGACAGACTTTCAAATTAACTTCATTGGAGCCATGACAGATTATACCAGCAATGGTTCGGCTGCTCTGCCGTTTGGGTATGTTTCCAATTGATGCCATTTCATGCTTTCAGACCATGGTTGCGGTTTGGTGAGGAGGGAAATATTTGCCCTTCTCCTCATTTCACATTTCTCCTTCCAAACTTTCTCCCCCGCCTGCCTGATTCTGGGCTAGCAGAAAAACAAAATCCAGTTAAAGCCTTTTGTGAAAAATGGAAAGAGAGAAGGAATCATCTGTCTTCTAGAGGGAGAGGTATGCGGTCATGGCACTCACTCAGGATGCTCTACAGTGGAAACCAACTGGCCTATCCAATACCAGTAGCTCCCTCTCTATTTCTACTCTTCAAAAGGTCCATTGGGTGCTTGAAAAAAAAAGACAGATAAAAACCCAACTAAACAAAACCCCAACACACCCCCAAATAAGCCCCAAGCACTTGAGTTTGACTCTCCCACGCTCCAAGTAATCATCTTAATGCCCAATAGACAGTAGTTACACAGATGAAGTGAAGGAACTCAGAGGACCTGAAGAGGTCTGGTTACAGCTCTCACCTCAGTGCCAGGGAAACACATTCTTTCCCTAAGGTAGGGACATGCCTTGCTCACAAGGCAGGACAGCAGACAGGACAGGCACTTTCTCCCCGTACTCCCAACTAGGAATTCCTCCATCTGGAGTCAGGAAAATTCTCCTGGCAAATATGATGTGCTCCAAAGAAAAGTCAGTTTTGTCCCACTGCCAGGGGCCAATGAGAAAGGCATTTGGTCTAAAAAACATTAAAGCTTGACTGTTACAGCTCAAGGTTTTTATTTCTGACTTTCCTCATATATCTTACCAAAACAAAATTCAGAAAGATTTACGAAAGGACTTAATTAAGAGGTTGGAACTATTCTGCTATAGCTGCACAGAAGAACAGCCAACACATGACTGGTTTCATGAGCATGACACAGTTTTCCATTATGCTAACTGATGTCTCGGGAACTTGGGTCTTTCCAGTGCACAATGTTATGTAAGAAATGCACAATTCGGGTCTACAATATTCATACTATGCAGGTGAAAATCTAACAGATAATCTCTTTTCTGTCACCTCTTGTCAGGTTGGTTCTCAGAAATACCCAGTTATCATTGCACATTATATTTTAATCGCCATTCCATGCAAACATAATGGGCTTTAGTGAATAGTCATATTTATTATTCCTACAACTATGCTCTTCCCCTCCAAAGCATAACCAAAGTTGCACCGTTCAAACCCACCTCTTTAGGAAGTCAGGCAAAGTGGCTCCTAAATGCATCAGAATAACAGTATTTAAAAGAACCGTATTCCATTTTTCTCCCCTCTTTTTTTGGCTTGTTTCAATGGGGAGCATCTTAGCGTGGAACTAAAATAAGTCAACACCACGAAGCACAAAAGATTGCAAGGATTTTCTGCAGCATGGGCTTGTCAAAGCAAGTAGGCAGCCTTTGTGTGCTCCGGCACAGCGGGAGCATTCCTCCAGGTCTGAGTGGCGGAGCGCCCCCGGCCGTGGCTGCCCTGGGCGCCGGGGTTCCCACACCCAAGGCGGTGGGAAGAGGAGAAAGCAGAGCTGCAGAAGTAGCGTTGTAAATGGGATGAACTGGTCAACACGCTTCTTAGGAAATCCATGGCTTCCAGGAAGAATCACGTGGAAAGATTTACAATACCTCCACATCAAAGGGTTTGACATTGGCTATACTGGTTCTTTCAAAGAGAAAGACATGTCTGTCCCCTATAGCATCAGCTCTGACTGAGGAAAGAGTGCAAAGACATTTCTGAGAATCCCGTATGTCAATACAAAAGTATGTTTTAGTTTTGGATTTAAAAAGAAATAATATAAAATTAAAATCAAAAAAGTAATTTAAATACAATCTCCATTTTCCTTTGCTCCATTAAGGATGCCACAATTTAATTCTTAATCTTTCAAAGTGTTCCAATAAATTGCCAAGTTTCCCCAGTTAAAACTTCATATTTCTGTTTTCCCTTAACACCTTGTGCCGAGGCAGCTTTAAGGATAACGCCTGTGTCAGAAGTGTGAATGGATGACCCTCCCATACACATTGACCCAAAGATAAACTTTGACCTGATGTTTGCTAATAACACTTCTTCTTAAGATGCCTTGTTTCTTTTATGAACTACTGCTTGACTCTAGGATCTAGAAGCTGACACGCATTAATATACATCTCTAGGTGCCCTTTGACTTGGCCATCAAGACCTTTTGACCCCAGACTTGATTCCTAAACCCTGTCAATTGTTTGCAAGTGGAAAAAACTTATTTTCTAGTAATAATTAATTTTGCTCATGTTTTATTAAGCATTCTCCCTTCCTTTTAAGTTGTTGTTGTTTGAATTTGAATATAATGAATGTTTACTTCATTTAGTGGGTTTCCAGATTACAAAAAAAAAAAAAAAAAAACAACCTCTCAAGATACTCCTTTAGAGTTTAATCTTTTGTTTTCAGGCTTAGTAAAACTCCAAGTAACATTCAAGCTCCTTGACATTACTAAAAAAAAATCCTCCCCATGAACAACAATATATTCTAAAAAGCCTGCTTCTTTGCACTGCTTTTCAGATTTATCTGTGCATTTCAGCAGCTTCACAACTTTTTTCAGATCACTTTACATCATGTTTCAGATTCAGTCCTGCAGCCACAAAAGCCAAAGGCAAAACTTCCACTGATTCCCACGTCAACAGCATCCGGCCTCTGGGCCGAGGCACTCAGTGCCACTTTCTAGCCAACATTTGACATTTTTAGATCTACTTCTTGAAAGAAGTTTCAGTGTCTACAAGAAAAAATAGATATTTACATGTATTCCTACACTCTGTACCCTCTGTTCTAGCAGCCATTCACACACACAGTGCACTAAAGCAGAGGTTGAAGATCCCACTACCAGCCCATCCCCGCCGGCCGAGGCACGCTGCTGCTTCCTGGTACATTCCGAGATGGAAATTTCTAATTCCTGGAATCACGTTACATTATGGCAGGAATTTCTGCACTTCTGCCTGTTTTACATCAGGACTGAGAGATTGCACAAGGAGAGTGAATGCTTTCCAGTGCTTAGATGATGTATCAAGTGTACGTCGCACACACAACACTACAGCAGTCAGCCTCTGGTAAGGAACACCACCAAATGAAAGGCCTCCAGTCTCAAGAAGAAGCACTGGGACACAGTAAATGAGAGGGTTTAACAAAGCAAAGTGACTTGCCTTTTTTTTTTTTTTTTCATAAAATGCAGTACATACTCAACAATTACAATGTTATATTCTTAGAGCTGGGTTTGTTTTCTTGCTAGGCAAAAATATTTCCCAAAAGCTCCAAGAAAATGCAGCTTAAAATTAAGTTTTGCATTTAAAAAGCAAAACCCACATAGCACCAACCAACACTCGCTGAAGAAATCGAAGGCCAGGAACACATCAGGGACTTGCACCAACAAGGATAGACGGAAGCCAGTTTCACAGAAAACACGCTCAGGTTCCACTTCTTCCTGCCACAGATCAACTAGACTCCAGTTTGGGGTGGTGGAACAGCCAGATGAGAAATTTTGTGCTTTCAGGCATCCCACTGACCCTTGAGGGGTGCATCCCAAGCATTCACCCCACATCTCAGGTCCCTTGGCTGACAATCAAGAGGGGCCCAGGGCAGCACCCAGGCTCAAAGCACACTCGCCTCACAAACATGGGGGACTCAGTCACAAACACAGCATCCAGGAAACCCTACCAGGCAAGCAGCAGTAATCAAGGGTTGGGATTTTTATTAAATCCCTATGCACGTCTGAAAAGACCTACCAGGACAGAACATACTCCAGTGTGGGTTTTGGACTGGGCTTGGGGCCTGATGGCAGTTGGGCAGATTTCTGTAGGACTAAACCATGAGCTGAGACAACTGCAGCAAAGAAACAAGCTCTGTTCCAGGCAAGGCTCTGGCTGCAGCATCTGTCCCACCAATGCATGCTGCAGGCAGGGCTCACTTGGTTTGAAACCAAAATCTAAGGAGGCAGCAAAGCTCCCTGAAACTCTTGCAAATGAGACTGGGGCAGATATCTAAGCTCTCCCAAGTTTCCACAGAACAGGGTATTCAAACCCCAAGTTGTTTACTGTACATTGACATAATAGATAATGCACATCATGGGACTTCAGTGCTTTCTGTTTTCTTTTCCTAGCTCAGCTGACTCCATCCAGCCATCTTTCCTTTGCTCCATTTGCAACATGAAGACTGTTGCTTCCTTTTGCAGTCCTGTGCTCCAAATTTTAAATTGGCAGAGCCTATTAAAGTGGTATGCCATCCAGCAACAGAGTGAACCACCCCTCTGGGACACGCACTAACCTTCCTTGCTCCGGGCAAATGCATCTACCAAGGGAGTGAGAACAGAGCACTTTTCGTTTGCAGCAGAAGAAAGAAGTTTAGATAACATTTGAAACAGCTTAAAATCAAGACAGACAATGAAAACAGACCAGCTAGTGAACTACACCAATCTGTTACTGCTGTGGATCCTGGTCCAAGTCTAGCTGGAGACATAGGCAAGGCATCTTGCACCAGCTAAGGTTCTGTGCTCCCTCTAGAAATCCTCTCTATTTTCAGCCAATGCAGTAAGACTTTGTCAGTCTTGATATATTCAGAAGGATCCTTATAAAGCCTTATCCCTCTTGTAAGGGGAGAACCTTTCAAAGACAAACAAATTTAATTTATGGCTTTGACTCCAACAGACTATAGATAAAACCCTATAGACATCAGGAGGGACCCATACAAAACAAAGGTCATTGGTTCTGTACAGTTATTCCAGCTGGAATTCTTAGACAGTGAAGTGTTCACATAGTGCCATTTTCTCTATTACTATGTAGCTTTGAAATCATTCTATGCCTAGCATATACAAGAATTCCTCTTCTGCTCCTAAAAGAGAAAATACAGTGGCCACTATAAAAGAAAATATGATTATTTTTTTTTGTATGACGGCAGAACCCTTCATACAAGCACAACCACACTGAATAGTCTTTTAGATTATTTGTTAGACTGAAGTTCAAAGGAGGGTGCAATGTAGCCAGGAAAAAAAAAAAGTCCCTCTGGTTAAAATTTAGCATGGAAGATCTCAACAAAAGTGATTTTTTTTGACTGTGCCAATGCTTTTGTTTTCTCAACAACAGCAACAAAAAATTATTTCTTCCTTCTCCTCCACAGTAAACCATTACCAGCTGTTGATGGGGTATTTTTTAACATGCGTTAAGTCATATTGTATATTGTCCATTTCATGTGTGTAGAGCAATTTTTGCTACAAATTCTTTACCGTGTAATACCAATAAACCCAAAAGTACCACCCAGTCTTGTTGCTCAGCTTGGGGCTTATTAACACAAGCGGTATCCCACCAAACAGGATCGGGCTGGAGACTGAAGTTACATTTACACAAAGGTGATGCAGCAGCATCTTCGGACAAAGCAAACCTTTTCAGATGATTTTGCATGTACAAAGCCACCCTTTCAAATTAAAATCCATTCACGTTAAAAACAAACAGACAAAAAAACAACCAACCAAACAAAAAAGTACAATCGAGATGCAAGTAGTTCAGTAATGTTGTAAAACTTCACTTATTTAAAGATGGTTCTTGCCACACACTTCTGTTCACGTTTTGTCTTATTACATAATTCTCTGCATCAGTTGGATCAAGGTCAGAGAGAGCACTTTTCTCACATTGAAAATTCATTATTTCCTTGTTTCAATAATTTGACAGTTTAATGTAACTGTGAAGATAAGCTCAGGAATCTTTTCTTATGCCAGAACCTTAAAATATGCCTGTTTTGGGGCTCATTCATTTGGGGAAATAAAATCATGTATTTGTTTTGAACGTGCAGTTTCAGGCCAGTGGAAAATTAAGCCCCATGGGGATGATTTAACCAACAATACAAAGAAAATTGTGAGGCAAATGTGAAACTTTGTCCTTAATTTACCCTGTTAGGGAAAAATAAGGCAGCAATCTCATACCATGTGTGCTACATCGCTTAGGTACAACAGCATATGTTAAGTAAGGAGAGTTGCAGCCTTGGCTCTTAATCTCATTGTTTATTGTGGTTTAAAGTCTGACCCTTAACATTATATGTGGTTTAAAACTATATTTGCAGGAAAGAGCAAAAACGAGTCTCCTAGGTCGGTAAATGTGTTTGTCTTTAAGGTTTGTTCCAGAGGAAACCATGCATGCCTTAGCTCGCTCCATATGCAAACCCTTACACGATTTTTAAACATGCTAATGCTAACATTCTGCATCTCAGGTTAATCGAGAAGGGTTTTTTGTTGGTTTTCTACTAGCAGCTTGCCTACAATCCACCAACCCACCACTCTTTATGTATATATGTTGAATAATTATGAAGCTGTGAGTATTTATCACCTTTTCTGAGCAGTAAGCAGAAAGAAATACAATACTATTACTTCCAGCTACTGGCTTTCCCAAGATAATTAGATAACACAGTGGACTGAAGCCTTGGTTAGCCCAATGCTGTTCAAGTTAAGTGATTGACATGCCTCTGTCTGGCTGCTCTATTAACTGTTTCATTTTGTTGCTATTTGCAGTTTGCTTGGCTAATACTTCGAACAAATACAGACTGTTTCTTTAGCCCCTTTTTTCTCTTTGACCTTCTCCTGCCCATTTTCTTTGAGTCACTTCAAACTGCCTTGAAAAGGCCTGTTGAATGTGCACAGTCCATCAGAGTCCCAGGTTCATCCCATTCCTTGCCCTGAATGCTTTACTTCAAAGATGGGCCGCATTCTTTAATTGCCCTTTGAATTAATATCAAAGGGTCACAATGCGAGTGCCAAAAGAGAAAGAGGCTTTAATGAAGCAAAGAGCTGCCATTCATTTGCAGATAAGCACGTTTTTATGCCTGACTGGTCACCATGGCTAAATGCTGGGTGAAGAGGAGGCAGGGCAGGCAGAGAGGCTTTTACTTAAGTGGTGATTAGTTCAAACAAACAAGAGTAAACAAATAAAAAACAACGCAAACATCCCCACAACAGAAAATAAGTTAGTATGGCTGAATGTGTAAAAAAAGCACCAACATCCTATTGTGTTCATAAAGCCCTTAACCCTTTGCAAAATGCTGAGGTGCAGCCTCTGTTCCAACCTCCTTGTTCCTTCCATAAAAAACTTTGGAGTTTAAACTTTCACTCTCAGACCAAAGACATAAATTGTTTTAACACAGTTCTTTCCAGAGGTATCAAAAAAAAAAAAAAAAAAGTCTCTCTAATTTTACAATAAGGAATAAAGAAAAGGAATTGGTAAGTTAACTTTGCTTATTTTTTTCTGAGACAGAGCATGTTCAGTAGTTTGCATTTTAGTGCCTATGGAGTAAAAAACTATACTTAAATTATTATTGATTACATTTTCCTAATGCATTCAGTACTGTGTTAAAATGTGTGGGTGTTCAAATTTCTTAATTGCCCAAACGTCTCCAATATTTTGTTATAAATTCCAATACTTGGGGATTTTGTTTGGTTGACTGGCTAGTTTTGCTTATTTGAAACCTATGAAGCTGCACTAAGAAAACTTACTCAGCTTCTTAATCCTGCCTATGGAGTCTTCTATTTTCTCTTTAAAACGGCAGGAATATCAAATTGAAATGAGAAGCTTTAACATATATTGTAATGCAATTACATCCACAATGCAAGTGAACAGAAACAAGAAGTTCACAGGTGTCCTCTTTATAAATTCTGACTTATTATTTATAGACTCAGGTTCCTCTTTGCACAGAAATAATAACTTACTTAACAAATACAAGGTTGTTTTCTTGCAGAAGAGTTATCCCCCCATGAAAGCGGATTAGCTATACTCATAACAGTGTAAAAGTGCCTTATAAGTGCATTCACACCAAGAATCGTGCTGATATCTCCCATAACTAAGAAGGTTGTAGGGGTACAAACAGCTCAGAAAAACACAGACCACATTTTTAGCCCCACTTCTTCAAAAAGGTTCTCTCATTAATATTGCATCCACTCGAGCCTAACTCCATGTGCAACCTGTCACAAGACTTTCCCTTACCAACACTTCCTGGGATTTTTTTTTTTTTTTTTTAACACTCCTTCGCTGCTACCCTACCCCTGCCTTGCTCAGTAAGAGCACTCATCACCCCAATCCCGGATCGGAATCTTTATTACTCACCAGAACGTGAAGAACTTTGACCTTAAACATCCAGCTGGAAACTCAGTACTGACAAACACTGGAAAAGCATCGTGCATTTGTGAAGTGGAGGGAAGTAGCACAGTAATGGAAAATAAGCAAGAGAAGAACGAAAAGGTATCAGCTGCAGAACGGGGACAGGAGAGATTTTGAAGTTTCAATGCCAACAGCAGCACAGTTAAATTGCTTGTTTTTGAGAACATAAACATAAACATTTCAACATATGTTGAGCAGCCTGCTAGGAAACTGCTCAACTGTACTGTCTTAATTCAACCTACTGAAATCTGGGTGGTTTTTTGAGCCAGTCTGATTTGCAATCCTGCTTTAATATTAGTCAAGTCCCTTGGAATGCTGGATTAACTCTGAGATTTATTTCATTAATCATCAAACACCACCAAGGTTGTACTGTTCCTCTAATGCCTGATGCTCTTCTTTTTCAGAAGTGTTGTATTTTCTATCAAATTTTCAAAAAAATGTTAGCTAATTTATTTTTCCCATATTTTCTGTATTTCAGATTATTAGTTTCACTCTTCTTCAAATACTCACAGACAGCTCTGTACATTAGGTTAGCTTACACCATTAGCTGGCAACATAAAACATTCTGCCCCATTTGAATTCCTCTTCTAGAAATCACAGCACAGCTGACACCTCCACAACACCGGCCTCAGCAGAGCATCAGAAGTGAAACTGCGTCACACCACATGTAGAAATAGCCATTTATACGTCACCTCCACTCATATAACATGAATGTTTCCCACATGCACTTAAGAGCAAAGCTGCAGGGACAGTGGGCTGAGCAGCAGCCTGACACATGGCACGAGCTTAGGGCTGGAAACGGCAAAGTCGTTCCCGACAGCTTGCTCCAGGTTGAAGACTGGCTGCTTGGCCAGCTCACAAGCAGTCTCCTCCATGCCACAGCCTCAGAGAAAACCAGAGAAGCAGGTCCAGCCTGGTGCCACCAGGTCTGTTTGCTTCAGAAGCCAAAGATGAGGCTCAGACAGCAGGGAGTCCCAAAGGCGGCACAGCCCCATCCTCACCACCCAGTCTCACCCACGACAGGCACTACGCTACCATTACAGGAGCTGAGACCTACATTTTCACCCCCCATGAGGGCAAAACTAACAAGTCAAACCTACTCACACATCAATTGTCATAATCATTACATTATTGAAACAAACACCAGAGATGTGGACTGTCCTCTCTTGACTTGCAGTGCAATGGTGTCTGCAGTTTGTATAGATCTTCAACTGCTCTTACTCATTAGCACACAGTCTAGAAATACAGCAGAGTGTCACAATTATAATTCCTGACTATAATGTATAAATTACAAATGCAAAGCTAGATGCATGAGTCTCCAACAAGGATACCTAGACTTTCCACTTGGAACCTGTTGAGAATCAACCTAATAAAACAAATAGCTTAGATGCTTTCCATCTTTCAAATTTAGGTAAAATTGCTTTACCCTTATGTATTAAGACCTAACAAAACATTAAAAAGAGGAAAAAATTGATTTCTCTATTAAATTGACTCTCTATTTTGTCCGATCTGTTGCTCCAGCTTCTATCAGTACATAAAACATATTTAGTGTTATGATAATAACTGTTCCAGAATAACCTAATCATGGGCAAACAGAAAAATAATAATCATCTTACATATTCACTACCATAAAAATAGCTAAGATGCTGTATTTTGTGAAGCAAAGGGACCCTTTGTTATTGTGATTATCATTAGTGAATTATCAAGAATCACCATAAAATTTAAACCATAAGCAAATGGATTTCTTAATGTTTTGTACTACATAAGTTCTTTACTGACACAAAGCAGAACAGAGCCATTCATAGATACAAGCCACTTCACACAGGAGAAGGACATGAACACAACCACCACTACCCCTCTGCAATTAGCTGTCCATCCAGTACTGCCTGAGGCATGTGTGTTCCTGGACAATATTTCCCTGGAAGTTTTGTGTCAAACACCACAAGACCATTTTGTAATAACTGGATTCAACTATTCTCTGCTTTTTGTAATTTTTCAACATTGTTTCTGGTTTTAGATGTCATTTAAAGAGCTTAACCATCACACTTCAAAGTCTAATTGTCCAGCTTTTTTTGTTATCTACAACTTCAGTACTAAATCCTATACAAAAGTAATTCATTACTGACAGTTGGTTTATTATTGTTACTAAACAAAAAAAAGGGAAAAATATAATGCGTATATAAAAAAAAAAAGAATGAAAACACTCTAGAGTTTAATAATCACCATCTAATCATCAGGGAATTGCATGAAAGTAGCCAACTAAAGCTTGGAAGAACAGCATTCCCCTACCATCTATGTACTACATACAGAAATAGAGAGTCCCAAAACTGAGAATCTGGTCTTTGCTACCCGGATTGATCTACTGCCCATTTCAATAATTAATTTAAACCCAGTTGTTAAACCTGTATCAATGCATTCATCCCGTCACACTCAACTTAATGCAGAGTTCCTAATACAAATAGTATTATTGTTTAGCCAAATTATTCTCCAGAACATCATGTCCATGAGAGCACCATTCTTGGGGTGTATGCAGAGACTGATGCAGGTGGGAACATCCTCATTCATCCCCAGCCCAACACCTACCTGCTGCTGGGATATTTTATCAAAACCTTCAGGTCTTCTTTCAGAGCCCAGGAAGTTTGTGGATGGAAGACCAATGAAACTGAGCCACTTTCTTTTTTTTAAAAAACAAAAAGAACTTAAAAGATCACTGAATCACTGAAATTGAAAAGCAAATTGGATCTTAGAAAACATATAAAGTCAAAGACTGAATTTTCAGCAAAACTGAAATTTATGGGAAAGCACTCAGATAAACTGAACTGTGCTCCATCATTCCAGGTCCTCTGCAGGACAGCTCTCCCAAGGCCTCTAGCTCTAACTGAACAGAGTCCCAGGAGGCACCAAAAGACTTTTGATACATTTTACAAGGTTTTCTGTACTGAATTTTTATTTTATAAATTTCAGCCTTCCTATTTAATTTTAAGACATTCTAAAGTTCTTCAGAAAAGGACTTATGTGTGTTTAAAAAAATCCTTCTTTTCCCCACCTACAAGTGGGGATTAGTACATCATTAGTACATCTGCTTAACCTTAAGTCCAAATTAACGGAAAGGTTTGAGGATTTTTGACCTGTAAACGTTCAGTGACAAACTTATCAAAAAAAACAAACACTACAGACAGTTACAGAACAGTGGCGTCTAATTTTCACACATACAACACAACCATCTTCAAGGAAAATTAGAAGCTGTACAAGAGAATGAAAATGTGGCCGTATGCTAATTCTTTAATCTTAAAAGACCGTTGGTGTGACCCCAAAGCACATGCCACGATGTGATCTATCCCAGGCTCTCAGCCCAGAGGACCCAGTTCCAGTGCCATTAAGCCAGCAAGAAGCTCCCGTTGACTTCAGCAGAAGCTCCACGAGCAGCTCCCAGCCCAGGACTGCAGCATTGAGCTGGTCTTAATCAAACTACCCCTTGTGAATCGCAGAAAATATTTCATCTGTCCCTGTGCTCCAACAAAACATCATCATCATTTCAAGAGTTAAAGGAGAGGCAGGAGGAACTCACCTGAAACTGCTCTTCTCCACTTATTATCCAAAGCACAGGCATATACATAGGCCCTACTTTTTTCCCCCCGCCTTTTAGTCCCCAGAAGATCCCAAAACCTTGAGGCCACTTTTGCTGGTCAACCATAAACAACAAGCAGGGAGTGCTGTGCAAGCTAACAGGATTTAAAGAGCAAAATAAACAGGATCCAAAGAAAATTTCCGAACAGCTATCCTGCTGAAGGTCTCAATAGAAAACATTTGTTATGAAGTAATAAGAATTTGCATAATTTTGGGGAATACTTTGTTTTCAAAGTAATTCTCTTTTTCACCTGCTTAGGACCTGACCATGTATGGCTTTAGTTAAGTTTTGTTGATGGCAGCTCATGTTTAACCAACTGTTTTTAATTTACAAATTAAACTTGTCAGAAGTAGAAATCCTTCCCTTGGAACCTTTCCAATATGTCAAGAATTAATTCTAATGAAAACGGCATTGCCTAAATGCAGGATGGCCAGTTACTTACTTTATTTACACAAAGTCCTTCTCAGTTTCTTTGATAAAAGCAGCTAAATCTTTTTCCTCTTTCATGTTTTGTCAGCACTTGATTCCTTTTGTCCCCTGGCTATTTGCCTAGCTGTGGACAATAAGGCAGGAAGAATAGAAGCAGATTGTTGGAATGGCCCTCAATAAACCTAATTATGACATGTTGACTGCACTCACCATGACATATTCAGGAGATCCAGGCTTATTCAATTACCCTTGCCAGGTTTCTCTTTCAGACCTAAAGTTATCCTTTGACTGTTTGTATTTCTGAACAGTATTCATGTTCATTGTGAAAGAAAATCCCCTGGACTTTGAGGGGTTTCTAAGTTGATGCTGTTATTGTAGCTAATTTTTATTAACTGAATGATAACATGATAAAGAAATAGACTTTTGTTATGTAATAAGAACAAATCAGTGTGTGCTTAAAGTTACACCTTTCTTTCCTTTCCCCCCCCTCCCGCAGCAGACTGACAGAACCCATAATTTGAGTTAATAAACAAAACTATTTTCTCAGCCTGTGTTTAAATTTCAATGGCACTGAATATAACCACACCGAAAACTTCTGGCAACCCCAGAAATCTTCCTAATGCAAAAAACTACACCTCCTTCTTCCAATAAACCTGTTTATCCCCAACACCCTAAAGCCACAGAGGTGCTCAGCACTGTCAGCACCAATACTTTCCACCCATACCTTTACACCAACAGCTATTCCTTCATCTGTTTGAAACAGTGTAGACAAATCTCTTAATTAAAAGTCAGGCTATACACTGGGGGAGCAACTTACTCCATGGAAAAACCGTTCAGGGACCATGCCAACAGTTTCTACAAAACCATTTTAGAGGAACTGTGTGTCAAGTGGACAAAAGAATGAAAAAATGAAAGAATGCTAAAAGCAGAGACAGAAAGAAGCAGCCCCAATCAAACTCAGCTTATACGTCAAGCAGCTTCAAAAGAATTAATATTCATGTCCCTATTTCAAACCACTGCTCAGCTATAATTAACTGCTTTGCTGTTGAGCTCTCTGCTATTTCCCTGAACAGCTCCAATGATTTTAAAATTAACAAAAGTCTGCAAAACAAACTGAAAAAAGCATTAAATTTATTGCATAAATCACTTCTTTTTAAGCTAAGTGACAGATCAAATTTGCTCAAAACTAACATTTCACAGGCGGGCAAAATACATTGCTCTAGTAAAAATGAGTACTTTACAGTTTGCTGGGACAGCCTCTTTTACTCTGAGGGACTGTCCCAGCTGGTGGATTCAGAGCTAATGCTCCAGGTCCTTCCTGCCAGCTCTGGTGCCTGCTATCGCTGCAGGAAACAGCCACCACAAAAATTGATTCTGTCCATCCTAAAAGAGGCTGCCAACTTCTGCACATCCCACAGACCAACTGACCTGTGCAAACCAGTGTCTGGAGGGGGGAAAAAATGAAGTGTAACTATTGTTTCTGACATTTCTTCTCAGTCAGCCCTCTAAAGGACACTTTTTGGAGAGAAACCCTGATCCACAGCGAAGTTGAGCATCTCTACATTTGTTTTCATTCTAGTTAACAGAAATCTGAATATGTCACAACAGTAGAAAACTTCAGGGAAAAATTCCTTTTAAATATATTCACTCTGTCTCAAAAGCAATAACAACAAAATAATCAGGTCTTTAACCTGCATTTTCTAAGAGTAAAAAGTTTAAAATTAGAAACAAAATTTAAAAATAATTAAAAAAAAATTTAATTCTGCAAAATATTGAAATGAGTGATTTTATGTAGCCTAGATTCTGCCTTTTGTTTTCTTCAGAACAAAATGCTGCCATAATGGTCATGATTTGATTGAGTTTCATGTTCAATGGACTCGTATCTTCCCAGCAGAAAATAGTTCTGAGATCTCCAGACCAGCATAACCTCCAAAGAGTGTTTAGAAAGACAATAGCACAAAGTAATTCAAAGGATATTAGCAGTGTTCACATGGAGGGGTGCCAGAGGAGCGTCTTGAGGTTATAACCTAGTTTACTAAATTGTCTACCACACAGAGTATATTCAGAGGATTGGGTTTTGTTTGAAATTCAAGGGTTGGGGTGGATTGTTTGTTGTTTTATTTTTATTTTAATTTGGAGACTTTGCTGACAGCAAGACCGCTGAGCAGCAAAAGAAACCTTCCTTAATATGCATAAAATCCTCCATTTGCATCCTTTTACTAATAAAAGCAGGTACAGCTTTGCTTAAGTAGTTCCAAACTCATCTTATGCACCAAGCATATTATTTTCTTCTGGCTGCAAAAGCAATGTGACTGGTAAGACCTTGCTCTGCCCCAACTTCACAGTTTACATGTGTCTGCAGGGCACATCTGTACGCTTGTGTGTGTGAAAAGTGACACACACAACAAGCAGAAGTTACAGAGCATCATTCCTTAAGACTTGCAATATTTCTTAACAATACATTCAGGAAACTAATATCAATAGACACATACATTAGACTAAAGTGTGCTATACCACCTTATTACAGAAGCTGCATTAAAAGCAATCAGGAATCTTTCAAATTTTCCCCAAATCACGGTATTATTCGTTCCATAATTTGGTTTATATTATTAAACAGAATAAGATTCCCCATAAACAGCAACTAATATCCCCAAAGAAAAATTAGAAAAATAACTTGACCTTTCAACAGAGATAATTCAATACCTGGCAGTCCATCTTACATGCCCTTGCTCAGCAAAAAGTCCTCTGTTATTGAAACTACAGAATTATCCATAAAACTGTTACACTGCTGGAAATCAAGGGAGTTAAACAAAGGAATCACTCTGATTTGATGTTAGCAGGCATCAAATTTGATGCCAGGTCCAGAATCTAATCTAAAAACATATTCTATACTGTGGCACTATTTCCTAACAGTTTATTGGGAAATCAACATGAAAGTACAAATTTGTAATGCCTCAGTCCATTATTTATTGTTCCACGAGAGCAACTAGATTATGTCAATATCTCAGCATATGTTGGTTTCCTCTTTGCAACCTAACAAAACATACCAAAAAGGAGATTAAAACTGTTCTTTTACTAAACTACAGAAACACACAGGAAAAAGGAGATGATGGCAGCTGAATACAAGTGTACTGATAGTGCTACTGAGCTCTTTACCCAGCTCTCTTCCCATGCAATCAAGGACAGAGGTAGATAAGTGCCCGAATGCCTCCTGAATATTTGTGTAGCAGAAACTTTTCAGATGAATTTTCAGGGGTTTATTCTATTTTGATACCTGTAAAGGCTCTTTCTGCAATTGCCCGTGGCACTCCATGAGTTATGAACATCTGATGAAAAGTGGCAGTAAAATAAGGATCCCTCCCAGTCGTCAACTTCCCCCTACCTCAATCTCCAGCAAATCAGGTGTGGTTTAAATTTGGAGAAGAAATAGCATAAAAATAATACCCTGAATCTACCTAGTACTTTTCCACTAGGGAAGTCAAAAGACATTTATTATTTTATAAAAATAAGTACTTTGGAGATGAGAATATAGAGACATTATCATGGTCAAAAATGTTATGTTTGTATTTCAAGAGTCTAAAAATGTTCCATGCAAGTAGGAAACAAATTCTCTCATTTCCCAAATATGTTTTAAACTCTGTACAGTTCATGCAAAACAAGGACTATTATCCAATTCCCACTAATGGTCTAAGACTGTCAGCTCATGACAGAACCAGAATCCAAAATGCACTTTCTTTACTCCTGAAAAACTAAAATCCTGCTGACAACTCTGCCAAATCCAGGTCTGTTATCCCATTTTTAGCTCTAAATCCTAATTATTCTTTCACCCTTTTCCCAAAATGAAAGATAAAATTGTGTTTGTTCATATACTTGATTTTCAGAGAGTTAGATGGCATTGCATTATGCTGAAAGTAAAAAAAAAAAAAAAATCAGTTACAGTATTGCACATTTGAAACTTATTATAAAGTATCATAATTTCAAATTACCATTTTCCACAGCTGCACATATCTGTTCTGTGAAACATCCCCTTGCTTTGCTTACTGAAACTCTCTCAGCAATGAAGCTGAACTCACCTGAAATCATTAATGAAATGGTCACTCACCTTTTTTTCCACTTAGAGTGTTTCCTTAGAAGCTTCCCTCAATAGGTGTGCAAACCCTTGCACAGGAAATTTAAACCAGCCAACCCTAAGCTGCCTTTTCTGTATCTTCAACTGATGGTTTCAAAGCACCTAGACAGAGTCTGTGGGCTGAGTCATACAGTGCATTCCTAGCAAACATCACAACCGCTACTTTTGTGGGCAAATCATTTATTTTCAACCTAGCCCTCACAGAAACCCCGTTTCCTCTAAACAGCCTGACTGAAGCCAAGGATGCCTGAGCACGTACAACAGGCTTGAGCCAAAAGACAGAGCATGCAAACAGAGATCTTCCACATCATCCCAAAGACTTATTTTCCATTCTCGAAGCCATCAACTCAAACACACCATGAAACAGTTACTGGAACGTGCTATTGCCAGCTTGTTCATAATTACTGGTTCTTCTTCCCAGCCTAATACATAGCTAACTGAATGAGGGCTGCCATGAAAAGGGACTCAAATTTTAAGTCTGGCACAGCTGGATGATCAGGAGAGGAACACAGAGAAAACACACAAAACCCCACAGTCTCCTCCGTGCAGCACTTAAGTCCTAATACAGGCTCATACAAAATGTGCTTTGAGAACAGCCTACCTGAGCTTTCCCTGAGCCTCAGAAAAACTACTTTATGCTTCAAAGATTGGTGACCCAGGGCTCTCCTTCCCACCGCTTTGCTTGGTCACTGGGTCCAGGGCAGCACAAGTTGCACTCTCTGATGCTCATACCCCGCTTGTGGAGGAGGGCTGGCAGGGGGGTTACTCCCTTGCCTATACAAGCATTTCTCAAGTATTAGAGCCAAGATGCTGCAATATTTCTTTTGTTCCAAATGACACCTGGCTTTCCCTACCCCACCCCCCAGAAAGTGAATAGCCCTGTGTGCATCAGCAGGAGCACCAACATAGTTTAGGGCTGTGGTACAGATTGCTCTACTTTGTGGTCTTGGGAAATCAGAAGAGCTGCTTTCTCCATCACACATCCTCTGGTTTCTCTGTTGTGTCTCCAAGACTGGTGTGACACACACAGTCCACTAAAGTAGCAGTCACTTCTTCACATGCCTCCAAAACACAGCTTTGAAGGTAACACTAACACTGCTGCTTCAATTCATTTTAAAATTAGGTAAATGACTCTAGACTGAAGCATTTAACATCCTGTAAATAAACTCCTAGGCTAAAAAAAGAGAGGTTTTAAAATTCATAAAAAGAAATGGTGATGCAAAGTCATGTTGAAGATGGATGCTATTTGGAATTTCTATTTCCTATCACAAGAGCATCCCCTTTACAAACCCTGACACTCTGCATACCTATTTGCAGACATGAAGATTGGTCACCTTTTTGGTGTACAGCAGTTATATCCTTGGACTACTTATATTAAAACACATTGGGGCTATTTTTCTACCTTAGAGGCAAATTATAGCATATGAATAATGAACATTTTTTTAGATGCAGAGAAATAGATCATCTTCCCCTTCCCTCTGGCATGGTGCCTTCCCAGCAAGGCAGAAGTGGAATTCAAGACCTCTTTATGAATAAGCAATAAAGTCTCATGAGATGGAATAGTTCAGTAACATCCAAAAAGGCAAATCAACTGGAGACAGAGATAGTTGAAACTGAGTACCTCAGTTTGCACAGAATTTATTACCTCCTCTGCTGCAGGAGGAGAGTGCCAGTTCCCAGCTCAAACAGCTCTCCCCATCTTACCTCAAGAAGAACCTGCCAGGAAAGAAAGAATCTAGCAAGTTTTCACTTTGGCCTTTGAAGTTCTTCCTTGGCTGACTGATGCTCATCCATACATAACTAGAAGAAAAGACTTCCATTGTGCTGCTCTTTACACCAAGTGTATTATTCTCCAGACAAAAGCTTTCGAGTCTTAACTTTTAAACACACCTCTCTTTAGGGCATGCTGTTTCTAAGTCATAAAATCTTTTCTGTTAATTTAAAAAAAAAAAAAAATAGACATCTTTCCCCCTTCATGCAATCTACTCTAGTTGTTAAATTTTTGTATTACTTTTTGCAAAGACACACGGCAGTCAGCAACAGAACAGACAGCCCTTGTCCTTAGAAATACAGTATTTTCCCCCAACACTGTCCCCAATGGCTTATCCAACCAGGCTTTAAACATGAAACACAACCATTGTAGGAACTCCCCGGTCTTAGACGAGACCTGGTGAATAATCACTCTACTGAAAACATCTCCAACATCTGGCAACTTGCTGCTATTTGCAGGGTCTGTGCGCTGGGTCAGGTCGGGATGCAGGAGCAGGGCAGGGGGTTAAGCAATGAACATGCTCAGCACCTGCTTGCTCTCTGCCTGATTCAAATCAGTATTCTCCTCTCATGCCCAGGAATGCTAGAATTCCTCTGTTTCCTCAGAAAAACTCAAAACTTTTTCTCCCTCGAGGAAAGGAGAGGAGAGAGGGAAAAAGAAAAAAGATAGGGGAAAAAAAAAAAAAAGAGACAGAAAAAAACTTTTCTATTTAAGGTCTGACTAAATTTCATTTAAGACAATGCAAGTCTTGCTATTACATTCAATAGGCCCTTTTTGAGATTTATGAAGAATCTCACTTGTTTGACACTATTCATTAGAGGAATCAATGGTGTTAAAAAGAAAAAAAAAAAGAAAAACACACAAACCAAAACCTAAATTTACTGTTTAAAGAACAGACTTCAACAATACTCTTTTTCTTGAAACTCAAGAAGTCGGTAAAAATTATTTGTTTCAACAACTCTGGAAATCAGATTGTGCCTTACTGCAAGTTGTACTGCAGCTTAACATCTAAAAACTTTTTTTCTCTAAGACCTGTAGACAAGATCAAGCCAGTGTATCCACTGCAACCAGCTCCTCAGCTTTTTGGCTCATAACTTGATGTCCAAGATGATGTACAATTTCTCTTTGTCAGGAAGAATGTTTATAGAAGACATTTCAGATTTCATATAATAAAAGTTCAAAACCAAACCAAAATAGTTCATCTTTAATCAGCCTGTGTAGCACGAAATCCCACCACTGAGAAATGCATTCTCTTGCATAAAGATTGAGAGCTACAGTTTTAAACCATAAATACTGGCAATATACAACAAAAGAATGCTAAAGGCATGATTTTTGTCTCCTTCTTCTGCTCAGTCCATGTTTCTCTTTTAACAAATACATTAGTAAAAAATAAATCTAATTTTAAAAGAAATAAAATGTTTTAAGCAACTATCCAGAAAATATAAGTTTTTAGTGAATGCAACAGCAACACCAAGATGCAGAAAAGAAACCAGGGCAGGGCTTGCATGCCCAGTCACAACCACATAAATTTCAAGCATCGAATACTCTCTTAGAACCAGTGATTATTTGTATTATTGAATAGATTTTCCACACCACATATTTGAGAAGATTGCAGGGTATTCATGGGAGACCCAGCAAAACCAGCAAAAGATATGTATCAATAGTTGCTGTATTCCAGTAAGCACACTGTGGCTCAGAGCCTCAATATAAATTGAGGCAACACCTCTCAATTCATGATCTTGATCCCAGACCACACTAGCTATTATCTGCTTTAGCTGTAAACAATTGTAATCAAAGTATTAAAAATAAGGGTGCACAGTCTTTACCATTTTGTCAAAACACACACCTGCTGCTCTGCACCAGGGCTTGCAGCATTTCTCTGCTCAGTTAAGTATTGTACATCATGGGCTACTGGCCCCTCTACAAACAACACCTAGTGTTCCCCAAATCTGCAACCCCAAGGGCTGGATTCCAAGGACAGGCTGCAACCCTTCCTAGCCACAAAGCATTTGTTCTAAAACAAATCCATCTGGATCTGCAGTTTCAGCAGATAAACTATGGCATCTGAACCTTATAGCACTTTTGATTCCTGGACCCCAGGTACTTTGAGATAACATTGAGGGAGGAAAATATCATTGGTCCCATTTTTAACAGAAAAAACAAACAAATAAATAAAAACTCCAAACAAGAAAAAAAACAAACAAAAAACCCACACAAAAACAAACAAACAAACAAACAGGCAACCTCCCCCCCCCCAATCCATACCCGGGGTGGGGGGAACCACAACCACACAGTTACAAAGAGAAAATTGAAAATTTGACCTAACAGGATCACGTGACAGAGAAACAGCTCCTTCTCCACAGCATACACCATCAGGATGCACAGCAAGGGTAGGGCATGGAGGGGGGAGGAAATTAAGGAAAGCATAGAAATCAGGAAACAGCAGCTTCTTCCTACTCAGGAGGAGCGTGGCCAAGCAAGGGCAGAGATCAGTAACTGGGAGGAGGAGTGAGCAATCCTATCTCTGCTGTCTCCAGGCACAAGCAATGCAGAAAATCACTGAAAGATATGCAGAGCAAATTGTACCAACTCCAGCCAGTTTGCTTTCAAAACAAAGCCAACTCTTCCAGCACCAGTTTTGCCATAACCACTTTTCTGATGTTTGTTTGTATTTAGGGGTATCACTTACTTATAAACACATCAGTCACCAGGATCGCTCTTTCCTTCTCAAAAGGGGTGTTAAAAAAGATCCCTTCTCCCAATTCAAAGATGCAGAACCACACTCTTCACAGCCCAGTCAGAAGACTGTTAAAGCCTATGGAAAGATGTCTTGGGCAGCCCCTTTTCTGCAGCAGCAAACCAGCACCAGCTGTCTGAGGGGGGCGGGGGGAAGCCCTTTAGCCGAAATCACTGGGACCTGAGGGATCCACTCAAAGAGCTGAATGTCACCAAGTGCAAAACACCACCTACAAAGCACAGCTGTGACCACATCTCCACCTAGAGAACACAGCGGTCCCGTGTAAGCTTTAAACTTCACATTAAATATAATGGAAAGCACTTGCAAGCCTCCCAGAAGAAAAAGGCAGAGCAAGGAGCTCCCTGGGTTGGAAAGAGGGTAGCACCAGCTCCCAGCTGTGCTGGGAGCCACCCCTGCACCCCGCCCTAAATCGCCAGGGCTGTCTTCACTGCTCCAAACTCACACTCGGAGAAGCACAACGGGTCTTTTAGCCTAAGGATCCCCTACAAAAGGGGGACAAGGTGCCACGAGGGAACTCACATCACTCCAAAAAACCCCTGAGGTTAAAACAGAGGAGCAACACAGAAGTGCATCCAAGGAAGTTCCCTCTTTGCCATCCTGGGAAACCCACCATTCTATATGCCCTCCCTATGCTAGCCAGTGGCCAAAAAATAAGCCCCAGGTGGCCTGTTTCTTTAATAGAGTGACTTTTCTGCGTGGTAACACTCAAGATTAAGAACAGATGAGTCCCTCATCAACTCTTTGATCACCCGGAGGATCTTTTTTTCCCCTCACAGCATTTTCTGGGGTGTTTTATTTTTTATTTATAACTACCATTATCAGGGTTCAGATACTAGATATAGTTAGGATTCTTTTAACGCTCGCTCAAAAGTTTTGTACCTGATTTCTTCTTCCAGGACTGACAAGTCTGTTCCTGATGTCAGATTATTTATGTCATCAATCATCACTCCATCTTTTTGACTGCCAGTGCAAGAGAAATACAGTAACTTTGAATTCTGGTTTGTTTTAAGTTCTTCCTTGGCCAAGTGACCTCTAACAACTTGGAGACAAATCTTCTTTACAGCTGTCATAGTGTAAGGTTTGACAACCATTCAAATTAAGGCACTGATATCTTTCCGAAATTTTCAATTTGTTGATTAGGATCAAAGGTTGAGGGGAGGAATACTGTATAGTGGGATAGAGCATGTCTCCTCTTCTGGCCAGGGAGGAGCCAGAAATCAGAGGCAGCGAGCAGCACTGCCACCCACCCCACCAGGACAGAGCAGATTGGTTACAGAGCTCCTTGCAGCAGAGAGCCAGGGGCGGTTGTTTGGCTTTTTTGCTAAATCATGTATTTAAAAAAAAATGTTAATGCCATTTTCTAAAACAGCTCTTTTTAATTTGTTCTGCTTGTAGTATTTTAACAATGCTTACTTGGCGTGTCAGATGTCTTCTTTACCAACAAAAATACACATTTAGCACTATAAGGTGTTGCCAAGTCTGAGAAAGTGAAAGTGTTCCTTCAAATCTGAAATATAATTAAACTTTCATACAGGGCCAAATTCAATGATAACCTGCATAGCCCTTACTGAGAGCACAGGACTGTTCAGATGTAAATGACAACAAAATTTGGTATCAAGAAACTTTTTAAACATAGAGGAAGAAGGAAAAAATGAAAGGATAAACAAAATGTCTGCTGTATGCAGCCATTTTGCATTTTGTGAGCATCCCAAGAGCCTGCAATACTTCTGGCTGCTTCAGTCCCTTCGGGGCACCAGCTCTGTGCAGGCTGGTCAGGGTCACCTGCCCTGGTGCACACAACATGCAGCTCACTACAGCCTCAGTGCTGTTCAGAATAGGTGGACAGGCAGTTAGTTTTAAAAGTTTTTCAAAAGGAAACGCTGTATTTTTCTGGAAAACAAGTTGTGGGTACTAAAGCAACAGAGGCTTGTGTGGTTTTCTGTAGAGCTGCCAAATATTTGAGCATTTTTGCTTGAGCCTGTTGATTTAAAAGAGAGCAGGTCAAATCAACTGTGCTAAACCAGGGATGAACCCACAGGGCTTTTTCCTGACTGTGACATCTGTTGTACAATCTTCTAAATAGGTTTCTAAATGTTTTCCTCTATTATTTTCCAGTTCCACGGACAGCGGCAAAGAGCATAGTTAAGTCGTATACCATGCAGGGAATATCTACCACGGGCAGCAAGAGAGGTCAGCACATACAATGCCTTTCTCTGTGCCCCATGTATTAAAAATCTACAGAAAAAATCTGTAGACTGCCTCCAAAATACTGCACCATAAAGATTTGATTTCTACTCACTTAAAACACCACTCCTTACCTAGTAGTTGTTTGAAAAAATCCCTTCCCATATGGAAATACTGATGATCTAATTCAGTGTTTGCTCACACACCATCATCAGTTTACCAGCTACAGTGGAGTTAATCTTGATTTTATACCTTAGTAAATGGAATTCTGGAGATTTTTTTTTTTTTTTCAAAATCTGTACTTTTCAGGAGTTCATTGTGAAAATGGCAAAACAGTGTATTTCGCTTTCCATTTTCAAATTTCTTTAGCTAAATATTTTCCACTTCCCTTTTTTCTATCAAAACACCCTTTCTGAAAACAACTTATTTTGCCGTTCATGAAACCAGCTGAAACCTAACTTCCAGCTAGTTATGTGTACGTTTTTTTTTTGGCCACTCAGCCTGACAGGGGCCAGGAGGGGCTGGGTAGGTGTCAGAGTATCAGGACACTGATCCCCCCACCTCACGATCCATCTGACCCTTCAACACTTCACACCAGATCAAACAACCAGCCCTTAGGTCAAAATAAAAAGGAAGTCCTGCCACACCATCGCCTGCAAAAAGGGATTTTCTGTGGAAACATTCCCTGCTACTCCCTAAGCCTCATTTCTGTAAAACCTGTCTATATTCATCTGCATTTTCTGTGAGCCAGCTAAAGACACAGAAACAGAAAGTAGTTTTAAGTCCAATATGGTTATACTGAGTATGGTTGGTGCTACTACCTCACAGGGGGTATATGGGTTATATATTGGTTACATTTTTAACAAAGCAGAGTAGTTTTGCCAAAAGAATTGTGGTTGCTTTTGCTTCTCTGGGCTGGTACATAGAAGAGATTCCAAGTATATTGGCATGAACAGTCCTACTCATTTATATAAGGTGAATAAAATTTGACAGGGGCTGAATAAGCTGTCTGCTTGCAGAAATGTCAGCCACAGACAGTTTATTCCTCATACTATTCAAACCAGAGTGATCTATGTGACATTATATCTGATAAAGAAATTACTACATAGTCATTTTTGGATCAGACATCCAACATGAGGCATATCACAAATATAAAAATCCTTAAGATGGGTCCTTATATGGGCTTGTGTGTGATATAAACACTGATCAAGTTTGGCAGAAAGTGTACAACCAGGCAAATATCCATTAAAAAAAAAAAATCAAAAGGTAGCACGGATAACACTGTGCTCACCACAGCTCTCCATGGAAACAAAAAAGTTGAGTTCACAGACTTAAGGGAAATTTGTATTGAAAATGCTTTCAAGGAATGTTACCTCTTACTCTAGGACAAAATGCCTCCTTAAGTAGCTGAGTATTTGTAAAGTATGCACAGACTGGTATTTTAATCAGAGATAATGAAACAGAACAGAAACAGAGGGTATTTAAGAAAGAGAACAAGAATATTATGATTAAAAAAAATCTGTCTTAGCCCTTCACTCTGCTGTTTGTCACAACGGCAGAGGAGGCTCATCCACCTAAAAATCAATACAAAACCAGGAGAGGATTAGTGGCTTTACCAGGCTTCTTACTACTGTTTTTGAAGCTAAATTTCTGTGTCAGGTGGATGCAGAGGAACCTGGATCTAACATGCACACACCTTACAATTCACGTGAAACTTCATATCGTAATTACAAGCCAACATAACACATCCAGATTGCACGGTCTCTTCTACAGAGGATGTTGTGGGATATATTTTACTGTCTCTGAAATAAGTGTAGCTTTCTACCATGCAACAGGGAAATGATTATTCTCAAGGAGTCTCAATTTTCTGCACAGCCTGGTTGATCCAACTTTCCCCTTTTTGAGAAGGGACAGTACAACTGTCCTCACTGAGGAAAGTAGGGTCCATAAAATCGAAACTGAAGAAAATGCACAAAGAAATGCTGCAAGCTTGTTTGTATTGCCTTTATACTGAGAGCCAAATTTGGAGACTGGTCTGGCTTCTCAAGCTTCCTTTATTTTATTGGCAGCCCTGGACTATTTCTCTCCTATATGATTTGGTATACAAAGAGAAGTTATCTTTTTTTCTTCACCCTTTAGGCTACACTCATCAAAAAGATTACATGCAACAAAATGGGGTTTAGTAAAACTCAGTTAAATACATTGTATTTTACCTGCTGCAATAGTAACATTTCAATGCACTGTATACTAAAGTGATTAAAACAAAATCAAATCCAATAATGCTAAAGAAATATCCTCCGCAAAACTGTAAGGGCATACAGTGCATACATAAAACAGACCATGCAAAATAAGGATTCCATTCAAATTTCACATCTCATTAAAGACAATTTGGCCATTAATCCATACGGGTTTAGGAGCAAAGAAGGATTTTCCAAGACAGATAAACTGAAATGATCCTCCTTTGATCTTCGAGGTTAAGAATCAGCAACAATGGAAGATGAACAACAAGGGGCAGAACCACTGGCCTTTTTATGTGCCACAATGGCATCAGCAAACAACTACTTAATCAATATTTGGCCAGGGACACTGAAAACTTTCTTTTCAAATTTTAATTCCTAGTTGTAAAACAACTGTAGGGCAACCAGCAAGATAAGACATTAAACTGACTGCTTAATTGCCTTTTACTGTCTTACTAGTTATATATGCACATTCTTAATAGTTCGTAGATCTTTATTTACTAGGATGAATAAATGACCTGTCAACAATTACATCGAACTCCACTAGCTAAATAATCTCATCCCATGACACACTTTAACTCTAATGTGTCCTCAGTGAGTTTTAATTTCATTACGATTCACTTTTTTTTCTAGGCAGAGTGATTTAAACTGAATTAGCTTAACAGCATGGGGTAGGAGTACTCCAGGGCAAGTAAAATAAAATGCCACACTCACGCTACACTAAACAAGGTCTTGTGGTGAATTATATTACTGTACATAATTTTTATTAGCCAGAGAACTCAGCGTTTGGGGAACACTTGAAAGCATCCTGCATTTTTATTTCTATATTTTGTTCTTTCTCTGGCCACATGTGTTTGCTACACAGGATTTAAAGTGACATTTACATGGAGAAATTCACATTGACTGGCTTGCTCTGATTTATTGCTTTGTGTTTCACTCAATTTCTTCTTAAATTAACCAGAGAGCACTTTGTAGTTCTGCTTCATTTCCCAATGAAGTTTTATTACACAGCTCTGGAGACTCATGATAATTTATCACTATCAGCTTTATTGGCCTCCCTCTTCTAAACCCTGTTTCAACCCTTATCAATAAGTAATCCCAATACTAAATTAACCATCCCCAAATAAGTGTTAGATAAAAGTGTTGTCTTTGACTGATACAACAGAGAATCACTATTGAGAATCAGACATGGAAAATTATTTGTTTTAAGGATTTTATCAGTATTGGCTTTTACTTTCAGCATTAATTGCTAATTGGCTTTTTATCTAATTAAAACCTCTGTCTGTCTGCTGATTCCATCACTACCTCTGTAAACACAGACACAAAGATCCTTGTCCTCAGTAAGAGTTTTGCCAGAGTTTCACTCGGGATTAGAGTCACACTCTTATGTAGCGGGTACTTTACACTAACAGAATAGAACAAATTTGGGCCCCATTCCTGCCTGCCCCAACCCACGTGAGTAACGTTACACACATGAATAGGCCCTTTGAGGGGGACTCCTCGCTGTTACTCGCCTATGACAGCATTTGCAGAACTGGAGGTCTGATACCCAAACCACCAAACCCATTTTACATAATAAACCTGAGGATTTCTCCCAGAGCTGCTGTTGCTCAGCACATTACAGAGCTGGTTTCAAGAAAAGCCTGATCTCTACTGTGGTAAATTCCTGCTGACGTCAAGGATTCTGCAATCACGGGAAGATCTGGAAAGCCGAAGATACAAATCGCATTTTCAGAGCAAGTCCCAGCCACACGGAAATCAACCAACCACGTTTCTTGCCTCAGCCTTTTCAGAATGACACTAAGTCTAATAGATGAAGATTTTCTAAGCAATCAAATAAGATGTTAACTTGAGTACAAATTCAAGTTAATGAATTGCTGTGTGTGAAGCAATCTTACATTTGCTAAAATAACATTTGGCTTTGTTCTATACATATGCAATTAGAAAAACGAGAAAGGAAGCCCAAAGCAATTTTGTTTGAAGGGGCACTGACTCTTAAATTGAAGAAAGTGTCCCTAAGACGGCAAAACACGCAAAGCCATTAATAAAATCATGATTTTAAGAAAGGGATATGATGTATCTATATATTCCTTCCGAGAGTCGCTGCTAGATTAACACCCTTTCTTCCCACACCTGAAAGTATTACTAGTGCTTGTGTCAGGCGATTAGCCTGCAGTTAGTCTGACAATTAGCACTCTCCTCAAAATCCCCCCCTTCCCAGCTCCCTCCAAGACTATGGGTATGGGCTACTCCCGGCAGCTCTGGAACTGCAAACTTCACTTTCAAGTCACTCTAAACACAAACATTTAGCACCTTTCTAAAAATGCTCAGCATGCTGGGACATCACGCTTGATGGTGAGGTCATTATTGATCACTGAGGTCATCAGTTACTACTATTATTAGCTCAGAAAAAGTATTTGGAAGCAGAAGCCTGGCCCAGAGCCCCGCAGTGATGATGGGTCAGGCGAAAGAAACAAAGCTGTCCTGAGATTGTGTGGCATCACCTACATCGATTTACGCTTGTGCCACACCTGGCTTCTCTACCCAGACTATTAAGATATGAGGAAAGAAAAGGGGAAAAGACAGAAAATATTGTTGGCAATATTTGCCTTGAGCCAAATACTGGACTCACTAAGGAATTTTTCTTAATTAAGCACTATTTTCTTGTCAGCTCTGAGAGCCTCAGAAACAACACTGTTCAAGTTACACGAGTTGATTTCTTAGACCTGCTAGTGACCAAATATATAAAGTACTGTACGAAATTCCAGACTCAAGAAGATAATTGCCTGCAGCCACAGTCATCATATTTCATTCAATAAGAGAATCTTTACCGGGAACACTGAGCAGGGGAACACACTGTGCTTCTCAGCCCACAACAGCATTGCACACAGCACGTAAGTCTTCTCACCGCTGTGCCCTGGGACAGGACACTGTAGCAAAATCAGGACAAGCCCTGCATTAGAAAATCACAACCAAAATCTAACTCAGCATCTGCCTTGTCTCAAGCTCCAGCCACTAACCCAACAGTCTACGATACAGAAATGAATGGGATGACTCAAACTGATATCTGGTGCCTGCATGTTAATCCCCTCCCTTAATAAACTGCCTTTATTAGTTTAGCAGTCTAAAAATAACTGGCTGCATGATAGTGACCAATTCTAATCAAAACATCTGCCAGCCCATCTAGCCTGAGCTACCCTTTAGATCGTGTGCCACCACTTCAAAGCCTGTGCATCAAGTCAGTAATTGTAACATTGCATCTAAATATTTAAGCTAGGGGCTGGTAGTCGCGTGTCCCATTTACAGTCAGCATCTGTCCTCTAATTCCATTACAGTACAAAGCAAAAATGTTTCCCAAAACTCACAAACAGGAAAAGCATCACACAGCTAGAGAGGCAGCAGCAGCTTGAACTTTCGAGCTGCTGAGCAGGGCTTTTGTGCTAAGGTCCTTTTTCTTTCTCCCCCTTCAAACTCCCCACATACACACACTAAAATAGGGGTGGTGCTGAAATTGTATTAATGTGAGCCTCAGGCACACAGAAAAAAAGAAAAGAGGAAGGGGAGGGAGAGGGGGGAAGGGTTTGGTCCAAGATGAAAGTAAGAAGAAAATAAAGGAGGCAATTTAGTCTGCTGTAGCCTGAATTGCTCTCAGTACAGCCAAGGGTAGAGGCTTGGGATGAGTAGGGCCCTTTTTGGACGGGTGCGCATGACTGGGGGAGGATCCGCCAGGACAGGGCCCGGGGGCCAATTCCGCTGGCTGGGAACAGAGGCCCCCTTTGAGGCCAGGCGGGGGGGTCCCGGCCCCGGCACCAGCCCCAGCCCCAGCCCGCACCGCCCGCTCACAGCGGCCCGAGGACCAGCTCTACACCCCATCACTGGAGTGCTGAAAGCCACTGTTTTCTGCCGGAAAACAACAGCTATTTTATGAAGGGGGGAGTTATCAGATTAGTCAGCAAACCAAACCACACATAACTCCCACCAAAGGTACAAGCGACTCCCTCTTCTGTAGCGGTTATGCTAAAAATAAGCCCTGATGTGCCATATAAAGGCACAAAACTTTCTCATGTTCTTTATTTATGGCTTGTGCCTTTAAGAGAAAATTATCACGCATGCAGAAATACAGATGTGCTATTGTAGAACTACCAGCTTCCTGATACATACACACTGTGGCAGTCAAGGTTTTCTTTAAACATATACTCAAAATCAGGGTTGAGGGTGATGCAAACAGAAATGCTGAAATACAGCACGTACAGGGCTGCACGTGTGGCATCTGTAAACCCCGGTGAGAGAATCATATTTAAGTGTCTGCAAAGAGGTTGGAACAGAATCACACGGGGCATACCAAAGTTTACCTACACTTATATAAGTGGTGGGAAAAATCCCAAGTCACACAATATACTGTTTCTATCACACATTTTTCAAAAATATCATGTTTCTATATTCTCTAATCCCACTCTGCTGTAAGTGCTCTCTAAATCTTGAATTAGCTACCATTAAAATGACAATTGTTATCCCTGCCCTCAGAAAAAATGCCACTCCTTGAGCCACCCAAAGGTCCACGGTGAGGAGGGCATTTCAGGCAGTGTCAGCAAACATCCAGTACTTATGTGTGCTCCTGAGCAGAAGAGCAATACTTTGCTCTGTGCTCAGCCTCAGGACTTGCTTTCTGATCTATCCCACAGCCTTCCCTTGCACCCGTGCTCTGGGACACCTCAAGCTCCTGAGACCAGAGCTATAAAAATTCCACATACTGCAAAAGATTCACACTTTTCTCCCTCCGTAATGTGGAGCACTCAGTGCTGAGCTACCACACGAGAGTTTTGCTGCACAGCCCGTGGATAACCTTTGGAAACACTGCAAGCAACCCGAGTATTGGAAAGGGCATCTGAGATGCGCTGCCAGCGGGCACCCTCGGCCACACCAGGCCTCATAGCCAGGCTAGTGGGCACTGGCAAATATGATCCTGCAGCATCAAAATCCTTAGGAGCACTGCCAGGTATTTCAATAAGAGGGCAGGATGATTTTTATAGATGGGGTGAAATTGAAGCTTCTCAGTTGGCAGTGGGCATTGAAGCAGAACCTTTTTTTGTTGATTGGATACAGAAAGTAGTGGCAGACTTCTTTTATGGTTATTTTTTTCATGTAGTGATCTCACCAGTGTATTGTTCCTATGGTATTACAATACATGTAAGGCACAAGTATGGCAATACATCTTTTCTGGAGCAGCAGAACGCTCACACTGCAGCATCCTGGCCACTCCAGTAATGAGATTAAGCAACAGCTTGCTAGTCAGGGAGGGGGAGCAAGCATTGCTGTGGGAAAGAGCACGCTCTCCCTCCAACTGCCAAACCTTCCCAGGCACTGTCACAGAACAGACAGGATTATCAAAGCTGCTGTTTCCACGGAACTGTCCGGTCACGTTCATGCAGAAGAAACCTGCTTGCCCAGGGCAGGGTAGGGCTACACTACCCCTTTTAGTCAAGGGAAATTTGCTACTGATCAAACTCAAAAGAGGCAAAGTAAGACATTCGCATCCACAGATAGTGAAGGAGAAGATACATTCAGGGACAGAATGCAGCCTTCTCGTACAACTGGGAGGCAAGAGTGAGCCCCTGTTCACAGCAAGGCATCACTGACTTTCCTGCAAGAAAAAATTTTGGCATTCCATTGGGCTGGCAGGAAGCAGACATGCACCCATATATAATAGATCAGGAGCCCCCCTTTAAAGTGCAGAGAGTCAAAGAAGAGGAAGATTGTTTCAAAGACAAACAGGGATGGGTTATATTGATAACAAAATTTTTTCTCTTGTTGTCTCTATTAATTGCTCTTTGTTCCATAAAGTAATAATATTATCAAAGCTCACTATCTTCTGTTTCTAATCTCTATCAAGAAATTCAGGAAAGCAGCAAAACCAGTTATCTAACAAGTAGGACACTGAATTTAGCTATTTTTCCCTTGATGCACATCCCCCTTGGAGCAATCCTCTGTTGAAGGAGACACTGGAGGAAACCCTGAACCTATCCTGTGGGGGCAGCTAGACCAGCAATCAAATCGTGTCTTCTGGCCTTAAAAATCTCGTATTTAGTTTTCATCTTCTGCGTGTTTGTATTACACATATCCACGCAAACACAGACACACAGAAGATGAAGTTTCTTAAGAATTTTAATAACAGAGTTGAAAACTATATTTTGGGAGAGTTTAGGGGTTTGTTTCTAAAAACCAAGGACATTTCCTACTGTTAAAGAATGGGTTCCAGTTGTCCTTGGATGGCACCAGTACCTCAGATGCCTAGAAATTCTAGAAACACTTTCTGCCTAAAAAGAGCTATTTTTTTCCACGATGGAGAGTCCATAAAACTGCGTGGAGCATCAGCTATTAGGGGCTCATTGAATAATTCATCCCTCATTGCAAGCCCATAATGTCTTTTCTCAGCCTTTTGTGGGGCTGTTTTCTCTTCTTTTCTCCTTGAATTATAAAAAGGTTGCCTTCTTTTGTTCACATCAAGCTGCTGCTAGCTGAAGCTTTGTCTGTGCAAAGCCAAAGTGTGAGTTTCAATGGACTCCCCCCTCTTTGTTTTCCAAGTTCATCTCCAAGTGTAGATTGTGTATAGAAGGCCTTCTTTGTAAAAGCTGGAAAAGTTGTACAAATGTTTGACCAGCTCATTTGGTACTTTTGTCTCGCCTTCTCCAGTGCCTGTGCATGTGCTGGGCAGCGGCTTCCACACAGAGGCCGCCGGCCGGGCCCTGCCCTGCCCCTGCACCCTGGCCCAGCCAGGAGCCGGGCATGGCCGCGGCGGGGGCAGCAGCTGTCCCCCCGGAGCAGCCCTTCACCTCCGCCTTGTTCAGGTTGCAACCTCCTCCCAGCCCCTGGCCAAGCACCAACACATGCTCTTCCCAGCAGTTTTAGCAGCAGAAAAAACAAAACGTGCGGCTCCCCGCCCTGTTCACGACTGTAAAGACTCGAGGCTCCGCAGTCTTTGGCTACAACTGCCCCTTCTATGCAGCTGTGGCCTTTTCCTTGGTTTGGGAAAGGAGCCCCTGCATGGCTGCGACTGGGGAGCTCTGTGGTGGCTCCAACGCTCCCTGCTCCCTGGTTACTGAAAGCCAAACTCGCATTGACTCCCATCTTCGTTCCCACCTCCGCGCCATTACTGCACACTGTCGGGTCGTTCCAGCGGGGGAACGGGATGCGACGGGACGTGGCAGCCATGCCATTAGGGCTAGCCCCTCGCCCTACACCTCCCGCTGCACTGGCCCCGGGACAACCTCCGAGAGAAGGGGAATGATACCGACCAGCATCTGGGACTGGTACTACCCCATCCCAGGACCCTACGGAGAGCAGGGGGAAATGGGACTTTACCTCTTTCACTGAGGATGCCATCAATGCTGTGCTTAGCCTTCTTGTCGCCGTCCTCCACCTCCTTCCTTTCCAGTTCAGCCTCCTCTTCCTCGCCTTTCCCGAACTTGCTCCGCAGGATGCGGCTGATGGAGCTCACTTCGGGGGGGAGTGCAGAGCTGTGAGCGGCTCGTCCCCAGAAGCCCCCCCCGCGGCGGTCGAGCCGAGCCCCCAGTCAGAGCCACTGCCCGCGCCCCGCAGCCGCCATCAGTCGGGGCATTGGGGAGGCAGCGACCCGCTCCCCTCCCCGCGAGGTTTCACGAAGCATCGTCGCGCACCGGATTCCAGGGCGGGCACAGCGGCTCTCAAGTATCTTTTTTTTTTTCCCCGAGCCCGGGTGGTGGATGATAAGAAAAGGTCGCGGACACCCGCACAAATACTGCTTCGGCTCCATGTGCCCCCCCGCCCCATCCCACAAGTAATCCACCGGCACAGGGAGCTGTTCCCCATCTCCTACTTCCCAGCTCCCGGACTCCGGCAAGACACAAGCCCTCCTGCGGCAGCAGCCCGGCGGGGACGGCGGGGAAGCGTCAGGAGGTGGAGGGGAGGAGAATGAAATTACAATTTAATTGAAAACACCCCGTCGAGCACAGGAATCCTCCCAGGACATGCCAGCCGCTCCGTGGGCGCTGGCCCGGCCCGGGGCTCCGATCCCGGGGAGTCGGGGTTCACCCGGGTATCCGGCTGCCCCCCCACCCCCGGGCTGCCCCCGACCCTCCGGGACGCGTCCGAGCCCCCCGCCCCGTACCTGACGGCACCGTGTTGCGGTCACACACCCCGTCCTTCAGCAGCTTGTCCCGGATCTCCCAGCTGAACATGCCCGCGTTTTCCCGCTTGTATTCCTCGATTTTCTTCTCAACATCCGGCGTCGTCACCTGCTTCAGTAAAGACAAGGCGAGCGGGCACAGTCTGTAGGGCCAGAGGCGGTCGGGGGAGCCCGGTGTGCCCCGCCGGGACCCCCGGTGCGGCCGGGGCCTCCCGCGCCACCGCCAGCGAAAGCCGACACCGGCCCCGCTTAGAAACCCCGTTATAAAACACCCGAGGACGGGCAGGGTAAAATCAGAGGGGACACAGAAGGTAATAACGGGCCCGCATAAGACAAGCAGTCCCCGCGTTAAACGAAACGTCGCAGTAAGTCTTCCGGGGCTACTGGGAAGGTGGGACCGAGCCCTCGGCAAGGAAAACCCGAATTAGGCAGCACTGGCTGCCGTGCGTCCGAGCTGAAAGTCCCGGGTAAATTCTGGGTCGCGATTAGCAGAGGACTTCGGGCAGCGAAGCCCCAGGTTAGTAAAGTTTCGGCTCAACAAAGGTTGCGGCGCCGAACAAAAAAACAGCATAATAAAAAAAATCGGAGAGGTTCGAGTACCGAAAGGTTCCTTCGGTGGCCTCGTGGTTTTAAGATAAAGCTAAAATCAAACAAAAGAACGGTCTCCGGTCTGGGAACAACCTTATGTTCGGATAACACGCTTATAAAAAATTACATCTACTGCCAACACCGAGAGGAAAAGTTCGGGCATTACTACTTTAGAAGAAACAAAGGGGGAAAAAATCTAGCAACAATTTCCAACAGAAACATAAGCCTTTAGTTTTCTTTAATGGGAATGAAAAGCTAGAGGAGAAGGCTAATCTTGGGACAAGAATTCGTCTGCATTATTGCGAGCACAAACTTTTCGGCGGTGTGGCTATAAATACACGCAGCTTTAGAGCGGGGAGAAAAAGTAAACAGAGCAAGAGAAGGAGCGGTAGGGAGACAGACAGAAATACAGGTCGTTTTGTTGCGCTTTGCACCGAAAGCAGGAAGGGCCCGATCCCGCCGCGCTGTGCCAGCCCTTCACCGGACCGATCGCGTCCCGGTCCGTCCCGCAGTGCCGAGCCCTCCAGTGGTCCTGCGGGGATGAGTGTAGGGCATGCGGGGCTTTGGGCAGCCAAGCGCTCAAAATAACACCCTTTTCGCCCTAGTTTCGTTTGAGATTTGTTTTTCAATAGAGTTTTCTTAATTAAAGTATCTAATTTCCGCGAACTCCAACGATATTTTGTAAAACCTCGGAAAGTTTGTGAGCAACAGGCAAGGGTGCTGTGCCCCATGCGTGTCTACGCCCACCCCCGGCCCTCCCGGGTGCTGCCGTCCCGCCTGCAAACTCCAGTGCCGGCCAGTCTGGGCCGTGTCCCAGTCGGGCCTCGCTCCCCTCCACCGCGGCCGGGGTTTGCCCGGCTCCGGGCGGGCAGGAGGGGCTCACCTTGGGCTTGCTGCCGCCGATGGCCCCCGGCCGGATGGAGCCCGTCTCCTGGTACCTGCAGAGAATTTTGGAGACGCAGCCGTGGGACACTCGCAGCTGGCGGGAGATGACACAGGGCCTTATGCCATGGTGGGCCATCTCCACTATCTTGTGCCGGATATGGTTGGGTAAAGGCCTGCCATTGATAAACACTCCTCCGAGCTGATTGACTCTGCCCTGGCCTAGAGGGGTAGAGACTAGAAAAGGAGGGAGGGGAGGCAGGGGAGTAAACGGCGTTAACGTCTTCTTCGGATCCTGCTGCGTCTTTTTTTGTTGTTGTTGTTACTGGGGGTTTTGTCGTTAGTTTTCTATAAAGCAACTCTCTCCCGCCCGCCCAGCCGCCCCGCAGCGCGCCCGGGGCCCGCAGCTCCCGCGGAGCCCCCGCCACCACCCCGGCGGGCAGGGGAGGGCGGCGGGCACATACAGGCTTCACCTGTTGCACTCGCGCCCGAGCTGGCTTTCAAAGCCCGCCCGACTCCAGCGGAGAAGGGGAAAGAGATGCGGGAAGGCCGCGGTGTCCCCGGCGGCGCGGTGGGAGCCGCCGCACCGCCCGTCCTCCCTCGGGCACGGCCTGAGGGTCCCCGGCACTGCGCGGCCCTCGCACCGTCGCTGCCGTGGGGAAGAGCGGCCACTCGCAGCAGCCCGGCCCGCCTGGGACATGTCCACGGTTCTAAAGTTCCTTTCGATTTCGTTTACATGGCTTTTATTTGAGTTTAGTTATTTTTTCTAACTTCGCCCTTACTTTTTCCCAAACTTTGGGCTCCCCAAACCACCGCCCTTTCACTCCGCTGAAGAGAGGACTCGGGGCCCGCTGCGCTGCCGGCCTCCCTGTCGGTTCCTCCCGCTCCCGGGATGGGCCGCTCTCAGTGAGCGAGGATGGAGCCGCCGGCCCGCAGCGGCCCAAGCCCTGCCCGTCCTGGGAAAAACCCCTGCCCTGACAACCCGGGGGAAACCAGGCGGCTGTTATGGAGTCCTCCGTGCGCCGGTTCTGGCGGGCCAGGGGATCCGCTTTGTCCCAGAGTCCCGGCACGGAGCGATTCTCCCTTTCCCGACCCGGAGCAGCCCGAGCGCGGCCTTACCTTCCAGCGGGAACCCGCTGCGGGGATAGTTCTGCCCGGCCCCGGGGCGCATCATCCTGGGGACAGCTCCGGCCAGAGTTGTCATCGCGGCGGCAGCGGCCGACAGGGTTATATCCAGGTGAGGGCTGATCTAGGGGAGACCCGCGCTGTCAGCGGTCCCCGCCGAATCAGGAGCGGTCCCAGAGGGGGTGGAGGATGCCGCCGAGGGGCGGGGAGGAGGCAGCTCCGCCACTGCCCCTTTGTCAGTGACCCGCGCTGCCCCGCACCGGGAGGGCAGGGGCCGGGCCGGAGCCCCGCGGGGTGGCGCGGCTGGGCGCGGGGAGGGCGGGCTGGCGGGGCGGGGGGCGGCGGCGCGGTGCCCAGCGCGGTGCCCGGTGCGGCGGGAGCGGCGGCCGCGGGGCCGGGACCATTTATCGGCTCCGTGCCCGGCGCGGCTCCGCCGCGGCGCCGCCGCGATTGGCCCGGCCCGGCCGCGCCGCCCCCGCTGATTGGGCGAGCGGGGCGGCTCTCCCGCATCGCCCCGACCCGCGGCTCCCTCACACCGGCACCGCGCGGTCCGGCCCGGCTCGGTTCGGCCCCGGCACCGCACGGCCCGGCCCGGCTCGGTTCGGCCCCGGCACCCCACGGATCGCCACGACCCCACCCGGCTCGTTTCGGTTCGACACGGCACGGCAAGACACATCCCGCGCTGACCCCACTGCCAGAGCCGTGCTGGGCCCTCTCGCCGCAAGCAAAGCGCAGCCGGCGACGGGGAATCTATTCGGTGCCCCCCGACGGCCGCCCCGGATCGCAGAGAGAAGCATCAGCCGGGGCGGCCCGGACATCGCATCTCTCAGGACCCCGTGTCACTGCGGGACTCCCGCAGGGACAGCGCCCGCCTCGCTGCCATGAAGCGCTTTTTCTCCTGGCTCCGCTCCCCGAGCACCAGTGGTGGCGGGGCGGGGGAACAATCTCCCTGTTTTTTTCATTTTAAGGAAAAAATGCTTCTTCCCTCATTCTTTCTTTCTACTCATTTACTTTGAACCGAAATCTCTCGCGTCCAGAAGAAGCATCTCCGGAACAGACGGTGCTCACGGTTTTGAAAGAGAGAGCTACCAGTGAGATGTCCGGTGGGATATCTGCTTTCAAAAACCGATGGGACAAGAGTGTCTCTGCGTTTCACGCGTGTGCGTGAGCGCTTATATGCGGGAGTGTATGGGTGCGAGGCGGTGCGTGTTAAAGTCTTACTAACAAGCATTTGTTCCCAGGAATTTATTGTAGTATTCAAACTAAACTGCTGGAAAAATAAAAGAGGTAAAGTCTGCCTCGGAGCTGGAGTGCCCACAGCAGGATATGACGCCAGGAGTGTTGTAAAGACTGTCTGTCCTTAGAGAAGGTACCATTGTGCACGGCCTTTTATTTATAACTTGGTAAGTGCCAGCAAACTCGCCTCCTTTACACTCCGAAGTGCCAGCCCAGCTTTCCACAGGGCTCTTTATTTGCAATCGTCTATTCAAGAACTGTCACTCCCGAGCTTCAAGTTATTCAAGACATTAATCAATCAAAAGGATGGGAATCGCTCAGGTTTCCTCCTTTAAAATGAGGGGGGGAAATGTTTTCTGTGCTCCCAGTCCGCATTCCCTTAACGAGCCGAACGATGGTTGCGGGGCCGGTGCTGGTCCCAGGGAGGGCGGCGGTTCGCCTTATTTAGGCAGAAATCCGGAGCCGCAGTTGTAAAAGAACCGGCCGCTGAGGGACCGGCAGCAGCACGGCGGGGACAGCGGCCCCCGGGGAAATTCGGAGTCTCCATCGCGCTCCGCTCTGCAATGTGGGGCGAGGGGCCCGCAGAACAACCGGCACTCACCGCACACCAGGAAGGCCTCTGGCCCGTGGTCCCGCTCTCTCCAGACCCCCACCCCGGCCACCAAACCGAGCGGTTTCTCTCGCTTTTTAAACGCACACAAATAATCCCTAATGCCGGGTGCTGCCCGGGAGCGCTCCCGCACCCCAAGGAACAGGCTGGCAGGAAAAGTTCGCACGCAGTAAAAATCAGCGTGTATTTCACAAAGCTTTTGTGTTCTACAAACACCCCGATGGCCGGAGCTTTGAGAAACCTGTTAGCTAGCCCTGTGGAAACCCAGCCCCGCGAGACCCGCGCCGAACCGGGCGGCGGAGCGCCGGCGGCGGCCGGGGAAGCACCGGCGGAGCGGCGGCCGGAGCAGTGGGCACTCTCCGCCGCTCCACAGACCGTCCAACGGCGCCGTGCCACTCGCCACGCGTCTTTTACTGGAGAAAGGAAGGCGGTAGAAGTGTTATTAGAAAAAGAGACGAAACTACTTATGGTTTAATTCGCGCTTGGGAACCCCGCGGCGGGGAGCAGGGCCGCACGAAGTGCACTCGGTGCCAACAGCGTCCCCGTGGCCGCCCCTCTCCCCACCGGTACTACGGCTCCGAGAGTGGGACCAGAAACCCTTCCACCGTGATGCTCGGGCTGTAACCCTCGTCCATGCGAGGAGGGGCACGAACGGGGACTGCCCCGACTCCTCACCCGCAGAGGAGGAGGAGCGGAGCCCCTCACCCCGGCAGGAAAACCGGCCTGGGCAGTGTCTCAGCTGCTTTCCCCCCTCCTTTAACGACGCGCCTTCGTGTGAGTGCCGCGTATATTTGCGTGGGCCCAGAGTCGTGCCCAGGGCAGCCCTGGCAAGCCCATCCCGGTGCCAGGAACCGTTTCGGGAGCTCCGTAGGCGCCGGAGCTCCTGGGGCAGGGGACACGGCTGGCGGCTCCAAAAGTAGCTCCGACTCCCGCTCCGCGTCCGGCCCCGTGGGGCTGCCGTGGATCCCGCCGTCCCAGCGCCTCCCCGCAGTCCCAAAGCTCAGCTCCGCTCCCCTAAGACAGGCTCCTGGGCCGGGCTCGCGTGGAAGGGAGGGGAAAGCGATGTTGAAACCCACCTAGTCTCGCCCTCGCGGTCCTGTGCTACCAGACACCGAGTGGCCCGCGATGAAACAGCCTCATCTTCCCGCACGGGAACTGTGAAAAATTCAAGGCAAAAAGATCAGGCACGAATGCCTGGCCC